>NC_133620.1:201035796-201635796 GCF_048593235.1 Sminthopsis crassicaudata | reverse complement strand
GGTATATAAGAGTTGAGAAGGACTGGAAAGGAGACATTCTATCTTTGACCATCCTACTGGTGACTCTCCTGCCCTCTGCACTGCTGCCCTAAGATTAAGGCTGGTCCTGAAGTCCTCCAGAAAGCTAGCCTGAAAATTACACATAGTATTTGGCAGCTTCTACAATGAAGCAACTGAGGGCATGGAATACCATATTCCAGAAGGCCTATGACCTGGGATTACAACCAAAAATGAGTTATTCAACAAGATTCAGAAATATTTTTCAGAGAAGGAGATGGAGATTCAATGAAGGAAGAGACTAACAATCATTTTTTATTGAAAAAAACAGAACTAAACAGAAATTTTAATCTATGAACACAGGACTCAAAAACACTAAAGAAAGGCAAGAAAGGAAGTATATGTTATTTACATGTTAACATGTTTATATACGCAGATGGGAAAATAATATCTGTAGCTATTGAGAACTGAATCTGTCACTGTGGGAAAGGGGGGGGGACTTAGGCTGTAGTTGTTCAATGGACTTTGATAATATCAAAGAAAGGGTGGGAAAAGGTATGAACTGGAAGAAGAGTAAAGGGGAGGTATAATGGGTAATTAGATTACATAAAGAAGCCCAAAATATCTATTATAATTCATGGAAAGAAAGTAAGGGGATGAGCATTGTCTGAAGTTTGGTCTCTTTATGTTGGTTCTAAGAAGGAATAATTAAGTCATTCAGTTGGATTGAGAAAATTATCTAACCATATTCAGAAATAGTAGGAGAAAGAGGAAAAGATAAGGGAGGGACAGGTTAGAATGGATGGCAAAACACTAAGGGAAAAGATAAGAGTAGAGGGAAAATGTGATAGAAGATAAGCTAATGGTTGGAGTGGGTTAAAAAAATCCACTACTAAGAGAAAGGGAGAGGGGTGATAGGAGACAGGTAATAGATAGGATAGGTTAAAAAAAAACATGACTAAAGGAAGGGGGAAGAGGTGAAAGGAAATGAGGTAGTGGGTGGGTGGGTAAAAAAAATCTTACTAAGGACAGGGTAGAGAGAGAGAACAAAAATATATAAAAGGGACAAAATAGGATGGAAGGAAACACAGAGTTGGTAATCATAACTGTTAATGTAAATGGGATGATATCTCATAAAACAGAAGCAAATAAAGGAGTGGATTACAAAACAGAATCCTGTGATATATTATTTATAAGAAACACACTTGACACAGAGAGTCATGCAAAGTAAAAGTAAAAGGCTGGAATAAAATTTAAAATGATTCAGCTGAAAAAAAAAAAGGAAGGATTGGAATTCTGATCTCAGATAAAGCAAAAGTAAAAATCAGTCTTATTAAAAGAGATGAGAAGGGAAACTACATCTTGATAAAGGGTACCATAGTGGTAGAACAGACAAATTACTAGAGAAGATTTTAAGCCAATTACAGGAATAAATTGATAGTAAAACTGTTCTAATGGGGGATCTTAACTTTCCTCCCTCAGAATTAGACAAATCTAACCACAAAATAAACCAGAAAGGTACTGGGGAGGTAAATAGGATTCTAGATAACTTAGTTATGATAAACTCTGGGCAAACTGAAAAGGGACAGAAAGGAATACACATTTTTTCTCATCAATACTTGGCACCTGCACAAAAATTGACTATCTATCAAAATTTAAAAACCTCGTAATCAAATGAAAAAAGGCAGAAATAACAAATACTTCCTTTTCATGCCTTAAAGCAATAAAAGTTATATTCAATAAAGGGCCAGGGAAAGATAGACAAAAAAATTTGGAAATTAAAAAAACTAATTCTGAATTCTGAAGAATGAGTTGGTCAAACAACAAACCACAGAAACAATCCATAATTTCATCCAGAAGAATGATAATAATGAAACAACATACATAAACTTATGGGATGCAGCCAAAACAGTTATTAGGGGAAGTTTTACTTCTGTAAACAGCTACATAAACACAATAGAGAAAGAGGAGATCAATGAATTAGATATGCAATTTAAAAAGCTAGAAAAAGAACAAATTACAAATCCCAATTAAATGCCAAATTACAAATTCTGAAACTGAAAGGATAGATTAATAAAATAAAAACTAAGAAAACTATTGAATTAATATACAAAATTAAGATTTGGTTTTATGGGAAAAAAAAAAACCTCAACAAAATAAATAAATCTTTAGTTAATTTGATCAGAAAAAAAGGGAAAAAGTCACCAGAATTTGAATGAAATTTCAATGAAACTTAAAAAGCTATAAAAAGAACATATTAAAATCTCCCAATCAAATACCAAAATAGAAATTCAGAAACTCAAAAGATAGATTAATAAAATTGAAACTAAGAAAACTACTGAAATAACAGATAAAATTGGGAACAGCTAGGTACTACAGTGGATAGAGCACCAGTCCTGAAGAACCAGAGTTCAAATCTGGCCTCAGACACTTAACACTTCCTAGCTGTGTGATCCTGGGTAAGTCATGTAACTCCAATTGCCTCAGCAAAAATAATGATAAATAAATAAATTAATTAATTAATAAAATTGAGTTTGTTTTGTGCAAAAAAAACAACAAAATAGATAATCATTTGATTAAATTGATTAGAAAAGGAAAGGAAAAAAAAAACAAACAAATCATCAGTATAAAAAATGAAACTGGTGAACTTACCATCAAGGAAAAAGAAATTAAAGAAATAATTAGGATCACCTTTCTATATATTACTGAAAAAGCCCATCAGCAAGAGATAGAAAGAGAGATTCCATTTAAATTTTTTCTACACTAAAGTAAACATTTGTTCATATTCTTGCCAAGACAAACCCAAGAACTATATAAGCATAATAACAAAACTTTTTTTTTTTTTTTCTCACACAAATAATGTCCTATCCAAACAATTGGAAAAATATCCATTGTTCATGGCTAGGCTGAGCTTACTTATATAATAACAAGGTCAGTTCTACCTAAATTGGTCTACTTGTTCAATGTCGTATCAAACTGCCAAAACAGTATTTTATAAAACTAGGAAAAAAAAATAAAATTCATCTGGAAGAATAAAAGGTCAAGAATATCAAAGGAATTAATGAAAAAAAATACAAAGAATGGTGGTTTAGCAGTATCAAACCTAAAATTACATTATAAAAATAGCAATCATCAAAACTATTTAGTACTCATTTAAGAAACAGAGTGGAGGGTCAATAGAATAAATTAGATACACACAATACAATAATTAAGGCCTATGATAATCTAACATTTGATAACCTCCCAACTCCAGCTTCTGGACTAAAAATTAACTATTAATAAAAAATGCTGGGAAAAAGTGGAAAATAATATGTCAGAAAATCGGCTTAAACCTACATCTCACACTCATACCAAAAAAAAAAGTTCTAAATGGACACATGATTTGGTCATAAAGGAGTATACCACAAACAAATTAGCAAAACAAGGTATAACTTATCCATCAGATTTTTTGAGAAGGAAGAAATGTATGACCAATAAAGAACTAGAGAACATTATGAAAAGGAAAATGCAAAACTTTGATTACATTAAATTCACCAATTTTTGCACAAACAAAACGAACAGAATAAAAGATTAAAAGGTTTGTACATAGCTGGGAAAAAATTTTACAGCCAGTATTTCTGATAAAAGTCTCATTTCTAAAATATATAAAGAACTATGTCAAATTTATAAAAAAACAAGTCATTCCCAATTGATACATGATCAAACTTTATGAATCAACAATCTTCAGATGACAAAATTAGAACCACTTGTAATTAAATGAAAAAATGCTCTATATCACTACTGAAAAGAAAAATGTAAATTAAAACAACTGCCAAGTACCATCTCACACCTCTCAGATTGACTAAGAGAACAGGATAATTAATGATAAATTTTGGAGGCAATATCGGAAAACTGGGACACTAATGCATTTTTGGTGGAGTTGCTAAATTATATAACCATTCTAGAGAGCAATCTTATAGCAAAGAGCTATAAAACGGTAAATATCCTTTGACCTAGTAGTGCCATTACTAGGTCTATATCTCAAGGAGATCATTGCAGATGGAAAAGAACCCACAAGTGCAAAAATGTTTATAGTAGTTATTTTTATGGTGGCAAAGAATTAGAAAATGAGCAGATGCCCATCAATTAGGGAATGGCTGAACATTCTGTGGTATATAAAATAATTGAATATTATTGTTTTATAAAAAATGATGTGCAAGCTGATTTGAGAAGGGCCGGAAAAGATTTACATAAACTGATGCAGAGTGAAACAAGCAGAACCAGGAATACATTGTACATAAATAACAGCAAGAATGAGTGATAATCAATTATGAACGTCTTGGTTTTTCTCAGTAGTTCAGTGAATGGTTGGTTGTTGTCCTTCACTCTTAAAGAGAAACAAAATGACTTCAGTATGTTAAAGTTGAATTATAAGAGCTCTGAATGCTCTACCACAGGTTGAACATTAGTGGTGGATTCTCTCACTTTGTGCATCTCATGTTTCTTCTAAGATAATTCAATTCTGTTTTGCTCATAGAGTCAGGCACCTTCTCTGATGAGGGCATGCCATGCTGGGCAATCCTGTGCCAGTTACTAAGAAAAATGTTGAGAGTGTCCTTGTTTCAGTTTTGTCTGACCACCATGTAAGCACTTGGAGTTGTGCTCTCTGTAGAAGAGTTTTAATATTTGGCAGTTTAGTTCAAGAAAGGACTTCAGTATCTGATATCTTACCCTGTGTCAGGTGATTACTTTTACAGGCATATAACAATGAAGTCAGCAGAACAACTCTGTCTAATATTTCTTCTTTCCCACACTTTCCTTCAGTTACTCCCAAATACTAATCTCTCTGGCAATGTGTACTTCAACCTTATTATCAAAGTAGATATCCCTGTAAAGTATACTTGCAAGGTAAATGAACTTATCCACAGTATTTAAAATTTCACCATCAGATCTACAAATTTTGAACACAAACCTCTGCTGCTTCTGGTATTTTTCCTGGAGTTGTTAGACAGTAAACACCATTTTGACTGTACCTCAGCCCCTTCTGAAGGGGCTCTCAGGTAGATGACCTTTTTCCAAGTGTAGCATATTAAAGGAGAACTCTTGAAATAATCTTGCCAATAATGACTAAGAAAGAGACCCCCACCCACATAACTGTCATCAGATAAATTAATACTTAACAGTGGAGCCATCCTTGAACTCCTGAGGTTTAACCTCCTCTTGCCATGTAATCTGGAAAATTTCAGTCAATTTTTATAAGAACACATGCACACACCTTCTAAATCTCAGTTGGAATTGAATCAGCACCCTGTGCATTACCACATGAAAATCACCTAATGGCATCCAAAACCTCTTTTTCCATTGGATAATAAATGAATTAAATGAAACAACTTTGAAAGGATCAAGAATCCTGTTTAGCTCAATGAACAATCATAATTTTAAAATATTAGTGATGTAACAAACATGGAACTGGAATACAAAATAAGACATATTTCGGAGACATAGCTAGTGCAGGAATTTGATTTTGTAAGGAATTTGCTTACTAGTTTTTCTTTTTCCAGATGAGGCAGAATACAGAGAAAGTTGATGTTTCTCAATTTTAAAATAAAATTTTATTTAAAAATCATTTGGGGGGACAGTTTTTGTTAAAAACAAATACAGCTTAAAAATAGTAAAAGATTGAAAGTATTCAAAGATATAACTACAAAAAGTAAAGTCCAAAATAATAGAATCCCCAAATTTAAGGTCTGGAAGGAAAATCAGTAGCAAACTAGTCCAACCCACAAACAAAAAGAATATCTATTATAATATAACTGACTTGTAAGAATTGGGTCTCTGGGTGAAGACATCCAATGAGAGAGAAATCATTTGCTTTTTGAGTCATCCATTACACTTTTGTATTTGAAGCATAAATTTACCTATGTGAAACTTCTCTTCAGCTCTCTTATTTATGCACTATCAAAGGAACTGGGGATATTCCTATACATTTCCATGTTAGGAAACAACCAACTTAACAAAAATAATTCTTCACAGATTTGGAGGCATTTTGTCCAGATCATGGAATTAATATTATGATTCTCATAACTGGTAGTAAAAATCAAAACAGAAAGACTTTCTATTTCTTCATTAATTTGACTCATTTTCCTGATATAGAAGGTCAAATAGGATAACTTTTCCTCAATGGAACAGACATTCATATAGTTAAAGATAGTATCATTTCACCACTCAGTCTTTTCTTCTCTGGGTCAGGCCCACCTAGGAACTTTAAACATTAACTCATATGACATGAACTAAAAACTCACTTGTATTCAACATTTAAATGGAGAAAGCTACTATAAGAACAATGACCTTTAATGCAGAGTTGAAGGAAAACGATTATGGATATATTTAAATTTCTTCTGATAGTTATATGGAAAATTTTAAAGCTACAAAGATGAAGGAAGAAGAATATTTTAGACATACTACATTTCTCAGAAAATAAAAGCAACAAAAAAGAAAGAAAAAAATGGATTCTTTTATTAATGGATAGCAAAATCCAATAAAGATTCAGGGATTGGCACAGGCAATGTCCAATTTTAATTTCTATTACAAAAGATTCATTTAAATGTAGCTTTAAAAATTGTATTTTTATCTATGATTGAAGGTCTATTTCTTGTAAAACTGCTGAAAACAGCTTGGGAGTACATAAAGTCAAACTCTTTTAAATAAAAAAATAAATAAACAATATTGTCTAGTTTTACAGGGATATAACAATAAGGCTAGTATACACACTGATTTTAATGAAAATTAAGATGATAGTTAATCATAAAAAGGTAAAAAAAATTAATTTGTGTGTTATTAATATACTTAGAAATATTTTATGTATTTTATTTTCCCTGCTAAATTTTGACAATTAGGATGAAAAAATATACTTCACATTAAAAAATAGATAAAGATAGTAAAATGCTGAAAATTTTAAAATTTGGTTCCATTTTTGTGAATTTTAAGTGCTTAAAATAAATGCTCTTAAATTCATAAATAGGTAGCTACTAATTGGTAAGTTAAGTTTCTCATCTAATTGAGACTCAGAAGGATGAGTGAGTATCATGAACTTATTTTTTATAAAATTCGGCATTTCAAGGCAATTGTTTGAATCATGTTTGAATCAGCTAGTAAGAAAATCCTTTTTTCAATAATATTACAAAGAAAAATGTTCATATAATGTAAATGTTAATGTTTGGATATGGCAACATTTGATAATGCACAGAAAATAAAGATACGTATAATGAAAGTCATTCATCTAAACAGCAGTTTACATGGGAATAAATTAGGGCTGCAATTCTTTTTAAAACATCATGTCAATTCCCAAATATATAGTACAGCCCTTTCCCAAACAGTGAGTTCAGGAAATAATCCATATACCCATTGTTTTTTGAGTATTTCCATGATTAATTATGTCTGTTCTGAAGTCACTCCAAAAAATAGCTAAAAAATAATGTGGACTTTTAAATTAATAGAGAATAAAAGAAAGAAAGAAAATAGCATATAGGGCCAATGAAGTTTAAGGAACCCGTGCAGTGAGAAAAGAGATAGATGTAAAAGATATTCCCCTTGGATTTTGAATATTATAGGAGAAATGGCAATACATACCAGTAAATAAGAACCTTAAAACATTCTATTTTTCTGACATACATTCCTCACCCCTTCGTTAATACTTAAATAAAAGTGGAAACTTTTATTATCAAAGCAGTGATCTCTCTTCTCAACCCCCTTAAGGGACTATTTGGAAGATGTCAACTTTGAGTTTTAATAAGCACTTGTGGATGGATCAGTCAATGAAAACCAAACTATCCTGAAAGAACTTTCAGCAAGATTGCTCAACAAAAACATTTTTAAAAAGATTTCTGACACCCTTTAGACAATCTAGCTAAAGCACAATGCTGATTAACAATCCTCTGAGGGGTAAGTAAAAGCTTGAAAAAGGCATCTTCATTTCTGTATGTTCCTGATTTTATTTAATGTAATATGAGTATCTGAGAGGGAGAATCTTAAAAACAAATTCCTTTTATTTGGTCCTTTGAATTGAATAATTGGTGAAATATAATGAAAATGTTAGAAATGATTTCAGGGGGAAAAAAGTTCCAGAATAATGGAATAAAAGTTTATCACCTGTGCTTATTCCTTTTTCTTATTTTGTCATGAGACTCTCATACTATATATCCCTTGGCTAACTTATACTTCTTCTGCATCAATTTTCCAAATTGTCACTATTTTTAGGCTGCTCATTCCCCTAGGACTCTACTTTCTTTTTGGTGAACTGATAATTTAATTTTTGCTAATGAGTGAAGAGTGATGATTCAGCTTTCATTCAATAGCATTTATTGAACATTTATAATATGAAAGATAAAATTCTATGTCTTATAGAAAGACACATGTGTGAATACACACACGCATGCATTAATATCTACCATTTTCTCAAAAGGGCCTTCATCCTAGACTCTTCACCATTCTTGAAATGTTCTCTCTTCCACCTATATGTGCAAGAATGTTTCCGGCAGCCCTCTTTGTAGTGGCCAGAAACTGGAAACTGAGTGGATGCCCATCAATTGGAGAATGGCTGAATAAATTGTGTCATATGAATGTTATGGAACATTATTGTTATGTAAGAAATGATCAGCATAATGCTGTAGGAGAGTCCTGGAGAAAATTATGTGAAGTGATGCTGAATGAAATGAGCAGGACTAGGAGATCTTTATACACTTCAACAACAATACTATATGATGATCAATTCTGATGGACATGGCTCTCTTCAACAATGGGATAAACCAAAGCAGTTCCATTTATTCAATAATGAATAGAAGCAGTTACACCCAGTGAAAGAACTCTGGGAAATAAGTGTGAACCATTACATAGCACTCCCAATTCCTCTATTTTTGTCTGCCTGCATTTTTTATTTCCTTCACAGGTTAATTGTACATTATTTCCAAGTCCAATTATTCTCGTCCAGCAAAATAACTATGGATATGTATACATATATTGTATTTAACATATACTTTAACATGTTTAACATGTATTGGTCTACGTGCCATCTGGGGGAGGGGGTAGGGAGAAGGAGGGGAAAAATTGGAATAAAAGGTTTTGCAATTTTGAGGACTGAAAAATTGCCTATGCATATATCTTGTAAATAAAAAGCTATAATTTAAAAAAGAAAAAGAAACAAATAAAATTAAATTAAATTAAAAATAAAATTAAAAAATAGAAATTTTCTCCCTTCTCAAGTTCATTACTTAACTTTATTTTTGTCAGAAACATCCTTATTCATTAGTTTAGCTTTTAGTTCCCTCTCTCTGAAATGTCTATATATTTTATTGTACATAATTTAAATTTTATCTATGTATTTATTGTATTTTTATATAAAGTATAAGATCTTTGAAGACAGGGAATAAGAATGTTTATCTTAAAAGCATTTTAGATACAAATATCCATACACACACACACACACACACACACACACACACACACACACACACACACATATATATATATATATATATATATATATATATATATATATATATATATATATATATGTATGTATATACTGTAATGTTCTGTTCTCTAAATTGTAATGGTTCTCTGTGAGCAGATCTCTTGGGGAGCTTCTGGAGGCAGCCTTAGTTTCAGTTCACTTCAATAATCCCAAAATACAGCCAGGAGTTAAAGTCCAGATCCTTTATTGTGTTCTTCAAAATCCTGAATCTTTTCCTGGGGCCCAGTTAGCTTTAGTAGAGGCCTATCTTTCCTTTTGGCTCCCGAGAGCTCTTGTCCAAATGTCTCCAGCCAGCACAAACATAGAAGTTGGAATGAATCTGACTCCATCTCCAAGAGTGTGGGATTATGGGTTTCTGCCTTGTGAATCTCCCAGAAGTCAATCCTAGTTCTGAATCTCCTCAAGCTTCCAGTGGGCTCATCCCTGTATATGCTCTCTAAAGGTGTGAAGTCTTATGTGTGAATTAATGAGGGAACTCCTTTAAAGGTGTGAACTAAGTACATTACCTTGTCTCAAGTTCTGGCCCATAACATCTCCTTGTAGGATCAGATCATACTGAACAATGCTAAATTAAATAATTATATCCATTCCAGTGACTTAGCACCTTGTAAGAATCCTAACAATGTACCTGTATATATTAATAATGGGAACAGAAAAACTTATTAAGACATATGACCTAATGCAAAGTGAAGTAATTAGAATAAGGAGAACATTATTTTTTAGTAACAATAATATTGTAAGGATGATCACTTATAAAACAAAAACTTACTTGCTCTGATCAAAACAGTGATCTGATACAATTCTGAAAGATCTGTGATGAAAAATGTTATCTACCTCCTGAGAGAAAAAAAATATGAACTCAATTCAGGTTGAAACATACAAAGTTTTTACTTTATTTTACCTATGGTTCTTTTCTGCTTTCTTTCCCAACATGGTTAATGTAACAATATGGTTTGAAAGACTTCATGTGTATAATCAATATATTATCAATTACCTTCTTGATGGGTGGGTAAAGAATGGAAAGATGAAAAGAATTTGAAACTCTTTTTTAAAATAAATGTTAATTTTTACTTCTAATTTAAGAATGGTTATCAAAATAAATTAAATATAGATTAAAAATAAAATAAAAATCCTATGTTCTATATCAAGCCTTTTCTCATTTATTCTAATATTAGTGTCTTTCTTGTGTTGATAATGTCTAAATTATCATACATGTGTGTTTGTGTATGTGTAGTCTACATATAGCTTGTGCCATCAGACTGTGAACTCTTCTAGTATATCTTTCTTTATATTCTCAGAGCTAAGTATAATCCTTAGTACATACAGATGTTTAAAAAGTGTTTATCTTCTCATAAAAAAGCACCCTTGATTAGTCATATGAACAACAAGATGATAGACTACAAACTTTCTACAATCTCCATGACTTCTCAGACAATTCCAAACATATAAAAACATCAGGGCAGAGCCAAGATGGTGGAGAGTAGACATGTCTCTATCTGAGCTCCTCCTAGTCCCTCTCAGATCAACACCATATAAAACTTTTGAATTGATTTTGATGTGACAAAACCCAAAAATATTTGGAGTACAACAAATTTCCAGAAGAAGATACTTTGGAATAAGATCAGAAAAGGTCTGTTTCAAATTGTCAGGAGGAGAGGCTGCCAAGCTCAGATCACAGTGCAGTAAGTCTGAGTAAGGAGTTGGAAAGGGAGCCATGGCATTGTGGTATTCACACACCAGCAATCTATTGTAAGGCTCTTAGGCTACTCTGCCCTGCATACATGCCAGGGGATCAGCAGATTAGCTGTGAACCATCCAAAGCAAATAGAAAAGGCAAATAGTGAGCCTCTGAATTCTAAAAAAAATATGGGACTTGGCCATGCCTACCCAGCCCCGGAAGTCATGTAGCAGCAGGGTAAACAAAAGCAACTGTCTCACCCTTTACCTTAAAAGCATCTCTCAAACTTTAAAAAAAAATGACAAAAAAGCAAAAAGAATTCTGATTATAGATAGCTTTTATGGAGAAAGAAAAGGAGGATCCTAAAGGCAAATCATCTCCAGATGAAGCAGCAGAGGGTGATATAAGTTGGTCCCCATTTCACAAGGCTCTCTTGCAAGAATTCAAAAAGGATTTTAAAAGAGAGTTAGAAAAAAATGGGGAAAGGAAATGAGATCTTTGCAAGGGGGTTTGGAAAAGGAAAAAAACAGAAATTATCTACAAAAACTCCTTAAAAATAAATTTGATGAAATGGAAAAAAAGCAAATAACTCCTTACACAATAGATATGAAAAAGAAACCAATTCATTGAAAAGCAGAATCTGTGAGATGAAGAGAACAGCTAACTTAAAGGTTCAAATCACCAAATTCAAAAGGAAATAAAAAAAAAACTAACTGAAGAAAATAATTCACTAAAAATTATAATTGAATAAAGGGAACTGAATTACTCAATGAGACTTCAAGAACCAGTCCAACAAAACCAAGATATATATACAAAAAAATAGAAAAAATATAAAATACCTCATTGGAAAAACAACTGACCTGGAAAAATAGATATAGAAGAAGCAATCTAAGAATTATTGGACTTTCTGAAAAACATAATTAAAAAAAAAAAAAAAAGCCTAGATATCATCATTCAGAAACTCATCAAGAAAAACTATCCAGATGTCTTAGAACTAGAGAATAAAATAGACATGGAAAGAATTCACCAAACTCCTCCTGAAAGAGACTCCAAAATGAAAAATCCAAGGAACATTATAGTTAAATTTCAGAATTATCAAATCAAGGAGAAAAGATTGCCAACAGCCAGAAGGAAACAATTCAAATATGAAGGAACCACAATCAGGATTACTAAAGATCTAGCAGATTCCATGTTAAAGAACTGAAGGGAATGGAATCTGATATTCCAAAATACAAAGGAACTTGGATTGCAGCTAAGGATCAACTAAATTGATCCATTGAGCATCATCTTTCAGGGAAAAAGATGGACATTCAATGAAACAGGTAAATTTCATTTATTTCTGATGAAGAGATCAGAGCTGAATAAAAAAAAAATTGATCTTCAGATACAGAATGAAAATTTTAAAAGGAAAGAAAAAATAACTCTCCTTTAAAAGTTAAAAAGCTTATATTCTTATATGGGAAGAAGATATATTCAATTATTGAGATCTGTATTTCTGTTATGGGTATAATTAGAGGGTTCAGGAATAATCTGATTTTATTGTGATAATCTAAAACAGAAATGAGAAGAAATAATGATTGTAGAGGAATGAAACTCTGAATAGGTGTACTTGAATCTGAGAATGCAGAGCACTTAAGGCTAATTACCTATTAGATGTAAAACAATGACTATATTAGCATATATTTAGATAATGGCTCTCCTTACCACTGGCATAGACTGAATGGGTGGGTGGCAGTGAGGTAGTCTTAGGAAGTATTGGAGGGCTGGAGGAGAGAAGTCATGTTGACTTGGTGGCAGGATCAGGAAGAGAGAGGCTGGAGACTCCAGACTCCAGAATCCAGGATACATCTTTGGCAAGCTATGTGGCAGCTTGCCTACTTCCTTCACTTCTCCCCTTAAAGACCAAGGACTTTGATATATCCTGACTCTGACTGACCCTGAAGCTCTCCAGGGAGCTAGCCCATACTTTACAGGTGATTCCATCAGAAGAAAAGAAAAATGGAATTAAAATGGAGTACACACAAAACAAAATTTTTATGTGTGATTTTTTTAAGTTTTTAAGTTCTAGGTTCTCTCCCTTATCCCCACTCATAATTTTAAAACCACACGTGAAGTTGTGCAGAAAAATTTTCATAAAAATCAAGTTGTGAAAGTAAACATAGATTTCCTATCCTAGTGAAAATAAAAACCCTCAAGAAAAAATAAGTTAGAGAGAAACAGAGAGACAAATAAAAGAGAGAGACAGAGGGAGAGACAGAGAGATACACAGAGAGAGAGAGAGAATCAGAGATAGAGACACAGAGAGAGAATGCTTCAATTTATATGCATACACAGACACAATCAGTTCCTTCTCTGGGTATAGATAGGATTTTTCATTATAAGTCATTCAAAGTACTTATGGATGATTGTATAATTAAAAATGGCAAAATCTTTAATAGCTGGTCATTCTAAAACATCACTATTACTTTAAACACAGTACATTTCACTCTGTTTAAATTATTTGAGGACTTTCCAGGATTTTTTTTTTCTGAAAGGATCCTGCCCATCATTACCCATAAAAGAATAGTATTCCATCACAAACACTTACCAGTTTATTGAGCCATTCCCCAATAGATGGGCATCCCCTCTATTTCCAATGTTTTTGCCTTGATAAGAGAGTTGTTATGAATATTTTTATACATAAAAGTCATTTTCCCTTTTTTTTTTTATTTCTTTTGGTATATGTGCCTAGTAGTGGTTAAACCTAGTTCATAATTTAAAATGTGAATGGCATAAACAATCCAACAAACTGTTTTTTGAAGTAAGAGATTGGCTAATAAAACAAAATGTAATAATTTGTTGCTTATAAAAATATTTCAAAAACAAAGATATGAACAAAGTAAAATTTATAGTAGTCAAAAAAATTACTATGAATGATGTGAATACAAAAAGTATATTTTATCAAGCTATCAGACAAAGCAAAAACAAGCATTAAAAAATAAAAATTATAATGGATAAGCAAAATTTTTATATTTTATGTAAATGAGTCATGGACTAAAAGCCAATATCAGTAATAGACTTGGATCAAATGCCTTAGTATTTATATTTAAAAGAAACTTTATTTGAGAGGGGCGGAGCCAAGATGGCGGAGAAGATACACGCCACTGTGTAAGCTCCTTTCTTCCCTCACAACCAACTAGATATAATAAGCCTCAGAAATAACACTGGACTGATAGAATCCACAAGCACTGGAAGCACGACTTACCAGCTGAAGAGAATCTGGAGTTTCAACAGAAAAGGTCAGCTCCCAGGGGAGGAAGAAGAGAGGCCAGTGCAGACAGTGGGGTAGTGGAACACTGTGCCGGTCACGCTGGGGAGGGCTCTGGGATCAGAGAAGCCACTGACATAAAAGAATCTGGCTGAGGCTGTTGGATCTTCTCTGCTTATAATACAGCAGTTCAGAAGAGAAATCTAAGCAACTTTAAAATTTAAAACCAGATTGGATCTTCCCTGAATCCCGGGGGTGACTCAGCAGATCTCAGCACTGGTGGGTGTGGCTGACATAGGCAATCCAGGCTTTCACCTGGGGGTAGTTAAGAGATTGAAAAGTGGGTGGGGCGGTAATTCATAGTGCCTGGCTCGCCTAGCTGAAGGCTGTGGAACGGAAGTCCCAGAGAAAGGGAACCTTTGAACTAGGGACCGAGGTTTCTGGCAGACACTTCCAGTTTGAGCACAGGGGCTTTTCACTTCACCTGCTGCAGACATCCATGCCCCACCGGGACGAATAGGCTGGGCTTTGAGTCGCCTTTACTGTTCAGTCTCAACCTCAGGGAAGCCACTAAAACACAGCGCCCTCAAAGCACAGCAGTGCTAGTCACCTCTGAGGCACTTCCAGGGAGGGGGTGGGGAACTGTCACTCAGAGCTCTCTCTTAGCTCAGGCACAGGGGCCGCTGTATCCATCCTGTCTGGGAGGAATATGATAAATAAATAAATAATTAATTTCCTACCCCAGGGACAGACCCCAAAAGATTTTTTAAGTATGAGCAAAAAGGCCAAAAAAAAACATAGATTCCTTCTACACAGAGAAAGAGTGGTTATCCAACCCCGAAGAAGTTAACAGGAGAGAGTCAGCAGATAACAACCTAAAGGGGAACGATTCCTGCCCCCCATCACATAACTCTCTCCTTGAAGAGACTATTAAAAAGTTAAGAGAGTCTGAAGAAAAATGGGGAAAGGAAAGAGAAGCTATGAAATTGGAGTTGGAAAAAATAAAGAATTCACAGGAGATGCAGGGAAACAAAATTAGTGAATTAGAAAAGGTAAAAAAATCACAGGAAAGTAGGACTTCTGAATTGGAGAAGATAAAAAAGTCTCAAGAAAATAGGATTTCTGAATTGGAGAAGATAAAAAAGTCCCAAGAAAATAGGATTTCTGAATTGGAAAAAGAAAATAATTCTCAAAAAAAAAAAAATAGGGAAATGGAAAAAAATTCAATTGAGCAAAATAACTCATTTAAAAACGAAATTGGGCATTAACAAAAAGAATTAAACACTGTGAATGAAGAAAATAACTCCTTAAAATTCAGGATGGAACAAATAGAAATGAATGATTCATTGAGAACCCAAGAATCAGTCAAACAAAACAAACAAACAAAAAAAAAAAATGAAAAGCTGGAGAATAACGTCAAATACTTACTGGGAAAATCTATAGACCTGGAAAATAGATCTAGGAGAGATAATCTGCGGATCATTGGACTTCCAGAAAACTATGACCAAAAAAAGAGCCTAGATTCTATTTTACAGGAAATTATCAAAGAGAACTGTCCAGAAATAATAGAAACAGAAGGGAAAGTAGATGTTGAAAGAATTCATCGAACTTCTTCTGAAATAGACCCTAAAAAAAGAACACCACGCAATATTGTGGCTAAGCTGCAGAATTACCACAAAAAGGAGAAAATCATGCAAGCAGCTAGAAAAAAAACAATTTAAATACCAAGGTGCCACAATAAGGGTCACACAAGATCTGGCTGCCTCCACATTAAAAGATAGAAGGGCCTGGAACCTGATATTCCAAAAGGCAAAAGATCAAGGATTGCAACCAAGAATAAACTACCCAGCTAAGTTTAGCATCTTTTTCCATGGAAGAAGATGGTCATTCAATGAAATAGAGGAATTCCATATGTTTCTAAGAAAAACACCAGACTTGAACAAAAAATTTGATCTACATCCACAAGACTGAAGAGAAACAGAAAAAGGTACACAGAACCCTTGAGAACTATATCTCTGTTGTGGGTATATAGAAAGTACGCATGGATAATTTGATTTTACTGATATAAAAGAAAAAAAAAGGAGGGGGTGTAGTAAAGGGAAGGGGGTAGTATTAGAAAAAGGGGAGGGTGTGATAAAAAGAGGGAAACTACATCCCAGGAAGAGGCATAGAAAATACACCATATCTGAGGGAATTTAGAGAGGGGGAGAATTATTGTGTAAATGTTACTCTCATCAGAAGAGGCTCAAAGAGTAAATAATTGTCATATTTGTTTTTCAGAGAATTCTCTCTCACCTCATTAAAAGGGGGGAGAGGAAAAGGGAAAAGGAAAAGGAGAATAAGGGAAGGGATATGGAGGGAGGGGGGAGGGATACTAAAAAAAAAAAGGGAGGGCTGTGCGTCACAAGGGGGGTCTGTAAATTAAATATTGGGGAAGGGGTTCACGGGGGTCAAGGGAAAAAGCATAATCTGGGGATAATATGATGGCAGGAAATACAGAATTAGTAATTTTAACTGTAAATGTGAATGGGATGAACGCTCCCATCAAACGGAGGTGGATAGCAGACTGGATCAAAAATCAGAACCCTACAATATGTTGTCTACAGGAAAAACACTTAAAGCAGGGAGATACATACGGAGTAAAGGTAAAAGGTTGGAGCAGAGCCTATTATGCTTCAGGTAAAGCCAAAAAAGCAGGGGTAGCTATCCTTATCTCAGATCAAGCAAAAGCAGAAGTTGATTTAGTTAAAAAAGATAAGGAAGGAAACTATATCCTGTTGAAAGGTAGCATAAAAAATGAAGCCATATCATTACTAAACATATATGCACCAAGTGGTATAGCATCTAACTTCCTAAAGGAAAAGTTAAGAGAGTTGCAAGAAGAAATAGAGAGTAAAACTATAATAGTGGGAGATCTCAACCTTGCACTCTCAGATGTAGACAAATCAAACCACAAAACAAATAAGAAAGAAATTAAAACAGTAAATAGAACATTAGAAAAACTAGGTATGATAAACCTTTGGAGAAAACTGAATGGCAATAGAAAGGAACATACTTTCTTCTCAGCAGTTCATGGATCCTATACAAAAATTGACCATATATTAGGACATAAAGATCTCAAAATTAAATGTAGGAAGGCAGAAATAATAAATGCCTTCTTCTGAGACCACAATGCAATAAAAGCTACATTCAGTAAAAAGTTAGGGATAAGTAGACCAAAAAGTAATTGGAAACTGAATAATCTCATCTTAAAGAATGACTGGGTGAAAGAGCAAATTATAGAAACAATAACTTCACTCAAGATAATGACAATGATGAGACATCATACCAAAATCTGTGGGGTGCAGCTAAAGCAGTAATAAGGGGAAATGTTATATCTTTAGAGGCTTATTTGAAGAAAATAGAGAAAGACAAGATTAACGAATTGGGCTTGCAACTTAAAAGGCTAGAAAAAGACCAAATTAAAAACCCCCAACCAAAAATTAAACTTGAAATACAAAAATTAAAAGGAGAAATCAATAATATTGAAAGTAAAAAAACTCAAAGGATATGAACAGACAATTTTCAGATGATGAAATTAAAACTATTTCCACTCATATGAAAGAGTGTTCCAAATCACTATTGATCAGAGAAATGCAAATTAAGACAACTCTGAGGTATCATTACACACCTGTCAGATTGGCTAAGATGACAGGAACAAATAACGATGAATGTTGGAGGGGCTGTGGGAAAACTGGGACACTGATGCATTGTTGGTGGAGTTGTGAAAGAATCCAACCATTCTGGAGAGCAATCTGGAATTATGCCCAAAAAGTTATCAAAATGTGCATACCCTTTGAACCAGCCATACTACTACTGGGCTTATACCCCAAGGAACTACTAGAGAAGGGAAAGGGTCCTGTATGTGCCAAAATGTTTGTGGCAGCCCTTTTCATAGTGGCTAGAAGCTGGAAGATGAATGGATGTCCATCAATTGGAGAATGGTTGGGTAAACTATGGTATATGAATGTTATGGAATATTATTGTTCTATAAGAAATGACCAACAGGAGAAATACAGAGAGGCTTGGAGAGACTTACATCAACTGATGCTGAGTGAAACGAGCAGAACCAGAAGATCATTATACACTTCAACAATGATACTGTACGAGGATGTATGCTGATGGAAGTGGATTTCTTCAACATAGAGAAGAGCTAATCCAATTCCAATTGATTAATGATGGACAGAACCAGCTACATCCAGAAAAGGAACACTGGGAAATGAATGTAAACTGTTATTTTTACCTTCTGAATCCAATTCTTCCTGTGCAACAAAAAATTCGGTTCTACACACATATATTGTATCTAAATTATACTGTAATCTATTTAACATATATAAGACTGCTTGCCATCTGGGGGAGGGGGTTGGGGGAGGAAGGGAAAAAATCTGAATAGAAGTAAGTGCAAGGGATAATGTTGTAAAAAATTACCCATGCATATGTACTGTCAAAAAATGTTATAATTATAAAATAAAATAAAAAATTAAAAAAAAAAAAAGAAAGTAAAAAAACTATTGAATTAATAAATAAAACCAAGAGTTGGTCTTATGAAAAAGCCAATAAAATAGATAAACCTTTGGTAAATCTGATCAGAAAAAAGAAAGAGGAAAATCAAATTGTTAGTCTTACAAATGAAAAGGGGGATCTTTCCACCAATGAAGAGGAAATTAGAGTAATAATAAGGAGTTACTTTGCCCAACTTTATGCCAATAAATTTGATAACTTAAGTGAAATGGATGACTTCTTCGAAAAATATAGGCTTCCTAGATTAACAGAGGAGGAAATAAATTGCTTAAATAGTCCCATTTCAGAAAAAAAAAATAGAACAAGCTATTAATCAACTCCCCAGGAAAAAATCCCCAGGACCAGATGGATTTACATGTGAATTCTACCAAACATTTAAAGAACAATTAGCCCCAATGCTATATAAACTATTTGAAAAAATAGGGAATGAAGGAGTCCTACCAAACTCCTTTTATGACACAGACATGATACTGATACCTAAACCAGGTAGATCGAAAACAGAGAAAGAAAATTATAGACCAATTTACTTAATGAATATTGATGCTTAAATCTTAAATAAGATATTAGCAAAAAGACTTTAGAAAATCATCCCCAGGATAATACACTATGACCAAGTAGGATTCATACCAGGAATGGAGAGATGGTTTAATATTAGGAAAACTATTAGTATAATTGACCATATTAATAATCAAATTAATAAAAACCATATGATCATCTCAATAGATGCAGAAAAAGCATTTGACAAAATCCAACATCCATTCCTACTAAAAACTCTTGAGAGTATAGGAATAAATGGATTATTCCTTGGAATAATCAGGAGCATATATTTAAGACCGTCAGTAAGCATAATATGCAATAGAAATAAACTGCAATCTTTCCCAGTAAGATAAGGAGTGAAACAAGGTTGCCCACTATCACCATTACTATTCAATATAGTACTAGAAATGCTAGCCTCGGCAATAAGAGCCGAGAAAGAGATTCAAGGAATTAGAGTAGGAAATGAGGAAATTAAACTATCACTCTTTGCAGATGACATGATGGTATACTTAGAGAACCCCAAAGACTCTGCTAAAAAGCTATTAGAAATAATTCAGAATTTTAGCATAGTGGCAGGATACAAAATAAATCCACATAAATCCTCAGCATTCTTATATATCACCAACAAAATGCAACAGCAAGAGATACAAAGAGAAATCTCATTCCAAACAAATGTTGAGAGTATAAAGTATTTGGGAATCCATCTACCAAAAATAGTCAGGAATTATATGAGAAAAATTACAAAACACTTGCCACAAAAATAAAGTCAGATTTAAATAATTGGAAAGACATTCAGTGCTCTTGGATAGGCCGAGCGAATATAATAAAGATGACAATACTCCCCAAACTAATCTATTTATTTAGTACTATACCAATCAGACTTTCAAGAAACTATTTTAATGACCTAGAAAAAATAACAACAAAATTCATATGGAAGAATAAAAGGTCGAGAATTGCAAGGGAATTAATGAAAAAAAACTCAGAGGAAGGTGGTCTAAGTGTACCTGATCTAAAGCTATATTATATAGCAGCAGTCACCAAAACCATTTGGTACTGGCTAAGAAATAGAACTGTAGATAACTGGAACAGATTTGATACAAAGGACAAAAAAGGGTACATCTATAGCAATCTAATCTTTGACAAACCCAAAGATACCAACATTAGGGACAAAAATTCATTATTCAGAAAAAAACTGTTGGGAAAACTGGAAATTAGTATGGCAGAAATTAGATATGGATCCACACTTAACACCATATACCAAGATAAGATCAAAATGGGTCCATGATTTAGGCATAAAGAATGAGATCATAAATAGATTAGAGGAACAGAGAATAGTCTACCTCTCAGACCTGTGGAGGAGGAAGGAATTTATGACCAGAGGAGAATTAGAGATCATTGTTGATCACAAAATAGAAGAGTTTGATTACATCAAACTAAAAAGTTTCTGTACAAACAATACTAATGCAAACAAGATTAGAAGGGAAGTAACAAATTGGGAAAATATTTTTAAAAGCAAAGATTCTGACAAAGGTCTCATTTCCAAAATATATAGAGAACTGACCCTGATTTATAGGAAACCAAACCATTCTCCAATTGATAAATGGTCAAGGGATATGAACAGACAATTCTCAGATGATGAAATTGAAACTATTTCCACTCATATGAAAGAGTGTTCCAAATCACTACTGTTCAGAGAAATGCAAATTAAGACAACTCTGAGATACCACTACACACCTGTCAGATTGGCTAAAATGACAGGAACAAATAATGATGAATGTTGGAGGGGATGTGGGAAAACTGGGACACTGATACATTGTTGGTGGAGTTGTGAAAGAATCCAGCCATTCTGGAGAGCAATTTGGAACTATGCCCAAAAAGTTGTCAAACTGTGCATACCCTTTGACCCAGCATTGCTGTTATTGGGATTATATCCCAAAGAAATACTAAAGAGTGGAAAGGGACCTGTATGTGCCAAAATGTTTGTGGCAGCTCTTTTTGTTGTAGCTAGAAACTGGAAGTTGAATGGATGTCCATCAATTGGAGAATGGTTGGGTAAATTGTGGTATGTGAAGGTTATGGAATATTATTGCTCTGTAAGAAATGACCAGCAGGAGGCTTACAGAGAGGCTTGGAGAGACTTAAATCAACTGTTGCTGAGTGAAATGAGCAGAACCAGAAGATCACTATACACTTCAACAACAATACTGTGTGAGGATGTATTCTGATGGAAGTGGAAATCTTCAACATAAAGAAGATCCAACTCACTTCCAGTTGATCAATGATGGACAGAAATAACTACACCCAGAGAAGGAACACTGGGAAGTGAATGTAAATTGTTAGCACTACTGTCTATCTACCCAGGTTACTTATACCTTCAGAAGCTAATAATTTATGTGCAACAAGAAAATGGTATTTACACACATACATTGTATCTAGGTTACATTGTAACACATGTAAAATGTATGGGATTACCTGTCATGGGGGGGAGGGAGTTGAGGGAGGGAAGGGATAATTTGGAAAAATGAATAAAAAAAAAAAAAGAAAAAAAAGAAACTTTATTTGATGGGGATATCAGGAGACACTGCAACACAATAATGATAGTGGACTTCAATATCCCTTTATCACATTTGGATGTCTGATGTAAAGATAATAAAAGGAAAAATATAAAATGGAACAATTTTCTGGAAAAACTAATTACAAGACAATACATCTTTTAAATGAAATATTTAAAAATTTCATGTTTATTGCTGATATTTATTTATTTCAGTTGTATGTGACTCTTTGTTACTACACTCAAGTTATCACTTCCAATTACAAGGGAACAAGAACCATTTGGTACAAAAATATTTATAGCAGATCTTCTTGTGGTGGCAAAGAATTAAAATTTGAGGGGATGTGCAGCAATTGGGGCAAAAGTGAACAAGCTATAGAATATCCATGTAATGTAATACTATCATTCTATAAAAACAATTTATGTTATCAAAATTAAAATTTTCACTTTAATTTTTATACTTAAAAATTACTAGGATATTAGAAAAAGCTGGATAGACTTACATGAACTGAATGAAGCAAGCAGAACCAGGAGACTAGTGTATATAGTGACAACAATATTGTGCAATGATCAGTTATGATAGATTTAGTTCTTTTCATCATTCTAATGATATAAAATACTTCCAAGGGATTTGAGATTAAAAAATACTGACCACATCCAGAGAAAGAACTGTGGAGACTGAATGCAGAAAGAAGCATACTATTTTCACTTTTTTCTCTTGTGTTTTATTTCCTTTTTGTTCTGATTTTTTTTCACAATATAACTAATGTGGAAATATATTTAACATAATTGTAAATATGTAATCTATATCAGATTGTTTGGGAGGGGAGAGGAAAAGAAGAGAGGAAGAAAATTTTGGAGCTCATATTAAAAATGAATGCTGAAAATTATCTTTATGTGTAATTGGGGAAAATAAAATATTGGTAAGTTTAAAAAAAGAATGTTCAAACACAAAGTAAGTAACCCTAGAATCATGTAAGATATTCAGCACACCACAATGCAACATTTTGTAAAAAAAAAAATCCATTTTTCTATCTATCTATATATAGATAATATATATATAAATATACACATCCTTCTATATGAGTGCCAAATATAAATGGCAGTTATTATAAAAATGCATAATTTCTTATTTTGATATAATAATTGCCATTCATTTTATATAAGACATTGGAACTCAAAAAAATTCTTAATGAATGTTATAAATTTTTATATATGATTGGGAAATAATTAATTTGGTAATATAAATTATTATTAAAAATAAATAATATAAACTATTAATCATGGTAAAAGAAAATAATGATTAACAGTGAATCAACATTTCTGGGATATTATTAAAATAATACTTGGAGTCAATCATCTTACCATCACCTTAACAAGATAGAAAAGATAAGATTAATAAACTAAATATGCTTTTCAAATATTATAAATTCAACAAATAATCAATCTAAAATTAGCATAAAAGAAAGAATATTAAAACATTTATTGGAAACATACTTTAAACCAAAAAAAGAATAAAACTAAAAGCCGATTCTTTGAAAGGACTAATAAAATTGCAAAACACTTAACTAATGTTTTTAAAAGAGAACAGTAAATGAAATCAATAAAATATTAAATGAGCAAGGTGAAATTACTTAAAAACCTGAAGAATTTTTTAAATCAGAATATAGTACGCATTATTGTATTCTAGCAAACTGATTACACAAAAAAGAAACATACCTTCAAAAATATAAAATAGTTAAACTATAAGTCTAAGTAGAAATCTTATATAACCTGAATACTTTATAAATCATTCTAAAATATTGAGAAAAAATCTCATAAAATTTTAAGAATGATCAACTGTGAAGTACCTGAAAATTCTTGTATAAGATAAATATAATCTTAATTCTTGAACTTGAGGAAGATAAAGCAAAGGAAAAAAGAATTTAAACCAATATCACTAGTTAATTTTGACAAAAGTTTTAATCAAAGTACTAATAAAAAGATTATAGTGATTTATGTAATAAATAATATTTTAAAAATACATTTATTATAAAAATGCATATTATATATTTTTTATTTTAAACCCATTGAATATGGTGTTTGGTTTTGCTTAATCAAAACCAAGCACCATATTCAATGGGGAAATCGTAGAACCCTTTTTTCCAAAAATCCAGGAGTAAAGATATTCACTATATTTGATATAATTCTGAAAATTTAGTAATATCAGTAAGAGAAAAGATAAAGTAGAGATAAAACTATCACCGTTAATCCCAGGGAATCAACAGAGATACTAATTGAGAAAAATTTGTTTCAGGATACAAAATAAATAATACAAAAATACAAGAAGAAATAATAGATGGAAAATTATGTTCCAAAAAACTGAAAATGTATAAAATATCTGAAGATCAATCTCTGACACACAAAAGATTTGTATATGTGCAATATTAAAAAGTTCCATAAAGAATTAAATAATGATATATGTAGATTAACATAACTAAAGATAGCTAGATGAAAATCAAATGCTTGTTTCTAAGTCATGTTAATACAATAAAAATTACTATAAAACTGAATTTACACCTTTAAAACTATAACAATTAAATTACCCAGAGGATACTATACAGTTCTTGATAAAACAATAACAAAATGTATTTGAAGAAACATAACATTTACAAAAACAAGGAAAATTGGAAAAAGAAAAAAAAGAACAAAAAGAATAAGAAGAACAAGAAGAAGAGGAGGAGGAGAAGGAGAAAGAGAAATAGGAAGAAGAAGAAAAAAGGATAAAGAGCAAGTAAGCACTTTGAGTCTCTAAACTGTATTCTGAAGCAGCAGTAATCAAAACCACCTGGAATTGATTTAAGAGTAAAGATAGATCAATGAAACAGACTAGACATATGAAATTTAAAAGAATAGAACTTAATAACTTAGTTTTTAATATAATGGAAAAACATAAAATACTCAGGGAAAACTGCCTACTTGGTAAAAAAAAAAAAAAAAAAAAAAAGTACTGGCAAAATTGAAAACTGGTCTGACAGAAATTAGTTTCATACCAGCATTTCATACCATACTCTGTCTGGGATACATTCAACATGTAAATGGGATCTTAATATAAAGGATCATACAATAAAATCAACTATTAAGAGAACTAGGGGCCTAACAAAATTTCTTTTATGATACAAATATTATATATATATATATATATATACAAATATATATATATATATATAGTACATATATGTATATATAATACAAAATATATACAAATATATGTAAGGCAAATAATACAACATATAATACAAATATAATAATAAAACTAATTCAGGGAAGTACAGGATATTAGAATCACATTCCAATTTATAAGAATAAGATATTCTCCAATTTTTAAAGGGTCAAGGTTTTGCAAGAGTGAATGTTGAAAATTATCTGTGTGTGTGTGTGTGTGTGTGTGTGTGTGTGTGTGTGTCTATTCCCTTTAGAACCCAGCTTCTTATTTATCTATTAGTTTTTTTTTCTTCTTCTTTTTTTTTTTTTTGTTTCATTTTGTTTTGTTTTTAGGCTGGGGTTAAGTGACTTGCCCAGGGTCACACAGCTAGGAAGTGTTAAGTGTCTGAGACCAGATTTGAACTCCGGTCCTCCTGATTCAAGGCTATGCTCTATCCACTGCGCCACCTAGCTGCCCCTAGCTACTAGTTTTCAACATTTACATATATAATATTTTGATTTGGATTTTTAAAAAATATCCCTCCATTTCTACTCTCCTTCCTTTTCAATATGGCCATCAGTCTAATATAGGTTATTAATGTACAATTATATTAAACATATTTCCAAATTAGTTATGTTGTGAAAGAAGAATCAGAATAAAAGGAGAAAACCATGAGAAAGAAAAAGCAACAACCAAAAAGAAAAAAAGAAAGAAAATAGCATGCTTTGATCTGCAATTAGATTCCATAGTTTTTTCTCTGGATGTAGATAGCATTTTCCAACCAGAATCTATTGTAAATGTCTTAGATCATCACATCACTGAGAAGAGCAAAGTCTATCAAAATTGTTCATTCATACAATGTTGCTGTTGCATTATACAATATTCTTCTGGTTCTGTTCACTTTCCTCAGCATCAGTTAATGCAAGGCTTTCCAGATTTTTCTGAAATCTGTCTGCTTATCATTTTTAATGAATTAATTTATTTTAATACACATTAAATTAAGAATTATATTAGGAGAGACATTTCAACCAAGGGAGAGGAAAAAAAACAGAAAAAAAGAAGTGAACATAGCATGTGTTTATTTACATTCAATCTCCATAGCTCTTTTTCTAGATGCAAATAGAATTTTCTGTCCAAATTCTATTGGGATTGCTTTGGATCACTGAACCACAGAGAAGAACCAAGTCTTTCATAGTTGATCATCACATATTATTGCTGTTGCTATATACAATATATGTCCGGTTCGGCTTATTTTGCTCGGCATCAGTGAATGTAAATCTTGCCAGGCTTTTCTAAAATCAGCTTGCTCATCCTTTTTATAGAGCAATAATATTCGTTATCTTCACATACCATAACTAATTCAGCCATTCTCCAATTGGTGGGCATCTATTTTTCAATGCTTTGATGTCACAAAAAAGACCTTCTAAAAATATTTTTGGACATGTGGATCCTTTTCCCTTCTTTATGATTTCTTTGGGATACAGACCTTCTAGTAGCACTGAATTGCCACTACATAGAATTGCTACTACATAGAATTGCCTAGACAATGTGAGTTCTCACCTTGTAATCCTAACACTGCTGGGTCAAAAGGTATGCATAGCTTGATAGCTCTTTGGGCATAGTTTCAGTTTGCTCTCCGTAATGGTTGGATCATTTTACAACTACACCAACAATGCATTAGTGTCCCAGTTTTCCTACATCCCCTCCTAAGTTTAGTATTATCATCTCCTGTCATCTCAGCCAGTCTGAGAGATATGAAATAATACCTCAGAGATGTTTTAATTTGCATTTCTCTAATCAGTAGTGATTTAGAGCACTTTTTCATATGACTATAGATGGCTTTAATTTATTCATATGATAATTATCTGCTCATATCCTTTGAATATTTATCAACTGGGGAATAACTTACATTCTTATAAATTTGACACAGTTATTTATATATTATAGAAACAAGTTCTTTATCAGAGACACAGGTGGTAAATATTTTTTTTCACAGCTTCCCTTTTAATCTTCTTTCTGGTGATTTTGTTTATGCAAAACCTTTTTTGTTTAATGTAATCAAAGTTGTCCAGTTTGCCTTTCATATTATTCTCTAGTTCTTCTTTGGTCATAAATTCCTTTCTTCCCCAAAGATCTGATCAGTAAATTATTATTTGCTCCCCAATTTGTTCATGGTATTCTCCTTTATGCCCAAATCATGTTTTCATTTTGACCTTATTTTGGTATATGGTATGAGATGTAGATCTATTTTGAATTTCTGATATTCTAGCAATTTTTCTAAAATAGTGAGTTCTTATTCCAGAGGCTAGAGTTGGGAGGAGGGGTGTTATCAAATACTAGATTAGTATAGAGCTTGGTTATTTTGTGTGTATCTAATCTATTCCACTGATTCATCACTCTGCTTCTTAGCCAGTAGCAAATGATTTTGATATCTGCTGCTTTGTAATAGTTTAGGTTTGATGCTGCTAAGTCACAATCCTTCGCATTTTTTAAAATGTCCTTGATATTTTTGACCTTTGTTCTTCAAGATGAATTTTGTTTTTATCTGTTTGTTTATTTGTTTTATAAAACAATGTTTTGGCAGTTAGATTGGTATGACACTGAATTAGTACACCAATTTAAGTAGAATTGACCTTGTTATTACATAACCTCATCCTAGGAATGAAGAATTATTTTTTTTCCAATTGTTTAGATAAGACTTTATTTTTATGAGAAGTGATTGTGTGATTTTGTTCACATAGTTCTTGGATTTGTCTTGGCAGTTTGATTCCCAAATATTTAATTTTATCTATACTTATTTTGAATTGAATTTATCTTTCTATCTCTTGCTGATGGGCTTTGTCAGTAATATATAGAAATGATGATGATTTCTTTGGGTTTATTTTATATCCTGCAACTTTGCTAAAGCTATGAATTATTTCCAGTAGGTTTCTGGATGATTTTCTAGGCTTCTCTAACTATTTTTTATGTCATATGCAGAGTGATAGTTTTATTTCCTCACTGTCTATTCTAATTCCTTTAATTTTTTTTTATTTTCTTATTGTTAATGCCAACATTACTAGTAAATTGTTGAAAAATAGTGGTGATAATGGGCATCTTTATTTCACCCCTGATCTTATTGGGAATGCATACAGCTTCTCTCCTTTACAAATAATGCTTGCTGTAGGGTTTAGATAGATACTGCTTATTATTTTAAGGAAAACTCCCTTTATACATATGCTCTGTAGTTTTAATAGGAATGGGTGCCATATTTTGTCAAAAGCTTTTTCTGCATCGATTGAGATTATCATATGATTTCTGTTGGTTTTGTTAATTAATAATAATGGTTGATTATGGTAATAGTTTTCCTGCTATTGAACCAGCCTTGCATTCCTGGTATAAATCCCACCTGGACATAATGCATGATCTGACAAATTGCTATAATCTCTTTGCTAATAGTTTATTTAAATTTTTGCATTAATTTTCATTAGGTCCATAATTTTACTTTCTTTTGGCTTTTCCTGGTTTAGGTTTCAATGCCATATTTATTTCATTGAAGTAATTTGACAGTACTCCTTCTTAACCTAAATATTGAAATTAATTTTTCTTCAAATGTTTGGTAGAATTTACTTGTGAATCTATTTGGCCCTTGAGATTTTTTCTTAGGCAGTTCATTAATATCTTGTTCCATTTCTTTTTCTAAAAGGGGCTATTTAAGTAATCTATTTACTCTTCTGTTAGTCTGGGCAATTTATATTTTTGTAAATATCCATCTGTTTTGCTTAGATTGTGAGAACTGCTGCCATAGAGTTGGGCAAAATAGATCCTAATTATTGCTTTAAATTTTTTTTTCATTGATGGTAAGTTCACCATTTTCATTTTTGATACTGGTGATTTGTTTTTTGTTTTTTTTTTCCCTCTCCTTTTTGAATCAACTTAGCCAAAGGATTATTTTTTTTGTTGCTGTTTTTTTTTCATAAAAGTAACTCTTCATTTTATTACTACTACTACTACTATTATTATTATTATTATTATTATTATTATTATTATTATTATTATTATTATTATTATTTTGCTGAGGCAATTAAGGTTAAGTGACTTTGTCCAAAGTCACAAAGCTAGGAAGTGTTAAGTGTCTGAGGCCAGATTTGAACTCTAGGTAATCCTGACTTCAGTCCAGGCTGTCCTAACTTCAGTCCAGGTCCTCCTGTATTCAGGACTGTTGCTCTATCCATTGGGCCACCTAGTTGCCCCAATTTTATTTATTATTTCAGTAGTTTTCTTAGTTTCAATTTTATCAATCTCCCCTTTAAGTTTCAGAATTTATATTTTATATTTGATTTGGGGATTTTAATATGTTCTTTTTCTAGCTTTGTTAGTTCCATGCCCAATTCATTGATCTGCTCCTTCTCCATTATATTCATGTACCTATTTAGAGAAGCAAAATCTCCCCTAAGAACTGTTTTGGCAGCATTCCTTAGATTTTTGGTATGTTGTCTCGTTATTGCCATTCTCTTGGATGAAAATATGGATTGTTTCTGAGATTTATTATTTGACTCACTCATTTTTTTGGAATTATATAATTTAATTTCCAATTGTTTTTTAGTCTAGCTTTCCCTGGCACTTTATTGAATATTATTTTTATTGTATCATGATCTGAAAAGGAAGGATTTACTATTGTTTTTTTTTCTGCATTTGATCATGAGATTTTTATGTCCTGCTATGTTTAGGTGAGGTGCCAAGGACTAAGAAAAAAAGATATATTCCTTTCTTTATTGAAGTTTCTTCAGAGGTATATCATATCTATGTTTTTTTGAGATTCCTATTAACCTCCCTAGTTACTTGTTTATTTTTGTGATTAGATTTAACTGATTTTCAGAGGGGAAGCATGACATCCCCCACTCAAATAGTTTTGCTGTTAATTTCTTCTTGTAGCTGGCTTAAAATCTTTTCTAGGAATTTGCCTGCTCTACCACTTGGTGCATACACATTAACATCACTATGACTTCATTGTTTATAGTACCCTCTATCAAGATGTACTTTCCTTCTTTTAATTAGATCTATATACTTTTACTGATAGCAGAATTACTACCTCTACTTTTTTTTTTTTTTACTTCAGCTGAAGCATAATAAAATTTGTTTCATCCTTATACCTTTATTTCATATGTCTCTCTGTATCAAATATGTTTCTTATAAACAACACATTATAGGATTCTATATATCACTCTGATATTTGATTCCATTTTATAGGAGAGTTCATCTCATTCACATTCATAGTTATGATTACATATCTTGTATCCTATTTCCTCCTATGTATATACTTTTGTTCTCTCTGTCCATGCTGGGCTTGGTTGTACTGCGGGGTATTTTTGGGAGGGGAGGGTTGACACATTTATAACTTTTGCTTTTATTGTTGTATTGTTCACAAAGAGCTTAATATATATTCTCATTGTTATAAAAGAAAAATGTGAGATTAAATCTATAATATTTCCCATTTTATAGGAAAAAAAGTCTGAGGGAATAAGTGATTTACACATTAGTAATTGAATTAGGAAGTGTCAAAGGTCAAACTTTAATTCAGATTTCTCCTGACTGTACCTACCTAGATTTTCTCTCCTACATGAATGTCTTTCATTAGATAAATAAATAGATAAAAAAATGTACATGTAATTTGGAAATATTTACCAAAACATATGAAATAATAAAATATACATATATTTATATTTAGACCCATATTTTATTAAATATTTCTAAATTACATGTAAAAATCTTCTAATTCATTTTTCAACATTTAAACATTGACATTTTCTTGGATCATTGTCTTAATTGAACTTACCTTTCAAGAAAAAAAAGGAAAAGAAAAATAACTGTATTTTTGTTTTCTAGACTTTGAAGTCATAGAGAATTGGATATATGATATGGAAATTAACAGAGATACCCCATGTTATCATGTTAATTTATAATTGCATTTAAGTTCATACATATAATCTGGCAAAGCAAAAGTTATAAATTAGAGCTAAACCACTTAAACTCCTCCTAAACTGTTACATGATTCCCTAAAGTAATTTCCTATACATGCTCTATATAATACCTGACAAATAAATAAAATATAATATAAATATATAAAATATAATAAACCATAAAAAGATATGAAAAAAGTGGTGTTTTTTTCTTTTCTTTCTGAATCTGCTTTCCTCTACCAGTTCTTCTTATATGAAAGATGATATTTATTCTAAGTTAACTGGCATATTATTATTTCACTGTGAACTCAATATGGCAATGAAAAATTATAAAAACCAAAAAGGTAATTTAGAAATTGAAACTATCAGCAAGTAGTCTTATTAGAATGTACGCATGTAGACACACACACACACACACACACACACACACACACACACACATATATATATATATATATAATATATATATATACATGTATATATATTCACATATAATATTAGCATTCATTTATGCATATGTGCATGCATATATATAGATACATTATGTGTCACACTTTGTAGATACATATGTGCCTATGTGTTTGTGTCTGTGTATATCAATATGTATGTGTATATGCGAGTATTTTTTTCACTTTGGTTCCTCTAGTTGACTGAGTTCCAGTCAGCAGATATAGCCTGATAAAATTCACCCTGGACTCTCCAGGAATCATTGATATATTCAATTTGTGCCTTCATCCTTCCAATTGTTTTACTTCCTATTTTTTATTATACTTCCTATCCATCTTTTAGAATTTTAGTTAAGATGTTTTTACCTTAAGTTTCAATACCCTGGGAATTTTATAATCTATTTTTTGAAATGACTTCAGAGATGGTATTGAACCCTATTTTCCTGAGCAGATTTAAGTGTTCATCCCATCTAAAAAGTGGCAAAATGAATAAATAATATTATAATATGTTCTCTGTCTACAATAGTAAACTATGGTTTGTTTCTTCACCCCATAGTTTTCTTTCTGCCTGCTTCTTTTCCTTATAATTTATATTTATTGCCTACAAATACTAATGGAAACTCATAGTCTTCATTTCAAGTTATTAAAAAATAAAATTCAAATCTCATTAAGTTCCATGACGACCTTTTAAAAAAATACCTTATCAAGGCAAATACCACTTGATTAATTTACTACATGATGAAATTTTAATGTAAATTTCCTTAATAATTAAAAATGAAAATTCTATTCATGGGTCAGCTTTATCACTTACTTCACTATTTTTATCAGCTTGTCCTAATTGTTTGGTTTCTCTAAAAGCTTGATGTTTCTTGCATCTTATCTTCAAACTCATTTTGGCTTCAAAAATCTCAGTTATTTCTCTACTCTTCTTTCTCCCTCTATTCTCTGTCTCATTGTAATGATGAATGGGAAAAAGTATTTCATGTCTTGGAGAAGACATAGAGTTTAAGCTTCACATTCTTCACTCAGCATGAATTTTTTATTTACTATTATATTTTCTCTGGGAAAGACATTATTTCAGCTTCAGAAACATCATGACATAAAGAACAATGCAAAGATTTGTAATTAAGACAAACTGTTTCTCAAATTACTTGCATAATTTAGGGTATATCTTTTGTTCATTTGACATAAGCTTCTTCAACTTCTAAATGGGAGAGATGAAATCCATAGTATCTAAGATTCTTTCTAGTTCTAACAGAATTCATATATCTTTCTCTGATTAAAATTTCTATGAAATAAATATAATAATGAGTATTGATTACTTATTCACAAGCCTGGAGATTTGTGTATAGTTATAAAACTCACAAGCCTTATTCAATTAAGAAATAGTAAGACCTTTTAAAGTTTACACAACTGGGGTGGCTAGTTGACACAGTGGATATGGCACCAGCCTTGAAGTCAGGAGGACCTGAGTTCAACTCTGACCTCAGACACTTCCTAGCTGTGTGACCTTGGGCAAGTCACTTAACCCCAACTGCCTCAGCAAAAAAAAACAACAAAAAAAAAATAAAGTTTACACAACTGTAACATAGAGTAATGAACAATAACATGACTTTAAGCAGTCTATCACAGATGATTTCACAAATTCCATTTGCTCCTTATGAAGATGAAACTTTAGTAAATTTGCCTTGGTATCCATGGAGACTTAAGTTAAAATTCATAATCTTAAAGAAAATATACCACCAGACTTTACCAGCTGAATGACAACAGTGGTTTCAGAAGCTCCCAAACTACTTAGAAAGTTCTAGTAAAAAAAATTGAACCATTATGTTTTAAACAAAGACAATACTTAAATTAGCTGAAAAAGTTATAATACATTTCTGGGATTTTAAAATGCCAACTTTTTATTTTGTGCTGTTTATAGGGAATCATGGACCCTAACTACCTCTCCAAATTCCTCAGGCAACATTTCATTTATCTTCACATTTGATGATTCTGTTTCAAGGAAATAAATCACTTCAAAATTAGATACAGCTAAGGAGAGTACCTAAAATAAAAAAGACTTGAATTTAAATCTTGCCTTTCACTCTCTAGATCATTAAAATAATTGGTTAGGTGACAAAAAGTGAAACCCTCAAAGTAGTGTAGAGAAGAAATAAAATGAGATTTTAAAAAGTAAAAAAGCCATAAGAAGATATTTAAATCCACAAATATTTATTGAATTTATTTTCCTTGTGTATTTTATTTTGAGAGATTTCAAGTTTTGAGAAGAAATGGGATTTAGAGAAACTATATATCTATTAATGTATACCTACTAATATATCTCATAATTCATCTCCTCTATGGTATGCAAATCCCTCCAAAAAAAAAAGTAGTGAAACACCTTGAAGTGAAACGCCTTTTTGAGTTCTCTACAATGCAAAGTGTTTCCATTTCATCAACAATCAATATTTATTTCATGCAACTTCTATGCATTGCTTCATTTTTTGGATTAAAAAAAACAAACTTTTTTTTTTATTTACAATACATATGCACAGGTAATTTTTCAACACTGACCCTTGCAAAACTTTCTATTCCAGAGTTTTCTCTCCTTTCCCCCACCCCCTCCCCTAGATGGGAGGTAATGCAATATATGTAAAATATGTTAAAATACATGTTAAATCCAATATGTGTGTACATATTTATATAGTTATCTTGCTGCACAAGAAAAATTGGATTTAGAAAGAAAAAAAAATCTAAGAAGGAAAACAAAAGGCAAGCAAACATGAACAGAAAGCATGAAAATGCTATGTTGTGGTCCACACTCAGTTCCCACAGGCCTTTCTTTAGGTGTAGATGGTTCTCTTCATCACTGAACAATTGTAATTTATTTGAAATAATTCCATTGCTGAAGAGAGCCATGTCCCTCAGAATTGACCATAATGTGATCTTGTTACTTTGTGTAATGATCTCCTGATTTTGCTCATTTTACTTTCCCTTAGTATCAGTTCTTGTCTCTCTACGCTGCTTTGAAATCATCCTATTGCTTGTTTCTTAAAGAAAAATAATATTTCATAACATTCATATACCATAATTTATTCAGCTATTCTCCAATTGATGGACATTCACTCAGTTTCCATTTCTTGTCACTACAAATAAGACTTCCACAAACATTTTTGCACATGTGGGTCCCTTCCCTTCTTTAAGATCTCTTTGGAATATAAGTCCAGTAAAAACACTGCTGTGTCAAAGGATGTGCACAGTTTCATAACTTTTTCAGCATAGTTCCAAATTGTTCTCCAGAATGGCTGGGTCAGTTCACAGTTACACCAGCAATGTATCAGTGTCCCAGCTTTCCCACATCTCTTCTGACATTAGCCAATCTGAGAGGTATGTAGTGGTACCTAAGAGTTCTCGTAATTTGCATTTCTCTGATGACTAGTGATTTGGAGCACCTTTTCATAGGACTAGAAATTGTTTCAATTTCTTCATCTGAAAATTGACTGTCCATATCTTTTATCCATTTATCTATTGGAGAATAATACAACATTGAAAAGTAATGGTGATGGTGGGCAACCTTATTTCACCCTTGATCTAATTGGGAATGGTTCCAGTGTATCACCATTATATATGATGCTTGCTGATGGTTTTAAATAGATGCTGCTGGCTATTTTATTGAAAAGTCCATTTATTCTTATACTATCTAGTGTTTTTAATACAAATGAATGTTCAATTTTATCAAATGCTTTTTCTGCATGTATTGAGATAATCATGTTATTTTTGTTAATTTGGTTGTTGATTTAGTCAATTATGCTAATAGTTTTCCTAATATTGAACTAGCCCTGCATTCCTGGCATAAATTCTACTACATCATGGTGTATTATCCTGGGGATGATTTTCTGTAATTTCTTTGCTAATATTTTATTTAAGATTATTGCATCAATATTGATTAGGGAGATTTGTCTGTAATTTTCTTTTTGTTTTTGTTTTATCTGGTTTAGGTAGCACATGTCTGTGTCATAAAAGTAATTTGGTAGGAGTCCTTAGTTCCCTATTTTTTACAAACAATTTATATAGTATTGGAGTTAATTGTTCTTTAAATGCTTGGCAGAATTCATATCTAAATCCATCTGGCCCTGGGGATTTTCTCTTAGGGAGTTGATTAATAGCTTGTAATGTTTCCTTTTCTAAAATAGGACTATTTAAGTAATTTATTTCCTCTTTTATTAATCTGGGCAATCTATAATTTTGTAGGTATTCCTCAATTTCACTTTGGTTTTCAAATTTATTGGCGTAAAGTTGGGCAAAGTAACTCCTATTTATTGCTCTAATTTACTCTTCATTTGTAGAAAGTTCTCCCTTTTCATTTTTGAGACTAACAATTTGATTTTCCTCTTTCCTTTTTTTAATAAAATTAACTAAAGGTTCATTTATTTTGTTTGTTTGTTTTTTTTTCATAAAATCAACTTTTGGTTTTATTTATAATTCAATAGTTTTTTTTTTTTTACTTTCAATTTTATTATTCTTTCCTTTTATTTTTAGAATTTCAAGCTTGTGTTTGAATGGGGGGTTTCTAATTTGTTCTTTTTCTAGCTTTTTTAGTTGCAAGCACAATTCAGATTTTCTCTTTATTTTATGCAAATAAGCATCTAGAGACATAAAATTTCCCCTTATTATTGCTTTGACTGCATCCCACAAGTTTTGGTATGCTGACTCATTATTGTCACTCTCTTGGATGAAATTATTAATTGTATCTATGCTTTGCTGCTTCACCCATTCATTCTTTAGGATGAGATTATTTAGTTTCCAAATAATTTTTGGTCTATTTTCTCCTGATCTTATATTGCATGTAACTTATATTGCACCATGATCTGAAAAAAATGTATTTACTATTTCTTCCTTTCTGCATTTGATTTTGATTTCAATTTTTGATTCTGATTTGATTTCAATTTTTGTATAAGCTCCATGAACTGCTGAGAAAAAAGTACACTCCTTTCTCTCTCCATTTAATTTTCTCCAAAAATCTATCATACCTAACTTTTCTAACATTTTGTTTGCCTCCTTAAGTGCTTTCTTATTTGTTTTGTGATTCAATTTATCTATTTCTGAGAGAGCAAGTTTGAGATCCCCCAGTAGTATACTTTTGCTATCTATTTCTGCTTACATCTCTCTTAATTTCTTCTCTAGCAATTTCCATGATATACCACTTGGTACATGTATGTTTAGTATTAATATTGCTTTATTATCTATGTTACCCTTTAGTAAGATGTAGTTTCCTTCCTTATCTCTTTTAATTAGATCTGTTTTTGCTTTTACTTGATCTGAGACCAGGATTGCAACCCTGCTTTTTTTTTTTTTTCTTCACCTACAGCATAATATATTCTGCTAGAGACCTTTAACATCATTCTGTATGTATCACTATGATTTAAATGTGTTTCTTGTAAAGAACTTACTGTAGGATTCTAGCTTTTTATCCAATCTTCTATCCACTTCTGTTTTATGGGGGAATTCATCCCAATCACATTTATAGTTAAAATAATTAATTCTGTATTTCCTGCCATCTTATTTACTTTAGATTATGCTTTTCTCTTTCCTCTTCCCCTTCCCTCCTTTCCAGTATTTTCTTTTTGATGATCACCTCCCTCAAAAAGTCCTCACTCTTTAGAGCTCCTCCCCATTTTTTACACTTTTCCCCTAATCCTTTTGTTTTCCCTTCTATTAGTCTTTCCCTTTCTTTTTCCTCTTTCCCTCCTGTTTCCCTATAAGGTGAGACAAGTTTCTTTATGATACCATATATGATATCATAATCATCATAATCATCAAACAAATATGTCTGATATTCTCTCTTAGAGCCAAATCTGATGAAAATAAGATTTACACAATCCTAACCCCCCTCCCTTCTTTCCCTCAATTATACTAGTCTTTCTTTGCCTTTTCATGAAATGTAATCTCCTTTATTTTACCTCCATTTTCCTCTTCTTCCAGAATGATCCCCTTTCTGCCTCTGGTTTCTTTTTCATATTATCATAATAAAATCAGATTATACCCATAACAGAAATATAGTTTACAAGAGTTCTTTCTTTTTTATCTTTTTATGCTTCTCTTGAGTTCTGTATTTGAAGATCAAATTTTTTGTTCAGTTCTGTTCTTTTCAGTAGAAATAAGTGAAATTCCCTTATACCATTAATATACCTCTTCTGCCCTGAAAGATAATGATCATTATAGCTGGATAGTTGCTTCTTGGCTACAATCCCAGTTCCTTTGCTTTTTGAAATATCAGATTCTAGGCCCTTTGAAGCTTTAAAGCAGAAGATGTTCAGTCCTGGGTAATCCTAATTCTGGCTCCTCAGTATTTAAATTGTTTCTTTCTGTCTGCTTGCAATATCTTTTCCTTGATATGATAGTTATGCAATTTAGACACGATATTCTTTGGGGATTTAATTTTGGGGTCTTTTTCAGGAGATGATAAGTGGATTCTTTTGATGGTTATTTTACCTTTTGATTCTGAAATATCAGAATAATTTTATTTTATGATTTCTTGTAAGATAATGTCTAGGATCTGTTTTTCATCATGGCTTTCAGGAAGCCCAATAATCCTTAGATTGTCTTTCCTAGATCTATTTTCCAGGTCAGTTGTTTTTACTAGGAAATATTTCATATTTTCTTCTATTTGTCATTTTTTTTGTTTGACTGATTCTTGAAGTCTTATTGAGTCATTCACTTCCATTTGTTCAGTTCTAATTTTGAGTGTATTATTTTCTTCAGTTACCTTTATTAGCTCTTTTTGCAATTTGCCAATTAATTTTTTTGTCAATTGCATTTTTTCTATTCCTTTTTGCAATGATCTCATTTCATTTCCCCATTTTTCTTCTCTCTTCTAAGATCTTTTACACAATCTTCAAACAAAGGCTTGTGAAATGGGGACCAGCTCATATTTCTCTTTAGAGCTTCTTCTGAAGTTGTTTTGCCTTTAGGAACCTCAGGATTTGAAGTCTGTTCTCTCTCTCCATGAATCTACCAAAACACCTGCTTGCAACCAAGAAGCTACAATGCTCCAGCTCCCCACTCCACCTTCTTGCCCTGATCTCTCAGTGCTGCAGTGTGAGCTCAGCAGATTGTCCCCCTGAACAACTGAAACAGACCTGTTCTGAAGTTCTTCCAAGGTATCTTCTTCTATAAAGAAGATTGTATTCCAAATGTTTGTGGATTCTTTGACTTTAAAAACAGTTTAGAGGCTTAATCTGCTGTTGGTTTGAGTGAAAGGTAGAGGAGATTACAGAGAGACAGAGTCTGCTCTCTGCCATCTTGGTTCCACCCCCAGAAGTCTCCTATGCCTTGCTTCCAATTCTGCTAACTGGAGCTAAGTAAAGGAAGTGTTCATTTTTCTTTGACATGACTATCTGAAGACAGTTATTATGTAGCCTCTTGAGTCTTCTCTTCTCCACATTAAACATGTGTCATTGCCAGTTTCATCAAATTATACTCTTATAGCAATGATCTTATCATTCTTTTGGTTATATTAGATTGTTAACTATTACAAAGTGTTTTAGATCATAAAGACAATTCTTAACATTTGGTCCCTTAAACTGAACACATAATTATCAGTGTAGTATGAGCAGGGTTGAGGATAATGGAATGGTCAGCTATATAGTTCTGTTCTCTATTCCCCTTTTAATAAATTCTAATATGGAAACCATTTTTGTTTCTATTAGATTATTGAAATCAATATGAAACAATCAGTATGATTTCAATCAGTATGAAATCAATCAGTATGAAATCAATACTGAGCATGTAGATAGTTCTCAATAATCCCTTTGATTTTTAAGATGCCTAGCTATATAACTATACTACTGTTTGCATACTTTTGAAGTTGATTATATTAGCTCAAGTATAAGAATTTACTTTTGTATTTATTCAGTTTCAGCTTATAAATTTTGATGTATGGAGTATTAAGGAAAGACTAGCACTTCTGCAGTGAGGACTTGATGAGCACTTTTCAGGGTTACTCATCCACTTATAGTCTATAACCAGTCATATAGCTTTCACATGTGCCTCCAAGAAGGTAAGGCATGTGCAGTAGTCACACCCTAGTAAACCACTTCAGCAAGTGGGCTAAAACAGGTCGAGGATAACTGATAGGCCTCAAATCTATTGGTGAGTTTGATGAGTGTTAACCCTAAGCATATGAAAATTTTCACCAGCAGAATGGGTAGATGAGAATATTTTTTCTCAATAGCCATGAAGGTAGCTGACATTAGAATTCTGAAACCCTCAGAGGTTGGTCAGACAATGAAGTTGTCCTCTGTAACCTGAGCTATCACCAATTGTCTTGGCTTATGCCTTGCCAGTGAATTTCAATGACTTTCATAGAAAGAATGAGGCTAATGACTTTGTGCAACCCTTCTCACTTAAATCCAATTTAAGTTTTGGTCCAATTTTCTGAATTATCAACCTGTGTTTAAAACCTAATAGTACATTTTATACAAATTACCTATTTTTCCAGCTATGTTATTATCAGTCAATTTGGCAAGTCCCTTAACCTGTTTACAAAAGTTTCCTCACCTGTAAAATGAGTTGGAGGAGAAAATGGCAAACCAATCCAATAACTTCCCCCAGAAAACCACAAAAGGGCTCATAAAAAAGACATAACTTAACAAAAGAAAAATTGCATTAATATATGAACAAATGCTTATCAAACTAATCTTTGAATTTTCCCCCAAAACAAGATTATCCAAGTAAGGGAGCTTTAGAAATGCTATTCAGAAAATTATGTTCATGAGAAACTGGCAATACATTTGAGCCCCTTTTATAATGGAATAGTATTATTTGTTTTAACAGCAAAATTTGCCATTATTATAATTTACTGCAAAGATCTTCAGAACTATATTTAAGCAGAGAGTAAGGTGTGACTATATAAACAATTACAGCGTATTAAATCAAAACATTTCAAAGGTGACATTTAACCAACTATAACTCATTGAATCATTTAAACTGTTCTTTTTTTTTCTTCACATATCAAAAATTATCCAGATCATAGTAAAAATTTCCAAAAATTCATTCTCTGAAAAATTATATGAATTTACTAGTTCTACATATTCTGCCAATAGTATCTGATTTTCTTTCAAATTATTCTAGTAATTCCTGTTGTATCACCAACTGAAATATTTTTTAGAGAAAAAAATTGCATTTGCTTGCCATAACCTTCATAATGAAAATCTGTGGAATCTTTGACCTTTATTATGTAAGGTAGCAATATATAATGAATAAGTGAATTGATTCCAAACATGTTTAGTCTTAGATTCCTTGCATTTAAAATTAATGCTTGTTAATATTAAAGTAATAAATAAAAATACTTAAGGATTCAAGGATGAAGTTTTGTGTAAAAGCTAACTTCTTTGCTATCAATTAAAAAACAGTAACAATGCCACAAATAAAGTAAAATGAAAAACAAAAAAGGTGGCTTTCAAAGAGAGGATAAATTTGGGAAAGAAAACTACTGGAGAACATTATACACAAAAACAGTCATATTGCAAAGACAATTAAATTGTGGAATATCTAGCAACACTGATGAAGATGATAGTCCAAGATAATTCCAAAGGATCTATGATGAAAAATGTTATCCACTTTCAGAGAAAACTGATGAACTCTGAATGTATATTGAAGCATAATTTTTTCCCAGTTTATTTTTCTTGCCTTTTTTTTTTTTTTGCAACTGTGATAACATGAAAATGTTATCACATTTATACACATTTCTAACTGATATCATATTGCTTGCCTTCTCAATAGGTAAAGGAAAAGCAAAAGACAGAATTTGAAATTCAACTTTTTTTACAGTTACTTTATTTTATTTTTTATTTTAACTTTTATTGATAGAAGATATGCCTGGGTAATTTTTTACAACATTATAGCTTCTACTCACTTCTGTTCCAACTTTTCTTTTCCCTCGCTCTAACCCCTCCCCTAGATGGCAAGCAATCTTATACATGTTAATTATGTTATAGTATATCCTAGATACAATATATGTGTGCAGAATTGAACAATTCTCTTGCTGAACAGGAAGAATTGAATTTAGAATGTAAAAATAACCTGGAAAGAAAAGCAAAAAATGCAAACAGTTTATACTCATTTCCCAGTGTTCCTTTTCTGGGTGTGGCTGATTCTGTCCATCATTGATCAATTGGGACTGAATTAGATCTTCTCTTTATTGAAGATAACCACTTCCATCGAAATACAGCCTCATACAGTATTGTTGTTGAAGTGTATAATGATCTCCTGGTTCGGCTCATTTCACCTAGTATCAGTTCATGTAAGTCTTTCCAAGCCTCTCTGTTTTCATCCTGCTGGTCATTTCTTACAGAACAATAATGGAATTAAAAAATTTTAATGAATATTTAAAAATAAATAAATAGAACTTCTGGCCAAGATGGCGGCATGGAGGCAGACAGCTGCTTGAGCTCTGCGTTTTCTTTCAGGACTTACTTCATGATAAGCTTAGGAATTAATGCTTAACCAGAAAAGAAACCCACAAATAATCACCAACAGAAGACATCCTTGAAATTTGCCAGAGAAGGTCTGTGTTTACTTGGGGGAGAGGATGAACAGACTGTTGCAGACTGAGGGCAGGCAGCAAGAGGCAGGCAGCTCACACAGCTCAGACCAGAGGGAGGAGGGGTGTGATCTCTTTGGTTTCTGCAAAAAGACTTTTACCCCAGTGTGGATGTTCTGTCTTGGCAGCAAGCCAGGAGCAGTGGAGAGGGTGTAAACACCAGAGGTGAAGAATAAAACCCCAAAAGGCTAGCGTCTCTTGGGACCCAGCCACCCCCACCACCCACCCAAAGTGACTCAGCGCATTCTTAGAGTCTCAGAGCGCAGCACAGCCATCGCTGTCCTGTTAGTGCCTCGCTGCTATCTTCCGCAGTCTGTAGAGGAAGCCTAGTAACACCATCCAGCCCCATCCCCCCAAAAAAACAGATCACTTGTTTCTCTTGTCAATTTGTTTTCTCCAATTCCCACTCTGACAAAATGAACAAAAAATTTAAAAGGGCTCTAACCATTGACAGCTTCTGTATGGAGAGAGATCAGACCTCAAACACTGAGGAGACTAAAAGCAGATTGTTTCCAGGGATTTCCCCTAAGGGGGGATATGATCTGCTCCTCAATACATAAGACTCTCATAGAGGAAATCAAAAAGTCTCTCACAAGAAAGATAGAAGAAAAATGGGAAAAGGAAAGGGAAGCTTGGCAAGAGAGTCTGGAGAACTCATCCCAGGCATTTAAAGAAAGAGTGGATAAAGAAAACAAATCATTGAGAAATAAAATTAGTGAGTTGGAAAAAGAAAACAGCTCTCTAAAAATAAAATGGATGAAATGGGGCAAAAATTCCATAGAAGAAAAAAAAACTCACTTAAAAACTCAATTGGACAATTACAAAAAGATATAAAAAAGTGAGTGAAGAAAATACATCATTGAAATTTAGACTCAAACAAGTAGAAATGAATGACTCAAGGAGAAACCAAGAAGTAGTCAAGCCAAACCAGAAAAAACAAAACAATTGAAAAGAATGTCAAGTACCTTATTGGAAAGACAACAGACCTAGAAAACAGATCCAGGAGAGAAAATTTGAGAATAATCGGAGTTCCTGAAAAATGTAAGGAAAAAAAGAGCCTGGACACTATTTTCCAGGAAATTATCAAAGAGAACTGCCCAGACATTTTGGAAACAGAAGGTAAAATAGACATTGAAAAAATTCATCGATCACCTATTGAAAGGGACCCTAAAATCAAAATGCCAAGAAATATAGTGGCCAAATTCAGGAACCATCTTATGGAGGAAAAAATACTGGAAGCTGCTAGAAAAAAAGCAATTCAGATATGGAGAAGCCACAATAAGGATAACCCAGGATCTAGTAGTGTCCACATTAAAGGAACAAAGAGCCTGGAATATGATATTCTGAAAGGCTAAGGAACTTGGTATGAAGCCAATAATAACTTACCTAGCAAAAATGAGCATCATTTTCCAGGGGAGAAGATAGACATTTAACGAAATAAATTAATTCCATCTATTCTTTTTTTTTTTTTTTTTTTTTTTTTTTTTTTTTTTTTTTTTTTTTTTTAATTTTTTTTTTTATTTTATAATTATAACATTTTTTGACAGTACATATGCATGGGTAATTTTTTACAACATTATCCCTTGCACTTACTTCTATTCAGATTTTTTCCCTTCCTCCCCCAACCCCCTCCCCCAGATGGCAAGCAGTCTTATATATGTTAAATAGATTACAGTATAATTTAGATACAATATATGTGTGTAGAACCGAATTTTTTGTTGCACAGGAAGAATTGGATTCAGAAGGTAAAAATAACAGTTTACATTCATTTCCCAGTGTTCCTTTTCTGGATGTAGCTGGTTCTGTCCATCATTAATCAATTGGAATTGGATTAGCTCTTCTCTATGTTGAAGAAATCCACTTCCATCAGCATACATCCTCGTACAGTATCATTGTTGAAGTGTATAATGATCTTCTGGTTCTGCTCGTTTCACTCAGCATCAGTTGATGTAAGTCTCTCCAAGCCTCTCTGTATTTCTCCTGTTGGTCATTTCTTATAGAACAATAATATTCCATAACATTCATATACCATAGTTTACCCAACCATTCTCCAATTGATGGACATCCATTCATCTTCCAGCTTCTAGCCACTATGAAAAGGGCTGCCACAAACATTTTGGCACATACAGGACTGTTAGGATTACTAGGTGAGAACTCAGGTTGTCTGGACAGTGACAAGGTGAGAATTCAGGTTGTCTGGACAATTACAAGGTGAGAACTCAGGTTGACTTGATAGAAGGAGCAAGCTCATTGGCTGAAGCGGTTCTTCCCAGAAGCCCTTGCATTATCCCACGCCCATTCTCTGGGAGGATAAAAGAGAGGCTGTCGTCTCTAGAAGCTGCCGGATCACTCTCTGGGAAGAGATCTGCTGTGTCTTCTACTCAAATCTCTCCGACAGATTCTTCTTCCTGTAACGAACCGTTGTCTCCAGGCAGTTGCTGTTAACTCTTGTCCAGAGAAGTGACTTCCCTTCCTGCAGAGAGCCCCGTCAAGCCTGATGCAATGCAGAGTCTTCTTCTATCTCTGGCTGTCCTCTCTTTTATCCTCCCAGAGAATGGGCGTGGGATAATGCAAGGGCTTCTGGGAAGAACCGCTTCAGCCAATGAGCTTGCTCCTTCTATCAAGTCAACCTGAGTTTTCACCTTGTAATTGTCCAGACAACCTGAATTCTCACCTTGTCACTGTCCAGACAACCTGAGTTCTCACCTAGTAATCCTAACACAGGACCCTTTCCCTTCTCTAGTAGTTCCTTGGGGTATAAGCCCAGTAGTAGTATGGCTGGGTCAAAGGGTATGCACATTTTGATAACTTTTTGGGCATAATTCCAGATTGCTCTCCAGAATGGTTGGATTCTTTCACAACTCCACCAACAATGCATCAGTGTCCCAGTTTTCCCACAGCCCCTCCAACATTCATCGTTATTTGTTCCTGTCATCTTAGACAATCTGACAGGTGTGTAATGATACCTCAGAGTTGTCTTAATTTGCATTTCTCTGATCAATAGTGATTTGGAACACTCTTTCATATGAGTGGAAATAGTTTTAATTTCATCATCTGAAAATTGTCTGTTCATATCCTTTGACCATTTATCAATTGGAGAATGGCGTGATTTCTTATAAATTAAAGTCAATTCTCTGTATATTTTGGAGATGAGGCCTTTATCAGAACCTTTAACTGTAAAAATTTTTTCCCAATTTGTTACTTCCCTTCTAATCTTGTTTGCATTAGTTTTGTTTGTGCAGAAACTTTTTAATTTGGGGTAATCAAAATGTTCTATTTTGTGATCAATAATGGTCTCCAGTTCTCCCTTGGACACAAACTCCTTCCTCCTCCACAAGTCTGAGAGGTAAACCATCCCATGTTCCTCCAATTTATTTATGATTTCGTTCTTTATGCCTAAATCTTGGACCCATTTTGATCTAATCTTAGTATGTGGTGTTAAATGTGGGTCCATGCCTAGTTTCTGCCATACTAATTTCCAGTTTTCCCAGCAGTTTTTGTCAAATAATGAATTCTTATCCCAAAATTTGGGATCTTTGGGTTTGTCAAAGATTAGATTGCTATATTTATTCACTATCTTGTCCTGTGAACCTAACCTATGCCACTGATCAACTAGTCTATTTCTTAGCCAATACCAAATGGTTTTGGTGACTGTTGCTTTATAATATAGCTTTAAATCAGGTACACTTAGACCACCTTCCTCTGACTTTTTTTTCATTAGTTCCCTTGCAATTCTCGACCTTTTATTCTTCCATATGAATTTTGTTGTTATTTTTTCTAGGTCATTAAAATAGTTTCTTGGGAGTCTGATTGGTATAGCACTAAATAAATAGATTAGTTTGGGGAGTATTGTCATCTTTATTATATTTGCTCGGCCTATCCAAGAACATTGAATGTCTTTCCAATTATTTAAATCTGACTTTATTTTTGTGGCAAGTGTTTTGTAATTTTGCTCATATAATTCCTGACTCTCCTTTGGTAGATATATTCCCAAATATTTGATACTATCGACTGTTATTTTGAATGGAATTTCTCTTTGTATCTCTTGCTGTTGGATTGTGTTGGTAATGTATAAAAATCCTGAGGATTTATGAGGATTTATTTTGTATCCTGCGACTTTGCTAAAATTCTGAATTATTTCTAATAGCTTTTTAGCAGAGTCTTTGGGGTTCTCTAAGTATACCATCATGTCATCTGCGAAAAGTGACAATTTGATTTCTTCATTTCCTACTCTAATTCCTTGAATCTCTTTCTCGGCTCTTATTGCCAAGGCTAGAGTTTCTAGTACTATATTGAATAGTAATGGTGATAGTGGGCAACCTTGTTTCACTCCTGATCTTACAGGGAAAGGTTCTAGTTTATCACCATTACATATGATGTTTACTGAAGGTTTTAAATATATGCTCCTTATTATTTTAAGGAATAGTCCATTTATTCCTATACTCTCAAGCGTTTTTAGTAGGAATGGATGTTGGATTTAATCAAATGCCTTTTCTGCATCTATTGAGATGATCATATGGTTTTTATTAATTTGATTATTAATATGGTCAATTATACTAATAGTTTTCCTAATATTAAACCAGCCCTGCATTCCTGGTATAAATCCCACTTGGTCATAGTGTATTATCCTGGGGATGATTTTCTGAAGTCTATTTGCTAATATCTTATTTAAGATTTTAGCATCAATATTCATTAAGGAAATTGGTCTATAGTTTTCTTTCTCAGTTTTCGATCTACCTAGTTTAGGTATCAGTACCATGTCTGTGTCATAGAAGGAATTTGGTAGGACTCCTTCAATCCCTATTTTTTCAAATAGTTTACATAGCATTGGAGTTAGTTGTTCTTTAAATGTTTGGTAGAATTCACCTGTAAATCCATCTGGTCCTGGGGACTTTTTCTTAGGAAGTTGGTTAATAGCTTGGTCTATTTCTTTTTCTGAGATGGGACTATTTAGACTACTTACTTCTTCCTCTGTTAATCTGGGCAAGCTATATTTTTGAAGGTATTCTTCCATTTCATTTAAGTTATCGAATTGATCGGCATAAAGTTGAGCAAAGTAGCTCCTAACTATTGTTCTAATTTCCTCTTCATTAGTGGTGAGTTCACCCTTTTAATTTTCAAGACTATCAATTTGCTTTTTCTCTTTCCTTTTTTTAATCAGGTTTACTAAGGGTTTGTCTATTTTGTTGGTTTTTTCATAAAACCAACTCTTAGTTTTATTAATTAATTCAATAGTTTTTTTACTTTCAATTTTATTAATCTCACCTTTTATTTTTTGAATTTCAAGTTTTGTGTTTGTCTGGGGGTTTTTAATTTGTTCCTTTTCTAGCAATTTTAGTTGTAAACCCAATTCGTTGGCCCTCTCTTTCTCTATTTTATGCAAGTAGGCCTGTAGAGATATAAAACTTCCCCTAATTACTGCTTTGGCTGTATCCCACACATTTTGGTATGATGTCTCATTATTGTCATTTTCTTGGGTGAAGTTATTAATTATGTCTATGATTTGCTGTTTTACCCAATCATTCTTTAGTATAAGATTTTGTAGTTTCCAATTATTTTTTGGTCTATTTTCCCCTGGCTTTTTATTAAATGTTATTTTGATTGCATTATGGTCTGAAAAGGATGCATTTACTATTTCTGCCTTACTGCATTTGATTTTGAGGTTTTTATGCCCTAGTATATGATCAATTTTTGTATAGGTTCCATGAACTGCTGAGAAGAAAGTATATTCCTTTCTGTCTCCATTTAGCTTTCGCCAAAGATCTATCATATCAAACTTTTCTAGTATTCTATTTGACTTCTTTCTTATTTATTTTGTGGTTTGATTTATCTAATTCTGATAGTGCAAGGTTGAGATCTCCCGCTATTATAGTTTTGCTATCTATTTCCTCTTGCAGCTCTCTTAATTTCTCTTTTAAGAATTTAGATGCTGCACCACTTGGTGCATACATGTTTAATATTGATACTGCTTCACTATTGATGCTTCCCTTTAGCAGGATATAATGCCCTTCCTTATCTCTTTTAATTAGATCAATTTTTGTTTTTGCTTGATCTGAGATGAGGATGGCTACTCCTGCTTTTTTGGTTTTGCCTGAAGCATAATAGATTCTGCTCCACCCTTTTACTTTTAGTTTGAATGTCTCATCCTGTTTCAGGTGTGTTTCCTGTAAACAACATTATAGTAGGATTCTGACTTTTAATCCAGTCTACTAACTGCTTCCTCTTTATAAGGCAGTTTGCCCCATTCACATTTATGGTTAGAAGGACTAATTCTATATTGCTTGCCATCCTATTAACCCCTGCTTATGCTTTTCCCCTTTCCTTCCCTTTTACCCTCCTATCCAGTATTAAACTGGTAAACACCACTTGCTTTTCACAGCCCTCCCTTTTTAGGATCCCTCCCCCACCTTAAAGATCCTCCCCTTATTTTACCCCTTTTCCTCGAAATTACTGTATTCCCTTCCCCTTAGCTTACTCCTTCCCTTTCACTTTTCAATGAAGTGGAAGAAGTTTCACCATAAATCGAATATGTCTATTGATACACGCTATGTTCATCTCCCTCCTTTCTTTCTCTCAGATATAATAGATTACCTTTGCCTCTTCATGAGATGTAGTACCACCACTTTATACTTTTTTATGATATAATCTCCTTTCCACCTCTAGTTTCTAAGACAAATTGTACATATGTTCTTTACATATTTTTTTGACAGAAGTATAGTTCTCAAGATTTCTTTTTACCTTTTTTAGAAGTCTCTTGAGTTCTGTATTTGAAGATCAAACCTCTTATGTAGGTCTGGTTTTTTCATCAAAAATAGATGGAATTCATTTATTTCGTTAAATGTCCATCTTCTTCCCTGGAAAACGATGCTCATTCTTGCTGGGTAAGTTATTCTTGGCTGCATACCAAGTTCCTTAGCCTTTCGGAATATCATGTTCCAGGCCCTGCGTTCTTTTAATGTGGATGCTGCTAGATCCTGTGTTATCCTTATTGTGGATCCTCCATATCTGAATTGTTTTTTTTCTAGCAGCTTCCAATATCTTTTCCTTTGTCTGATGGTTCTTGAACTTGGCCACTATATTTCTTGGCGTTTTGATTTTAGGGTCCCTTTCAGTAGGTGATCGATGAATTTTCTCAATGTCTATTTTACCCTCTGTTTCCAAAACGTCTGGGCAGTTCTCTTTGATAATTTCCTCGAAAATGGTGTCCAAGCTCTTTTTTTCCTCCCATTTTTCAGGGAGTCCGATTCTTCTCAAATTGTCTCTCCTGGATCTGTTTTCCAGGTCTGTTGTCTTTCTGGTAAGGTACTTGACAGTCTTTTCAATTGTTTCATTTCTCTGGTTTTGCTTGACTCCCTCATGGTTTCTCCTTGAGTCATTCATTTCTACTTGTTCCAGTCTAATTTTCAATGATGTATTTTCTTCACTCACTTTTTTAATATCTCTTTGTAATTGTCCAATTGAGTTTTTATCTTCTATGGAATTTTTTTCCATTTTATCCATTTTATTTTTTAGAGAGCTGATTTCTTTTTCCAGCTCTCTAATCCTGTTTTCCTTGGAGTTGTTTACCTTTTCCAGCTCACTAATCCTGTTTTCCTTGGAGTTGTTTACCTTTTCCAGCTCACTAATCTTGTTTATCAATGATTTGATTTCTTTATCCATTCTGTCTTTGAATGCATGGGATGACTTCTCCAGGCTCTCTTGCCAAGCTTCCCTTTCCTTTTCCCATTTCTCTTCCAGCTCTCTTGTGAGAGCCTTTTTGATTTCCTCTATGAGGTTCTTTTGTATTGAGGAGCAGCTTATATCCCTCCCAGGGGATACATCTGGGGACATTCTGTTCCTAGTCTCCTCAGCATTTGAAGTCTGCTCCCTCTCCACACAGAAGCTGTCAATGGTTAGAGCCCTTTTGAATTTTTTGTTCATTTTGTCAGAGTAGGAATCAAAGAAAACAAACTGACAAGAGAAACAATTGGTCTGTTTTGCGGGGGATAGGGCTGGATGTTATTAATGGGCTTCCTCCACAGACTGGGGGTAGGGCAGCAGAGAGCCACTAACAGAACAGCAATGACTGTACTGAGTCTGCGCTCTGAGGCTCTGAGAACGCACGGAGTCAGTCCAGGTGGGGGTTGGGGGTGGCCGGGCTCTGAGAGACGCTGACTTTCTGGGATTTTAATCTTCACCTCCGGTGTTTACACCCTCTCTGCTGCTCCTGGCTTGCTGCCAAGATGGAGCATCCACACTGGGGCAAAAGCCCTTTCACAGAAACGGCAGAGATCACACCCCTCCCCCTCCGGTCTGAGCTGTGTGAGCTGCCTGTCTTGCTCTGGCTGTCTGCCCTCAGTCTGCGCCCAGTCTGATTGACCCTCCCCCGAACAAACACAGACCTTTTCTGGCGACTTTCAAGGATGTCTTCTCTTGGTGATAATTTGTGGATTTCTTTCTGGGTCAAGCATTAAGTCAGAGGCTTGTCATGAAGAGAGTTCTGAGAGAAAACGAGGAGCTCAAGCAGCTGTCTGCCTCCACGCTGCCATCTTGGCCGGAAGTCAATTCCATCTATTCTTGATGAAAAAACCAGATCTACACAAAATGTTTGATTTTCAAATACAGAACTCAAGAGATTTCTAAAAAGGTAAAAAGAAATCTTGAGAACTATATTTCTGCCATAAAGATATTTAAAGAACACATGTATAATTTGTTCTAGAAACTAGAGGTGGAAAGGAAATTATATCATAAAAAAGTGTAAAGTGGTGGTACTACATCTCATGAAGAGGCAAAGGTAACCTATTATATCTGAGAGAAAGAAAGGAGAGGGATGAACAGAGTGTGTATTAATAAACATATTCGATTTATGGTGGAATTTCTTCCACTTCATTGAAAAGTGAGAGGGAAGGAGTAAGCTAAGGGGAAGGCAATACAGAAATTGTGAGAAAAAGGGGTAAAATAGGAAGAGGAAATTTAAGGTGGGGGAGGGATACTAAAAAGGGAGGGCTGGGAAAAGCAAGTGGTGTTCACAAGTTTAATACTGGGGAGGGGGGTAAGAGAGAAGGAAAGGAGAAAAGCATAAGTAGGGGTTAACAGGATGGCAAGTGATATAGAATTAGTCATTTTAACCATAAATGTGAATGGGGTAAACTCCCTTATAAAGAGGAAGCAGTTAGCAGACTGGATTAAAAGCCAGAATCCTATTATAGGTTGTTTACAGGAAACACATCTGAAACAGGGTGTTACATTCAAAATAAAAGTAAAAGGGTGGAGCAGATTCTATTATGCTTCAGGTGAAGCCAAAAAAGCAGGGGTAGCCACCCTCATCTCAGATGAAGCAAAAACAAAAATTGATCTAATTAAAAGAGATAAGGAAGGGCAGTATATCCTGCTAAAGGATAGCATAGTTAATGAATCAGTGTCAATATTAAACATATATACACCAAGTGGTGAAGCATCTAAATACTTTAAAAAAATTAAGAGAACTGCAAAAAGAAATAGACAGCAAAACTATAATAGTGAGAGATCTCAACTTTGCACTCTCAGAATTAGATAAATCAAACCACAAAATAAATAAGAAAGAAGTCAAAGAGGTAAATAGAATACTAGAAAAGTTTTATATGATAGATCTTTGGTGAAAGCTAAATAGAGACAGAAAGGAGTACACTTTCTTCTCAGCAGTTCATGGAATCTATACAAAAACTGATCATATACTAGGACATAAAAACCTCAAAATCAAATATAGTAAGGCAGAAATAGTAAATGTATCCTTTTCAGACCACAATGCCATGAACATTACATTTAATAAAAAGCTAGGGGAAAATTAACCAAAAAATAATTGGAAACTAAGTAAACTTATACTAAAGAATGATTGGGTAAAACAGCAAATCATAGACATAGTTAATAACTTATCCCAAGAAAATAACAATAATGAGATATCATACCAAAATATGTGGGATACAGCCAAAGCAGTAATAAGGGGAAATTTTATATCTCTAGAGGCTTACTTGCATAAAATAGAGAAAGAGAAGGTCAAAGAATTGGGCTTAAAACTAAAAATGCTAGAAAAGGAACAAATTAAAAATCCCCAGACAAAAACAAAACTTGAAATTCTAAAAATAAAAGGTGAGATTAATAAAACTTAAAGTAAAAAAAAAAAAAAAAAAAAAAAAAACTATTGAATTAATAAAACTAAGTATTGGTTCTATGAAAAAAACAACAAAATAAACAAACCCTTAGTAAATCTGATTAAAAAAGGAGAGAGGAAAACAAATTGTTATCCTTAAAAATGAAAAGGCAAAACTCACCACTAATGAAGAGGAAATTAGAACAAAGGAGCTACTTTGCTCAACTTTATGCCGATAAATTCGATAACTTAAATGAAATGGAAGAATACCTTCAAAAATATAGCTTGCCCAGATTAACAGAGGAAGAAGTAAGTAGTCTAAATAATCCTATTTTAGAAAAAGAAATAGAACAAGCTATTAACCAACTCCCTAAGAAAAAATCCCCAGGACCAGATGGATTTACATGTGAATTCTACCAAACATTTAAAGAACAACTAACTCCAATGCTATATAAACTATTTGAAAAAATAGGGATTGAAGGAGTCCTACCAAATTCCTTTTATGACACAGACATGGTACTGATACCTAAACCAGTTAGGCTGAAAACAGAGAAAGAAAATTATAGGCCATCTCCTTAATGAACATTGATGCTAAAATCTTAAATAAAATATTAGCAAAAAGACTACAGAAAATCATACCCAGGAAAATACACTATGACCAAGTAGGATTTATAATAGGAATGCAGGGCTGGCTCAATATTAGGAAAACTATTAGCATAATTGACTATGTCAATAACCAAATTAACAAATCTATATGATCATCTCAATAGATGCAGAAAAAAGCATTTGATAAAATCCAATATCCATTTCTACTAAAAACACTTGAGAGTATAGGAATAAATGGATTATTCCATAAAATAATAAGGAGCATATATTTAAAACCATCAGTAAACATCATATGTAATGGCGATAAACTAGAACCTTTTCCAGTAAGATCAGGAGTGAAACAACGTTGCCCACTAACACTATTGCTATTCAATATTGTACTAGAAATGCTAGCCTCGGCAATAAGAGCCGATAAAGAGATTCAAGGAATTAGAGTAGGGAATGAGGAAATCAAACCATCTCTCTTTGCAGATGACATGATGGTATACTTAGAGAACCCCAAAGACTCTGCTAAAAAGCTATTAGAAATAATTCAGAACTTTAGCAAAGTTGCAGGATACCAAATTTGAAGGTCCAGGCTAGCTCCTTTGATGGGCTCAGAATAAGTACTTGTCAGGATAAGCAAAAGTCTTTGCCCCACTTTGTGGGGGCCAAAATGTAATCTTCTGTTGTCTCCAGAAACTGCCGATCACTCTCTGGGAGGAGATGTGCTGTCTGAAATCACTCTTCAGGCCAGACTCTTCTTTCTGTAGAGAGCCATCCCAACTCTGACCTAGAGTAGACTCACTCCTCTGGGCCCAATGTTGTCTCTTTTATCCTTCCAGAGAAGAGGTGGATGAGAACTCAAGGGTTTATAGGAAAATTACTTCAACCAATGAACTTGCTCCTTTTAAAGGTTATATAAACTCCTCCTCAGAAGTTCAAAGGGGTAAACTCCCCTTAAAGGCTGGAACCAAAGGTGTGAACTAGAAAATTGTTAAGTACCAACTTAGCACTTAGTAAGAACCTAACACAAAATAAATCCACATAAATCCCGCAGCATTTTTATACATTACCAACACAATCCAACAGAAAAAGATATAAAGAGAAATTCCAATCAAAATAGCGGTCGATAGTATAAAATATTTAGGAATATATCTACCAAAGGAAAGTCAGGAATTATATGAGCACAATTACAAAACACAGATTTAAATAATTGGAAAGACATTAAGTGCTCTTGAATAGGCCGAGTGAATATAATCAAGATGACAATATTCCCTAAAATAATCTATTTATTTAGTGCTATATCAATCAGACTCCCAAGAAACTATTTTAATGACCTAGAAAAAATAACAACAAAATTCATATGGAAGAACAAAAGGTTGAGAGTTTCAAGGGAAGTAATGCAAAAAAAATCAAATGAAGGTGGCCTAGCTGTACCCAATCTAGAACTATATTATAAGGCAGCAGACACCAAAACCATTTGGTATTGGCTAAGAAATAGACTAGTTGATCAGTGGAATAGGTTAGGTTAACAGGGCAAGATAGTGAATAAAAATAGCAATCTAGTATTTGATAACCCAAAGATCCCAACTTTGGGGATAAGAATTCATTATTTGACAAATACTGCTGGGAAAACTGGAAATTAATATGGCAGAAACTAGGCATGGACCCACATTTAACACCACATACTAACATAAGATCAAAATGGGTCCATGATTTAGGCATAAATAAATTAGAGGAACATAGAATAATTTATCTCTCAGACTTGTGGAGGAGGAAGGAATTTGTGACCAAAGGAGAGCTAGAGACCATTATTGATCGCAAAATAGAAAATTTTGATTACATCAAATTAAAAAGCTTTTGTACAAACAAAACTAATGCAAACAAGATTAGAAGGGAAGTAACAAATTGGGAAAACATTTTTGCAGTTAAAGGTTCTGATAAAGACCTCATCTCCAAAATATACAGAGAATTGACTCTAATTTATAAGAAATCAAGCCATTCTCCAATTGATAAATGATCAAAGGATATGAACAGACAATTTTCAGATGATGAAATTAAAACTATTTCCACTCGTATAAAAGAGTGTTCCAAATCATTATTGATCAGAGAAGTGCAAATTAAGACAATTCTGAGATACCACTACATACCTGTCAGAGTGGCTAAGATGACAGGAACAAATAATGTTGAATGTTGCAGGGGATGTGGGAAAAACTGGGACACTGATGCATTGTTGGTGTAATTGTGAAAGAATCCAACCATTCTGGAGAGCAATCTGGAATTATGCCCCAAAAGTTATCAAACTGTGCATACCCTTTACTCCAGCAGTGCTTCTACTGGGCTTATATCCCAAGGAAATACTAAAGAAGGGAAAGGGGCCTGTGTGTGCCAAAATGTTTGTGGCAGCCCTTTTTGTAGTGGCTAGAAATTGGAAAATGAATGGATGTCCATCAGTTGGAGAATGGTTGGGTAAATTATGGTATATGAATGTTATGGAATATTATTGTTCTGTAAGAAATGACCAACAGGATGAATACAGAGAGGCTTGGAGAGACTTACATCAACTGATGCTGAGTGAAACGAGCAGAACTAGGAGATCATAATACACTTCAACAATGATACTGTATGAGGATGTATTCTGATGGAAGTGGATATCTTCAACATAGAGAAGAGCTAATCCAATTCCAGTTGATCAGTGATGGACAGAAATAACTACACCCAGAGAAGGAACACTGGAAAATGAGTGTAAACTGTGAGCATTTTTTGTTTTTTTCCCCAGATTATTTTTACCTTCCGAATCCAATTATTCCTTTGCAACAACAATAACAAAAACAAAATTCGGTTCTGCATATATATATTGTACCTAAGATATACTATAACATATTTAATATCTATGGAAATGCCTGCCATCTAGGGGAGGGGGTGGAGGGAAGGAGGGAAAACATTTGGAACAGAAGGGAGTACAAGGGATCATGTAAAAAATTACCTATGCATATGTACTGTCAAAAAAGTGTTATAATTATAAGATTAATCAAAAAAAATAAATAAACTGCTACATATAATAAAGTTTTAATATGGGGAAAATAGCAACAACTCAAAAAATTAGAAATTAAAAAAACTGAAATTAATACAAAAAATCTTTATGTTAAAAATATAGCATATATTTATAGAAATTCAATGTTATACAATTACAGATAAGTATATATAAGTTCAAATCCAGGTCTAATGAAGTGAAACACTTAGAGAAAATGTAAACTCCAGCAAGAAAACAAGAAAAGAGTCACCAAGTACTTTTACTGAGGACATCACATTGATTCAATAGAACACAGCTTCTCTATATTGGTTATTTTAAAACTTCAGAAACCTACAAGATGAAGATAGAGTCCTAAATGAACTTGCATTATCAGGTAACTAAGTAGCCACACCAATAACCTAAACCTTAGTTTTAAACCAGTCTGATCTCAAAGTCGCTTGAGGATTTTCTTAATGAAAAGCCCAAGCCTAACATGCATGCATTATGGCCTTAAGAAAAGCTAATCTAATTTATGTGGCAGAAGCCTAGGAAGTATTGTTCCTCCTCTCCAGTATGAAGAGCAGCAAAAATGTCAATTTAACGTGAGTTAGGATGTAGAAAAGAAGGCACATACATTTTGGCTGGAAAGGTAGGCTAGGATCAAGTTGTGAAGATTTTAAATAGGAGACGGTTTTATTTTTAATTTGAGTCTACATGGAAACATTATTATTGGAAGAAGGGAGTGATATCATCAGATTTACATTCAAAGAAAATCACTTTGTTAGAAACAGATAAGCCAGTTAAGAGTATATTTATAAGATCCAAGTTAGAGGTAATGAAGACCTGAACTGGATGGTAGAAGTATCAGAAAACTGGAGAAATATCAGAGAAAATTTTGTTGCTATTTTGTTAATTTTAATTCACACTTTAAAAAATAAACAAATGCTAGGAATAAGATTTCTCAAATGCTTGCATATGTAGGTTAATTGAAATGGAGAATGATAACAGTAAAATAATAGTGAGGTTATCAATCTCTTACACACTAAATGAATAAGGAAATTGATGAGTGATAGATATTTGAGAAATTACATTGTAATTAAATCTATGATACACATTAGAACTCATAGATAACTAGTTTTCTAGTGTGATTTACTCCTGTTCACTCAAAATGAAAATTAGTTGAGAGGAAGAGGAACTTCTATTTACTGATCACTTCTCCTGAATATTAAGCCTACACTAAAAGATGAGGTGGGGAAAGGGGGATATTTACTCTGAAAATAGGGGATGAAATCTATCAATGAGACCTATGAGTTGTTATTGTGAGTACCTTCCTAGGGTGGGGTTATAAGTACCCTTAGCATCAGTACAATTGAAAAAGTAGGAATAAGTTTAATTAGAATCTTACACAACAGAAAGAAGGGAAGAAAGAGATAGTCTATACTTCTGAAATCAAACTTTCTTTCTCCAAGAAATATGTTTATTACCATAATTTATGCATTTATAATTATACATTTGAAATTTTGACATTTTCTTCAATTTTCCCCTCCAATTTTATTTCCCATGAATTATAGATTGTTTGTTCTTTTATGATTTTATTTTTTCTCTATGTATTGATTAATATCTAAATGTGAAGAATTTTCTTTTTCTTTTTTTCAGCTTAATACCTTCTTTACCAGATTTTCAAGACTCAACTCAAGTATGATTTTATGTAACATTTTTAGTATTCTAAAATTCTACATGTTATATTCTACATAAAAAATTCACTGCAGATATTGATATTCAAATAAACTCACACACATACACACGTACACATGCACACACACACACTGGATTTAAAGCAGAAGGTGACTGTAGATTAAGCCTTTTTTCTGCATGCCAAGACCTTAACTTTTCTGATCAATTAACAATTCTGATCAAATCTTTTCTGATCAATCAACAATTGATCAATATTTTGTCAATTTTCTGATCATCTTATCAATCTTCTGAAAGAACATATCATAAAGATTTAAATGCTGTTAAACTTTCAATAATATATGTAGATGTATGTATGGACATATATATATATATATATATATATATATATATATATATATATATATATATATATATATATATTTCTTCTTAATAATAACAACATATTTTTGTATCTTTCTTTTCCCATTCCCATTGAATCATATTAAATTTTGTTAAGCTCTTCAAAATTGATCCTCTAGTAAGGAATTTCCAGTTCTTTTCATATTCTACTTATGAGGTATAGTTCAATATATTCATTGTACTTTTCAGTTCTTCTGAAATGAGGAACCAAATGGACTAGGCCTAACTGGCTTGTCAGCCTGATTGGTGAACTGAAAAAGCACTTCCCCTTTGCTTTAGGTCAAGCTCAGTTTACCTCAAGAACATGTGCAAAGATCAGGAAGGTGCCTAAAGGACTGAGGCATCTTCACAAAACTTAATCAAAAATCATTATTACTTTGATTACTTTACAATCATTACTTTGATTGCATTATTTTACATTGATATTCATTCTGCAATCAGTGTATCTGCCCAAGGAATTTGAAACAGGAAATGCTTTGTCCTTTTCATTGAACTTTTGAAAAGTGAATATATAGTTATGCTAAGGAATTTGCTTATGATACTAGGGATAAAGAAAAATAAAGGAAATCCTACAAAGTCAAGATAGCATTATAATGTGCCATATCCCAGGTTGAGCATTAATATAAAGATAAACTTTTAGGATTGGAAGACACCTAAAATCACTTAGCAAAAAGAAATATCGACAAGCTCTCATAATATTGCCAAGTAGATCTAGAATGTATAAGAGATCAAGTCATAATCGAGAAAATTAAGAAACAAAAAACAGTATGTCTTTTTGTTTTCCCAGTTCAAGACACATAGCATTATATAAGGAGAAAACAGAGAGATCTGTGGAAACTGATGGCAAACAGCAACCATAACAATTAAACCATATGGATTATTTGCCAAAGCAAGAAAAGTTTTATAAATCAAGTATAGGTGCCCAGTATTGTGCAGGATGCAAGATTTGATGAGAAATGGCAGTTCTGTTGCTCACTATCCATTTCTAGGTTATGCAGTGAAGATAAACTAAAGAAAAGACCTGTAATTAGTCATGAAATTATAGAATTAATAGGAAGGAGAAAGGAAATATATAATAGAAAAGAAGAATTGAAAAGTAAACTAAATTTTTAGTAAAGATGGTTCCCAAAATCACCTGAGCAATAAACTCTAAGAAAATTAAATGGAAATAAATAAAATATAATGATTCCATAACTCACCTAGGAAACAAATTGAAGAGAAAAAGTACTAACTGCACTACTGAACCTCATGATGAACAAATGAACCTAGACATCATATTTCAATAAATCACAAAAGAAAGCTGTCTATATTTCTTGGTGGAAATACTTGAATAAAATATTAACAAAGAGATAACAGCAAGTTATCACCAGGCTAGTACACCATGACCAAGTAGGATTTATACTGAAATGCAGGGCTGCTTCAATGTTAGGAAAACTATTAACATTATTGAATATATAAATAACCAAACTAACAAAAATTATATGATCATTTCTATGGGTGCAGAAAAAGCAGTTGACAAAATCAAACACCCATTGCACTTAAAAACACTAGAAAGCATAAGACTAAAGGGAGTTTTCCTTAACATGATTAGTAGCATCCATTCAAACCATCTTCAAGTACCATATGTGATGGGGACAAACCAGAGCATTTCCAGTAAGATTGGGGGTGATACAAGTATGCCCACTATCAACAGTACTATTCAATATTGTATTATAAATATTAGCTATTAATAAGAGAAGAAAAAGAACTTAAAGGAATTAGAGTAGGTGATGGGGAAGCAAAATTATCAATCTTTGTAAATGATAAGATGATAAGATTTGGAAAATGCTAGAGAATCAAGTAGAAAACTATGAGAAATAATTACCAACTTTAGGAAAGTTGCAGGATTCATGTTACCAACAACGTCCAGCAGCAAGAGATACAAAGAGACATTCGATTTAAAGTAACTGTAAATAATATAAACTATTGAGAGTTTACCTGCCCAGTAAAGTCAAGAACTATATGAATACAATTACAAAATACTTTCCACAAAAACTCAGATCTAATCAATTAGAATATCAAGTGCTTGTAGATAGGCTGAGCTAATATAATAAAAATGACAACTCTACCTAAACCAATCTACTTATGCAATACCATACCAATCAAACTCCCAAGAAATTACTTTACAGAACTTGAAAAACAATAATGACAATATTCATTTGGAAGAACAAAAAGCCAAGAATTTCAAGGAATTAACAAAAAAAAAAAAAAAAAGAAAGAAAAATAAAAAGAAAACATAGATGGCTTGGCTGAACTATACCAAAAACTATATTATGAAATAGTGATCATCAAAAAAATTTGGTACTGGCTAAAAAATATAATTAATAAGTGGAATAGGTTAGGTTCATAGGAGACAATAGTCAATGACTATAGTAATCTGTTCTTTGATAAACCCAAGGATCCCAGTTTCTGGGATAAGAACTCACTATCTGAAAAAAGTTTCTGGGGAAATTGGAAAGAAAGAATATGGCAGAAACTAGGTATTGAACAAAACCTAAGACTTTTTACCATAATATGGTCATTATGATTTAGACATAAAAAGTGATACTTTGAGCAAATTAGAAAAACAAAGGCTAATTTACCTCTAAGGTTTATGATGAAGGAAGGAATTTATGACCAAGGAAGAACTAGAATACATTATGAAATAAAAATTGGATTTTTATTATATTAAGTTAAAAATTTTTGTACAAACAAAAGCAGTGTGGACAAGAATGTGAACAATGTGGAAGCAGAAAATTGAGAAAAAAATTTACATCTAAGGGTTCTGATAAAGACCTCATTTCTAAAATATGTAGAAAATATAATGATTCCATAACTCACCTAGGAAACAAATTGAAGAGAAAAATTACTAACTGCACTACTGAAACTCATGATGAACAAATGAACCTAGACATCATATTTCAATAAATCACAAAAGAAAGCTGTCTATATTTCTTGGTGGAAATACTTGAATAAAATATTAACAAAGAGATAACAGCAAGTTATCACCAGGCTAGTACACCATGACCAAGTAGGATTTATACTGAAATGCAGGGCTGCTTCAATGTTAGGAAAACTATTAACATTATTGAATATATAAATAACCAAACTAACAAAGTTATAGGTATACAAGACATTCTCCAATTAACAACTGGTAAAAGGATATGAACAAATAGTTTTCAGATGAAAATAAAACCATTTCTAGTACTATGAAAAAATGGTCTAAATCACTATTGATCAGAGAAATGCAAATTAAGACAACTCTGAGGTACTATTATACACCTCTCAGATTGGCTAAGATAAGAGGAAATAATAATGATAAATGTTAGAGGCAATGTGGGAAAACTGGGGCACTAATATATTATTGCTGGAGTTGTGAACTGATCCATTTTTTCTGGAGAGCAATTTGGAACTATATCCAAAGAGATATCAAACTGTGCATATACTTTGACCCATCAGTGTTTCTATTGGATCTATATCTCAAAGATATCTTTTTTAAAAGAAAGGAAAGGGACTCATATATGCAAAACTGTTTGTAGTTGCTACAAAGTGGCAAGGAACTGGAGGCTGAGTGGATGTCAATTAGTAGAAGCATGGTTTAATAGGTTGTAGTAGAGAAGGAAAAGCAAAGAATAGGCAGGTCTTTGTCTGAGCTCTTCCCTGAAATTAACATTAGATCAAGCCTCTGAATGGGTTTTGGAGAGACAGAACCCACAAATATTTGGAGTGTAATAAATTTCCAACAGAATATATATTGGAAGAACTTCAGAAAAGATGTATTTCTTACATGGTTGGTGGAATTGTGAATGGATGCAGCCATTCTGGAGAGAAATTTGGAACTATGCTCAAAAAGTTATCAAATTGTGCATACTCTTTGATCGAGCAGTGTGGGATATAGGTTTGGGCCTATATCCCAAAGAGATCTTAAAGGAGAGAAAAGGGACTCACATGTGCAAAAATGTTTTGGCAGCCCTTTGTGTAGTGGCAAGAAACTGGAAACTGAGTGGATGCCCATCAATTGGAGAATGGCTGAATAAGTTATATTATATGGATATTATGGAATATTATTGTTCTATAAGAAATGATCTGAAGGTTGATTTTAAAGAGGCTTTGAGAGACTTACATGAACTGATGTTAAATGAAATGGGCAGAACCAGGAGATCATTGTACACAGCAACAATTATTATATGACAATCAATTTTGATCAATGTGACTCTTTCCAACAATGAGACGACTGATATCAATGATCTTGTGATGAAAAGTGCCATCTACACCCTGAGAGAGGACTGTGGGAAGTGAATGTGGATCACAACAAAAAATTCTCACTTGTTTTGTTGTTGTTCACTTGCATTTTGTTTTCTTACTCATTTACTTTCTGTTTTGATCTGATTTTTCTTGTGCAGCAAGAGAATATAAATATGTCTATATATATTGGATTTAACATGTTTGACATATATTGAATTGCTTGCTATCTATGGAAGGAGATGGGGAGAAGGAGGAGAAAATCTGAAACACAAGGCTATACAAGAATCAATGTTGTCAAATTATCCATGTATATGTTTTGCAAACAAAAGCTTTAAAAAGAAAATGAAAAGAAAAGAAAAGATGTGCTTCAATTGTATGTGTGGAGAGACAACCGAGCACAGGTGCAGTGCAGGAACCCAGGCAAAGTGACATTTGCGTGGGAAGGAGGCCCTTAGCCAAAATACAACAGCATTAAGTACTCTGTCCTGGTTCCGAAGCCAGTGGATCAGCAGACTAGCTGTGAGACATCCAAGGCAACTACAAAAGGCTACTAGCGAACCTCAGCATAATATGGGACTTGGCCATGACTCACTCACCATGGGAAGGAAGCCAGCAACACCAGCATCGGGGCAATGTGAAGTCTCTGTCACCTGTAGAGGAAACTTCAGACAATCTCCCCTTTAACTAAGAGGAGACCATCAACCTTTAAAAGTGAGCAAAAAAGCAAAAATATTTCTAAGTATAGCTTGGCTCATCTCATTGTGGTCAAGAGCCATATCCATTAAAATTGATCATCACACAATCTTGTTGTTGTTATGTACCATGTTCTCTTGGTTCTACTCACTTCACTTAGCATCAGTGCATGTAAGCTTCTCCAGACCTTTCTGCAATTATTCCCATGATCATTTCCTAAAGAATAATAATAATCCATAACATTCATATATCATAGTTTATTTTACCATTTCCCTACTGATGGTGACCTACTGAGTTTCCAGTTCCTTGCCACTATAAAAATGGCTGCTACAAATATTTTTCCACATGTGGGTTCTTTCCCTTTCTTATGTAGATCATCATATTTTATCATTTTATTCTGCTCTATCAAAAAACCTAATTCTATTCTTTATTCCCACTGTGATCTCTATTTTTCTTCACTCTCAGCCTCATTCCCGTATTCTGTTCTTTTTTAAGCCTTCACTGTTGCACTGACTACAATCTTTTTCTTCCTTTTCTTAATACCTTATTGAACCAACTTAACTCTACACTATGTTCTAGTCTTGAATTCTTTATCCCATTTGCAGTGATGCATAAGGCAATAAAATATTTTATTCATGATCTTTACTTACAGATGAGAAATCTATGCCCCAAAGAGGCTATGTGAATTGCCAAAGGTCATAGAGCATGATAAGAAAAGAAATGGAGTATAATCTCATGGGTTATGGTTCTCAATCTTGCATAGTTTCTACAAGATTATATATATATATATATATATATATATATATATATATATATATATATATATATATATTTCTTTATGTAAACCTCCACTAAGGTTAAGTTTAACTTTACTTAATTGAATTGCAAGGCTATATTTTATACTGTCATTGAAGGTTACATCGAATTTTTGGCAAACTAGCTTAATGGTACTTTCTTGGCAAAATTCCCACAGGCTTAATCAAATCTTCTCTATCCTAAATCCTCAGCCATCATTATAAGTTTGATTTGATATTCATTTTTGGTACTAAACTGTTCTGCAGAGATGCTATGCATTATTGAAGAGATGCCACATTTCAACCAAGGGTATATTTTATTGATAGTTTTTTTTTCCTGTATATCATATTTTGCTTTGAATAAAAGGCATCATATAAATTGATGTTTTTTTTTAAATGAGATAAATGATCTATGAAACAAAATGTAATAGTACTGAAGTGCAAATTAAGCATCAATTTTGAATCAGTTATACTTTGTATGTACTGTATAAGAAATACTAGGACTGATATAGAGATAAGTATCATAATAACCCAAAGTGTTAAGAGATCATCATGAACTATAGTAGTCAGTCAAATTAAATTTAAAAGGTTGGTTTTAAGACTTTAAGAAATGATTGATATTTTGATAGAAGAAAGATTCCTGCTCTGAAAAGTGGAGGATATTTTTGGATATTCTCACAAAGATGTTCTGCTGTCCTCTCAAAATGAACATTACTAAACAATTATATTCCCACTAAACCAACTCTTATTTGTGACTGTTTTTACATGCTTTCCCCTATTACTGTGGGTGCCTAAGAAAATTATTTGTAAAAGTTTTTATTTTACTATTTTTTAAAAAGCATCATCAAAATGTCATCAATGTGCTACTCAGTGCATAAACTAACAATTTTCATGAAGATTAAATTGTTATTAAAAGCAAATATAGACTTTAGTTGTTACTAATATTTTCTTGTTTGTCTTCATCACTTTATTCCTCATTCCCTTCCCTCCCTCTCTTTTCCTTTAGGATATTTCTTCTTTCCTTCCTCCCATTATTCTTCCTTCCTTCCTTTCCATCTTACTTAAATATTTAATTTATGAAAGTTTTATTACCTACAGAATTTAAGCAATATTTAACTATATAACATTCTTGTTGTCACTTCCTCAGATTCTAGTATTGTGTTATTCAGTAAATATTAAACAAATAAAACAGGCAGATTATATTACCATTAAGAGCATTCCCATGAAAATGAGGCAAAAAAAATGATTTAAGAATCCTGTTTCCTGACTGATAATGGAACCAGAAGCTGCATTTGACTATCCTCTCGTCCACCTCAGTATATACCAAGCAGTATCCGATTGCAAAGGGAACTATTCTGAAAATGCTGTATGGCTTGAATGATTTCCATATATAGTACCTTCCTTATTTATGGAGAGACAATATAGTTCTTTGGAAAGTGAGTATTATTTATTAGAATATCCTCATTTTTGAAAGAAAGCAAAAGTAGCATATTTAGCTTAGTGAAACATATAAATCTATACAAGTAATAGCTGCATTTTATAATGATGAGCTACTCTCACTTTACAATCTAAAGCCATGTATTCAGATAAATACAACAATTATAGTAACATATCCTTTAAATATGAAAATGTGTTTTAGTCTGGAGTCAAGATCATTTTAAATATCTCTCTTAGACATATATTTGATACTCCTTGACATCAAACACCTATATTTTAATCTTAAATGCTACTTATGTTTTTGATAGATGTCTTTTTATTTGAAGTATGCAGTATTTTAACAGCAGCTTAGAAATTTCTGGTTAGTGGTATAACCGTCATTCTATTTCAGCTTTGATATGATTCTTGCTTAGTAGAACATCCATTTATTTGTCCAAAATGGAACTTTTTTTTTCTAAAGAGCTCAAAGCATTTAATAGAAAAAATTAAGCTTGAAACATAAATATATTCCTAATAAGCAGTAGGCTTATTTTCTATGTGGAGCAATTTGAAACTAGGAGAGGTTAAGTAAGGGACTTCACTAGGATCATGCAATTAGTAAAAGTATCAGACCATATTTGAAGTTCTTCCTGGAAGGGCTACCATGGTACAGGATTACACAAGAAGCAGAATAGCTGTTATAGTATGTGAATGGATGAAATCTGATTGGAATTCAATTTGTTAGAAATCATATTAGTCCAAACTGGAATCTAGTCCTAGTATATAGTAATTACATTACAGAGAAGCATACAGGACATTGGTTATTAGATTCTTTAAAAATGAAGAGAGGTGAGAAGAGATCATAACATCTGTTCCCCAACCCAGTAGCTTGAAAAGCATCTTAGATATACAATCATTTGGCAAATCCTGAACACTGAAAATCCTATGCTACTCCTGAAGGAAATTAAGGGAAGAAATTTCATTTTATTGGACCCATGGTACTAAGAAACTATTTGTTTCTGTTTTTAGGTACTTTCATGAATGATCATTTTCTTAATTTGGATTTTGCACACTCTGTGCTTTTTTCTCCTTTATTTCCTTTAATCTACTGGAAAAGGAAATGACAAATAATTCCAGTATCTTTGCCAAGAAAATGTTCTAAAAATGATTGGCATGCTCTGGTCCATGGAGTCACAAAGATTCAGACACTACTTAATAACAAAAACATGGATGGAATATTCTCTCTTTTTAACTCTGTTTACTGACTTCTCTGCCCTCTATTAAATTTCAACCAAAAATCTCATATTTTACAGGAATCTCTTCTCGCCTCTTCTTAATAATAATGCCTTCCCTCAGTTTATCTATTTCCTGCATACCCTGCTAATAGCTTGCTTTATATATACTTGTAAGCTCTTTGAGAGCAGAGATTAGATTTTGATTCTTTCTGTATGCTCAGCACTTAGCAAAATACCTGGCAAATAGTAAGAGCTTAATAAGGGTTTTGATTGATTAACTAGTTAATAATGGATTTTTGTGTTCATAATATCTAATGTTTACACAGCACCCATTCCTATTAAAAATACTAGAGAGCATAAGGATAAAGGGAGTTTTCCTTAAAATAATAAAGACTATTTTTCTAATGCCAACAGCAATCATCATTTATAATGGAGAGAAGCTAGATGCATTTCCAATAAGATAAGGGGTGAAATAAGGATGCCCATTATAATAATAATAATAATAATAATAATTATTATTATTATTATTATTATTATTATTATTATTATTATTATTATTAAATGTTGAGTTTAGCAATAAGAAAAAAAAAGAAATTAAAGGAATTAGAATAGGTAATGGGAAGATAAAACGATCACTCCTTGCAGTTGATATGATGATGCACCTAGAAAATCATCCAAAAACCTACTTGAAATACTTCACAGCTTTAGCAAAGCTGCAGTATACAAAATAAACCCACACAAATCATTAGCATTTCTATATATTACTGACAAAGGCCAGTAGCAAGAAATAGAGACATTCTATTTAAGATAAACTGTAGATAGAATAAAATATTTGGCAATCTACTTGCCAAGAAAAACCCAGGAACTATGTGAACACAATTACCAAACACTTCTCACACAAATAAAGTCAGATCTAAACAACTGGAAAAGTATCAGTGGCTCAGGGTAGGCAGAGATAATATAATAAAAAATAACAATTCTGACTAAATTGGTCAACTTGTTCAGTGACGTATCCAAAATTCATCTGGAAGACAAAAGGTCAAGAATATCAAGGGAATTAGTGGAACAAAAAAGAAAGGGTGATGGCTTAGTAATACCAAACCTAAAACTATATTATAAAGCAGTAATCATCAAACCCACTTGATACAGACTAAGAAATAGAATGGTGGATTGATGGAATAGGTTAGAAACATGACACAATAATCAATGCCTACACTAATCTAATATTTGATTAGCTCCTAAACTTCAGCTTTTGAGGTAAGAGTTCATTATTTGACAAAAATAGCTGGGAAAATTGGAAAATAATATATTAGAAATTCGACATAGACCTACATCTCACACCCCATACCAAAATAAGGTCAAAATGAAAACATGATTTGGGCATAAAGAATTAAACCATAAACAAATTAGGAGAACAAGGAACAATTTATTATCTGATCTTTGGAGAAGGTAATAATTTATGACCAAAGAAGAACTAGAGAATATTATGAAAGGCAAAATAAACAACTTTGATTACATTAAATTAGAAAGTCTTTGCACAAACAAAACCAACAGATATAAGATTAAAAGGGAAGTATAAAGGTGGGGTAAAATTTTCACAGCCAATATTTTTGATAAAGGTCTCATTTCTAAAATATATAAAGAACTATTTCATTTTATAAAAACACAAGTCATTCCCCATTGATAAATGGTCAAAAGCTATAAACAGACAATTTTCAGATGAAGCAATAAAAGCCACATACAATCATACAAAAATGCTCTAAATCACTATTGATTAGATAAATGTAAATTAAAACAACTCTGAAGTGCCACTCTACACCTCTCAGATTGTCTAAAATGACTGGAAAAAATAATGATAAATTTTGGAGGGGATATGAGAAAACTAGAACACTAATGCATTAGTGGAGTTATGAAATGATCCAATCATTCTGAAGAGTGATTTAGCACTATTCTTAAAGAGCTATAAAACTGTGCATACTCTTTGACCCAGTGGTGCCACTACTGAGTCTATATCCCAAGGAAATCATAAAGGAGGGAAAAAAACCCATGTGTGCAAAAAATGTCTGTAGCAACTCTTTTTATGGTAGCAAAGAATTGGAAAATGAGTGGATTCCCATCAATTGGGAAATGGCTGAAAAAGTTGTGGTACATGAAGATAATGGAATATTATTGTTCTATAAAAAATGATGAACAAGATGATTTTTAAAAGATGTTACCCAAGGCAATCCTAATAGACTTGGATAGAAAATGCCACCTGCATCAAGAAAAAAGATCTGTGGAGATTGAATGCAAATTAACACATTCTATGGTCACTTTTTTTTTTCTGTTTTTGTTTTCTCTCCCACAGTTTTTCCCTTTTGTTCCAATTTTTCTTTCCCAACATATTTCATAAATCAATGAGTATTAAAATAAATAAAATTATCAAAAAGAAACAGCTAATGTTAACAAAGGTTTTTAAGGTTCACAAAGTGTTTCACGAATATTAACTCATCAGAACTTCACAAAAACTCTGTGAGCTACTTGCTTTCATTTTATGAATATGGAAAATGAGGCTGAAAAGGTTGTTTTAAAATCTGATCTTAAAAGTTCTAAGAAGGTCTTAGATTTCATGGAGTTAGAGAGGGATAAGATAAGACTTGTGATTTAGGAAAAAATCACTTTGGCACTTCTGTAGAGGGCCAGAATTCTGAAAAGGTATACTTAAGATACTGTCAGCAGGGTGCTTATAGTTAAGCACCTACTCAGGTGTGAGATAATGGTTCTCTAAACATATGCTTAATATGATATGGTGGTGTAATGGTTGCACATGCTCAGTTGCTGTAGTGATGTAATTGTACTGAATTATTTCAGGGCTAGGAGGATGAAAATGAGCCTCTTAGCCACCAGACATAGAGGAGATGCAGAAGCATCTCAGATACAGACACAGAGAAGATTTGGGTCTCCATCTTTGACCACTATTTTGGTGACTCTCCTGCTTTTATCACTTCTTCACCTAAAGACCAAGGCCAGTCCTGAGACCCTCAAAAGAGCTAGTCCAGACATTACATAGTTCTATTTAAAATCTTTTCTAATAGTGTAGCTAAGAGATGATAAGTGCCTGAACCAGAGTATGTGAATAATTAGAATGAGCATGGTTAGGTAATTGATTGGATATACAGTACTGACAGAAAGAGAGGAATTACAGATTATTCTGATGTTCCATAACAAATAAATAGAAGTTATAAGAATGATTTTGTTGGGGGCCATAATGAAGTTAAATCTGCATTTTGGGGGGAATCCCTTCACACACAAAATCACAGGTACTTGATTGCCTATCTCTTCCACGGAATTATGAAAAAAATATCATTTGGCTAAACCACTGAAAAATTATTGAATGCTCTTTTATTTTAGAAGGCTAATCCCTTGGTAGAAGACATAGTCCATCACAATTAAACCAACAATTAAAAGTTGTATTTTATTATTTATTGGGATTAAAAGACAATAAGAATGTCCATATACATTCTTCCTTGACAAAATTAAATACTTATAATATTTTAAAGTAAATTTTATTGACATATGTATGTTTTTATATCACTTAAATTTTTCCTGATATCCATTCTTCTCCTTTCTTTTAAAAAGCTATTCATATAACAAATATTTTTAAAAGAAATAATGAAAAATATTTTGTGATACTTATCTCCCAGTAAAAATACTAAGTGAAGAACACAGAAAATCCTGGAATCAAAAGATTGGATTGAAATATTATCTCTGATGTTTATTACTTATATGACTAGTCAAGTTACTTAACCTTATTGAGACTCAATTCCTCTATCTGAACAATGAAATTATTAGACTGATGTCTTCTCAGGCCCATTCCAGTTTTAGATATATGAAACTCTTTGTCCCTTGTCACAATCTGAGAGTTTACCAATAGAACTTGTTCTTTTCATTGTTATACATATGACAATTAATTCAGTAGGAGAGACAAGACAAATATGATGGGGGGACACTGGACATTATAAGAGAGTTTATAATTAAATGCTAAACTCTGTGAAAGATTGTAAGTGATTTAAGAGAAGAGAGTGGAAAGTGATTAATGAGGGGCAGAGTTAGTACAGGAAGATTTGAATGAAGTAGCAAACTGGACAAAAATCCTTTTTCAGCTGAGAACTCCATAAGATCAGATATTGTGGGTATAAAGGAAAAGAAAAAAATATTTTCATAATCTTCTACATTTAGCTACAGTAGTACATGAATCATCTTTTGGTGTCAAAGGATTTTCAAGTTAGAGTTGGAAGGAATATTAAAGTCCATTGGGTTCAATTTTTTTCTCTTCTCCCTTGTCTCTAAGGCATACACAGGTCAACTTTGCCCAAAGTCACAAAATCCAAGTGCCTATGAAGTTGAACCTCCATGATTAAGGACATTTGTCTAATATATACACAAAGAACATATCATCAAAAGCTCATACCCTCAAAAATAATGGCATAGTTGAATTTACATTGAATTAGGAATCAGAAGACCTGGATTTAAGTTTCATCTCAGCACTTACTAGCTGTGATATTTTGGGATAACTAACTTGATAAATAACTTCCTGACTTTTAGTTTCCCCTTTTGTAAAATGGAGATAATACCTCCTCTTCTTTCAGGGTTTGTCATGATAATTATATGAGATAGGCTATAAGAAAGTGCTGTGGGGAAAAACATGCAATGTACTTTGCAAATATAAAATCCTGTTATTATTTAGTTAGAGAAGATTGGCATATTATTGATTTCTTACAACTCCACATTATTTAATTTCCCCTAAAACTATGTTAGCATGTAGAATGTTCTGTAGGTGGTAGTGAGCCGCTGTTCTGTTTTGACCAAGAGCAGGAGACTAAAGGATATATTGATAAATCTGCAAGAGAATATTCAAACAAATATTTGAATTGCTTGATTGGTGGATCTTTGAAGAGTTATGAGTCACTGTTCAATTAGTCAGCAGATTATGAATCACTAGATATATTGCATCAGGAGGGAACAATTCTGGGCTTTTTATTTCAAAGAATTTTAAGAAAAAGGATTAATAACTTTCTTCCAGAAATATTCAAGCATGATCCTACCCACAGGGGAAAGGACAGTCTTGAGATTCTTACCATAAAATGATTATATTGTTCTGAAAGCTAATAATGAAAGAAAGTTGATGGGCATGGGAGGTAAAGAAAGAGGAAACAAAGTTAGATTTTTGGAGGAGGGGATTCATCCTTTAGCAGAATATTTCCTGAATAATTTCTCATCTAACCAGTCTCAATACACAGTTCTAATTATCAATGTGATCAGTGCCAATGGACACATTTGCCAATGTCTATAAACAACTGCTATTTCAGCCCCAAATATCTCCCTTCAGTGGGAATGGCAAACCAGCAAAATACAAGCTGTTAAACAGCACCTTTGAGTCAATCTGCACATGAAGAACAGTGTGAGCTGGTATGCAATGCTCATTTGTATGCACAACATGGTGCATACCAGTTGTGTAACTTTAGTTGAAAAGATCTGGGAAACCAATTGTGTTCATCCAGAAGAAAAGTATAATTTCACTTTTCTGCCTTTTGTCTCTCTTTTCTTTATGAAACATCAAAATTGAGGGAAAACTTTGCTATGTGTTAATAATTTATGGAAGGTGGAACAGTGGGATATGAAGGGAAAATTAGTGGAATGAATATCTCATTTTGATTGGTTTAGTGTAGGCAGTAGAAGTGGGGTCTTTGGAGAGCTATGAGTAGAAACAAAGAATCAGTAAGGAAGCTAATTACCTGTACAGACTATAGATGCCCTTCCAGGCAAGTCTGCTGACAGACATTGTTTGTGAGATGAAGGATAAGAGGAGGAAGTATTATGAAGGAAGGTAAGTAGATATGTAAACCTCCCACTGAGGCATGCTGAATGTCCTTCCCTACAGTGAATATAGGGCTGGCATCGGCAGGGAGCAAAAATAATTGAACTGGTTTGTGCTGAGATGTTCTTTGAATTTTGGGAATATATGTCAAATGATTGAGTAGCCTCCTTGAATAAAGAAAAAATCTCTCATTTTTTAAACAATAAGACATAATGCCAAACTATATTTTCTTTATTGTGAACTTTCAGTCTGTCTCTCCATACCTGGAGATATCTTTGAATTCAGATTCAGCAAATATTTATTAACTACCATATAGAGTCAAGAAGACATAGGTTCAAGTACTGTTTCCAACATATATTGTCTGTGTAATGCTAGGTAAGTAACATAACCTCTCATTGTCCAAACAACTCTCTCAAACTTAAAATCAGAGAATATTTTCATATTTGCACTGGCAAAAGAGCTATCTAATATCAAACTGCCATGCCAAAGAAATTCCTCTACATTACTGTGACTCTTATTGAAGATAAATGATAAATAAAAAATAAAAGACACAATTTTCTCTCAGAGAGAAGACTCTCTCTTTAATGGACAGGCAAAGACACTAATAAATGTGATACAAGGGAAAGTTTGTTAAGTAAAAGGGAGTGGTTCAAGTAAAGTATTATGATCATTTTGAGAAGGAAGATGCAATGTCCAAAATAATTCCTCACCAATTCCAAACTGCTTATGAAAAAGTATGAAACATTATTTTTAAATTATAAATTTATACTTCTACTATTTTCAAATATATGTATGTGATAAATAAAACTAAGTTATACAGTGGTTTCATGAGAAAGTTTTTCGTCTATACTAAATTGTATTTTGTTTTGAACAATTTGTTTTAAAAATATTTTTCTCATAGCAAAATTTAGAATCAAAGCATATTTATATTCAACCAGATGAGAAAACAGAAGTTCAAAGAGGTTAGATGATTTGTCCATAATTAAATATAAAGACAGAATAAGAAATTCACAAGATTATAGATCTAGAGTTTGGAAGAAAGCTGTGAGACCATCTAGAACAACCCCTCCTCAAATTTTCAAATGAAGAAACTAATGCAAGAAATTACATTCCATGCTCAAGGTCCTGCACTTAGTAAACAAATATCTGACTGGATTCAAACAGAAGTCTCTTTTGATGTCACTTCCCAAAATGAGATACTGCTTCTGATTTCTGATTCATGAATGCATAAAAATGTTCTTTAATTAGATTGCCCTCAATTTTTAGTCTTTTTAAATATTTTTTTTCTTTTAAATATTTTACGTATCTTCCTTTGTGATGTAGTTCCCCCTATTAATTTGTACAAAGAAGCAGGTTTATTAGGGAAAAAAAATAACTTTCCCTCAGCCCCACTTGAATAAGCACCGACTTCAAGTAGATTCATGAGATTTTATTATAACTAATAATGATAGAATAGCTGAAAATAACAGAATAGTTAGGAGAGAATGAAGGCCTATTCAAAAACAGATTGCTAACTATCCAGGGAACAGAAACTGGTTCTAAATAGCACAGAATATTGAAGTTATAAAGATGTAAGAAATACATTTGGGATTTCAAAAACTAAATAATTACAGATCTGAATGCCATTGTTACAGAGACTGTCCCTTTCTCCAAACTCTACAGTTCATAAGTGAACAAAATGATATCAATAAGCCATAACAAGTTGAATGTCAATAGATTATCATCACAGCAGTATTTTATTTTCTCTAAACCTGGGATCATCCAATTATCAGTGGAAGACCTGATCAGAAAGCCTAGAACAGTTGCAGGCTGCATTAATTATTTTTTAGCTTTAATTATCATTGCTAATTAATATAAACTGGTTGATACATAGTGGTATACTATGTTGATACTAGTGGTACACTAGTGGTATACTACCACCACATAGTGGTAGTGACTTAAAAAATGGTACTGATAGCATGATTCAACTAATATATTAGTTTATATAAACTAACTAATCGAAGTTTTGTTTTGTTTTGTTTTTCCCCTCTCTAATACTTTGAACTGTATACACCCTATGATCAGGAAACCTATTTGTGCCAGCTTCATCTCTGCTATTAACTAAATCCATGACTCTGAGTAAGTATTAGGCTATATACAAATATTCTAGTTTTTACCTCAAAACCAACTTTCTTTGACATCTGAGAACTTGAAGCATATAGAGAGAAACTGATATGTTCGATTTTACATAGGTTGTAAATGACAAAGTCCACATTTGAACTCAGTCCTCTAGCTCCATATCTTTCTGAATTTCCACTGTACCTTGTTATATGTAGTTCTTAGATAAAATAAAAATAATCCGTATTTGTTAAAAAAAAAAAAAAAAAAAAAAAATAAAAACATTTTCTTTAGAAATGATCTGATAAGGTAGATGGCATAAATGTTGCTATCTCCATTTTACAGAAGAATAATGTGAGACTCTGAAGGGTAATAGACTTACTGAATGTTTGCATATATCAGAGATAAGAATCAACTTGGATCTCCTAAATCTGAGTTCATTACACATACTTCCTGCCGCATTTCATAGAAAATATTCAAGGAATAATCATTTAGCAAAAGAATGAATTCTAAACTAATGCATGAGAAGAGAAATCTTTTCCTGATACAGATATTTGCAGGGCTGAAGCATGTTGGATATGGAAAGGCTACTTTTCCTTCCCAATAACCTAATTCCCTAATAAATTAATCCTTTATTCAACAACTTCAAATAGTCCATAAGCCTTTGTAGCTCCTGATATTTATTACTATGAGCATTTGTTAAAATCAAAACAGAAGCAACACCAACAATCCAGGATTTTAAATATTTTCCTAAGTGATTAAACTCATAAGAAAAGACTAATAAAGATGACAACTCAATTCTACCTTAAAAATTAAAGTTATTCATTGTGATTTTGCTATTATCTTATGTTTTTTCCCCACAAGTATTAAATAACATCATGCTAATCAAGTCTTGCAATACACTTTTTCTATTCTTTTCCCCATTTTTCTCTTCTTAGGAGTTAGTGATTTGGATAATTATTTAGCAACATGTATGTAAGTTATCGGAAAACATGGTTCACCTACAAATAAATGATGAAAATGAGAATGATGAAAAAATTTAGATTATAGGTAGGACTTGTATTTTTTATGACATTTACACTTTACACAAGGAAACAGATGGGCTGTTAAGTGGCTCACATGAAAAAATACCAAGCTTGGAATCAGGAAGACTCTTTCCTGAGTTTAAATCTGAAATCAGATATAGCTGTATTGAAATTACAGATTACAATTAGACTCTCCCCATCTCAGGCCACCCAAATTGATGGAGTTTGGCCACCAACTGAGAGGTATTGGGTGATACATCAAACAGTATATTGGGGTTATGGGCTAATGTCATAGGTTATCTCAAACTAATATATAGGTTTAGGCCTCCTTCAAATTAAAGGGCAAAGGTTGTATTACACTGATAAGAGCAGGCTAAATTCATAAGGGTTGCAAATAATGTGGAAGATAAAATCCCTAGTAGTAACCAAAAGGAAGATGCCATTAAATAGGAAGATGCCATGAGGTAGGATTATACCATAGACTGGTGGGATAAAAAAGGATTTGGCACCCTAAAAAGAGTTAGTTATAGCAAGGAGAAAAGAGAAAGAAGAAAGATTATGAGATAAGATTATTCCATTGAATTGTCTCCTAACTTTAAAAGAGATTTAGCATCCCCCCAAAAAAAATTTCAAAAGGGAATTACAAAACTAGCCAGCTACTAGGGTTGCCAGCAATAAGAGAATGACCTTACCTTGAGTTGGAGAAGCATCATAAATATTGGGATATGCCAAAAATGTTGGGGTAACTGGGAATGGGTTCTTGTATTGTCTGAAAGAATTCATTCTTTAGTTCTCTCCAAATCAAGCAAGAGTATTTATTTGAGTGCTTTCTTGGGATGAGGGATGATGAGCCCTAAGACCTCCTCTTTAAGAGAGAGGGGTTAACAGAAGGAATGCTACCCCAGAAGTTATTAATTAAAGTGTTCCAGAAAGTGTGAATTCCTAGAATTATTCCAGCTCAGGTGCTCTTTCCTGCAATCTTAACATGACTAATTGCCAATTTCCTTAATAATAAATCTCAAAATATTTAGAATCTGCTAACATCTTGGTGGTACTACAACTTTAATTATCTAGCTTTATTTCTGTAGCCTCAACTTGCATGTATTGGGACAATAGAACACTTTTCTCTTTTTTTCTTTATCTTAAGGTTCAAGTTTGTAATGTTAATCTAGGTCACACAACATAGACCTTCTGCAAACAGAGACAGAGGATAAATTTGTCTTTGTTTTTGTTTCTTTGTTTAAGAGGCAGACTGAAGGAAAGTTTCTAGGAATAGGTTAGAAATGGACTTCCATCTTTACACAGAAAAGAGAATAGTTATTCCTATAACAATTCCTCTTCCCTGGAAAAACAACCTGGAGAAGTGAAAAAGTGATATTTTTAAAGGGAAATATGCCCAAACTTCAGGGGTCCCCAATCAAAGGAAGTGTCCTTGAGCATAGAGCTCATTGAACTTGGAAGCTTGATGACTATTCAACAAGCTTTCCTGGGGACTTGGGACATCCCAGCTATAGGAGAACAACAAAGAAAAATGGGGACTTCCATTGAAATGGAGAAAAATAAAGCTAAATATACCAGTACAAGGGCACCAAAATATTGAGATTACCCACCAAAATTATGGGGTATGAGTGGATCCCCCAAAGCTATATTAGGCTTATGGTCCAGTGAAGCAGGTTGTTTCAAAAGAATTTGTAAGCTTAGACATCCTTCAAATAAAGGGACAAAGATTTTATTATGCTGCCAAGAGCAAGCTACATGCATAAAGGTCTTTAAACAATTAACAAGGGAAAGACAAGTTCTCTAGCTGAAATGCCATAAAGATGTGCAAATTTGGATTATGGGGCTAATCCTAAAAGGAATTTAGGGTCTTAATAATTGTTACCTTTTGTGAGACTTGGCAAGCAAATTAACCTCAAAAAAGAGTTAGCAGAGGAGAGAAATTATACTATTCACTGGCAGACTAACCCTAAAAGGGATTTAGCACTCTAAAAAAGTTAGCTCTCTTAGTACTTGTCTTTCATTCTCTAAGAAGACCATTATATTAGGGAGGTGATGCCATGACACAGAAGTGAATTGGATTTCATTGAGGGAGGGTTGTGCAACGTCACCTGCCTCATTTTCTCCTCCAGAGTTATCTGGATCCAGTGGCAAGATATAGATGAGGAGGATTGGAGGTAGCCCTGGATGGAATGGGAGATCTTGAACTTTTTAAGCTAAGGTCTTTAACAGGTCTGTTTGACTGAGGTAATACCTCATTGGTGATTAACATTAAGTAAGAAATAAAACTGAGAATGGCCTGAGAGAGAAAAAAAAACATCGGGATTCTGGGCAGAACAGAAACAATTGTTATTTATGTTCACTCTTGGTCAAGCAAAACTTAAACGATGACCAAGTGGGAATTGGCCTGTGACTTAATACTGGTCAATCAATGAAAGCCAGAATGATTTGGATTTAAAGCTCAGGTCATGCATATATACATATATATATATATGCAAATACAGAGGCATATATGAACAGAGAAAAGCATTTATTTAGTGCTTACTATATGCAAATTACTTTCATAGGTTCTGGGTATACAGAGAGAAAAATGAGGTAATAGCTGCTCTCATATGGAGAGAAATAATCACTTTCCTCATTAAGCTTTGAAACATATTTGCAATAAAGATTTAGCAAGAACAGAAGATTTAAGTATACTCCTCTATACCTTGAAGCAACATTCCTACACTATTTCAATCCCTGGGGAGAGTAGTCTCAGATTTAGTGCAGTTTTCCCATTACCTAATAAATTTATTTTCAGATATGTCATGGCAAATGGGTGGAAGAGTCTGCATCTCATTGGATCAAGCAAGCTACTAGAAACTTTATTCATCACTGGCTAGCTCCCAGCAAATTTCTGTCAGGGCTGCAGCTCATGCTTAATCTCATTGCCTTTTGAAGCTATTGTAGTCATATTAATCTCCAATGTTCTTTAACTAAAACCAGAGGGAGGAGGGATCATGCACACCAAAACAGAAGCAACAAGATGGCTATGAGCTCTTAATACCTCATGAGAGATAGTCTGAGACAGATCCCCAACCTAGAAGATTCCAGTAGTTCATCATTCTTCAATGTCAAAACAAAATAACCAATGTCATTATCTCTTACATTGAATCTTATGTAGAAGAAACCTTTATGAAGAAGAGCATTAAAGTGTTATCATGTTCTACAAAATCATGTTATTGTTTTACATATATATGTATATTTGTATGTATATGTATATGAATATATGTACATACATATATATTCAACAATTTAATAAACAGTGAAATTTTATATTCTCTTTCATTCAAGCGTATGTTCTCCCTATAGAATAACATACTCAGTATTATCTAATACTATCATTGAGAATCCTCTGCACTAGTCTGTAGTATTTATCCCATAAAATGTACAAATGAGAAAATAGGTATATATGTGAATCCACACATCTATTACAAAAATAGTAAACAGATAATGAGCAAGTTGATCTCAGAAGATTAGGAAGTTATTGGACAATATTCCATTTGAGAAGTTACACAATTATTTGAAGATTTATGAAACAAATTATGAAGTAATATTTTTAGAGTTGTGTTGTATTTATGGCTGAGAATCATGAAGTACACTAAAATCAAGAATCACCCAAAGTACAGCATATAAGATTCTGGTGAATATGAATACAACACATTACAAACAACAAATCTCCCCAAAGTAATTAAAGGATATCAGACAAAATATATGAATACAAAAGAAAATATGTTTCACATGAGTTATGCTTGTGGCTTAACAAGAAATTAAAAATATTCAAAGAAGTTGTTCAATTAGTAGGAGTCTCTATGAGCAGAACTGAATGCATTGTGATTTTCTTCACTGAAATTTAATCATGAAAAATTTCTTGTCAATAATCACTTATGGTAATGGCAATCAGTAAGTTGATAAATACTTATTAGTATATAGTTTATATACTATCTGCCTTCTATGTACTAAACACTGGGTATTCAGAGAAGAAAAAAAGATAGTCCCTCCTCTCAAGGAGAAAATTTTCTAACTAGAGAGACAACATGCAAATAACTATGTATAAAATGTATACATGGGATAAATTGAAGATAATGAATAAATGAAAAGTGCTAGAATAAAAGGCGCAAGGTTAGGAAAACTTTCCTTAAAAAGCTATTAATTTAGCCAGAACTTCAAGAAAACTTGGGAAACTAGAAAGTAGAGATGAAGAAGGAAAGAATTCCAGACAAGGAAGAAATTCAGAAATAATTTCCAGAGTGTATAGAAGAAATGTCTTATACAAGGATAAATAAAGATGCTAGTGTCACCAGATTACAGAATATTTGGAAGATGGCTATAAAGAGTAAAAATGTTAGAAGGTTAGGGGAGAATATTATGAAGGACTTTTCAGTTTGAGATATCCAATAAGCAAACAATAAGACTAGAAGTCAGCAGAAAGATTATGGCTAAATAATTAGCTTTGGTAATTATCACCATAAAAAAGATAATGACTGAATCCTTCAAAGCTGATGAGATCACCAAGTGAAATAATAGAATAAGAGAAAAGGTCACAGGACAGAGCTCTGGACATAACATTTAGATAAGTTTTAAAGGCCCAGAATATGATTATCTTAATATGTTAACCCTGTGAATTAGGTTGAATCTCTTTTCCTATTTTTAGACTCTCAGTGAAAAAATATCTTTAAAATTACCATTCATTAGTGTTTATAAGATATACACCAATCCTCTCTTCTCCAAGCTCAATGTTATTCTTTTTAACCTTTTATGATCAAAATCTTTCTATTCTTTATTTACTATTTTTGCTCTCTTACTAATTCTCTTAAAGTTATCTTAAGTTGAAAAATGTATGGGTTACAATTTAATTAGGGTAAAGATATGGGTAATTCACAACATTAAGATTTTTAGATCCTAACTGATTCTCCTTCATGCCTGGAATTCTCTGCTTCCTTATTACCACTGTTTAGATCCCTCAGCTTTCTTCAAATTCATGCTAAAGTATTACCTTCTACAGGAATCCTATCCCAACCCTCTCAATCTCCTTTATTGTAGTGCCTTCCATTTGTCCATTATCTTCATTTTGTCCAATGTATACCTTTGTATACATAACTATATATGTGTATGTATATATAGATTATATATATATATATACAATATATATGCAAATATATATGCATATATATGCATATATATATATTTGTGTGTGTGAAAGAGAGAGATGGAGAGACAGGGGAAGTACTTAATAAATGCTTGTTTCCATATTCTTCTTTTACTCCTCCTTTTTAAAGAAGATGCTTTATAAATTCTCATGTCTTTCCTTCCTAATACTACATTAAAAGGAAAGGAACAAAACAACACTAAAATACAAATATTCCTTTTCTATATTTAAGGTCCCTGTGCTTATGATATTCTTTAAATGTACCTTCCTAATATAAAAGGACATTGAATTTCACAATGGCACAATTAAGTGCTTTTTAAGATCACCATTAATTAACTTCAGACTAAAGTCCTTTGAGACTATTTAAATAAAATAAGAGATCACCAGAGTCTCTCATTAAGTCAAGACAAGATTCTTGTGTTAAGAATAATACTGATTTCTCTTGTGAACAGATGAGAATAGTTTCTAATTGGATTACTGATGTTACCCTAGGGTCCCAGAGAGGTGTACTGCTGAGTTAGATGAAATTTCACCTACCTAAAAAGATTTACTGAAGAGATGAAGTGGGTTGTTCTTTATAAAATCTTTAGAAATGAAATTAATATGAGTAAAATATCTAAGTCAAATTGTAATACCATGGGGACCTCTCGGACTATACCAATTGTTTTCAGGTTCTATGTCTTGCTATTAGACCCAGATTACTCTGGAGAGGAAAGTGAGGTAGGCTACCTTACACAGCCCTCCCTCATTTAAACCAATTCACTTGCATTTCATGGCTTTAGCTCTCTAATGTCATGGTCATCTCTGAGAACAAAGGACCAACAACAACAGGGGATATGGCAGGAGAATTTATAAATACCTAAATAATCACTCCCAAGAATGCTACTATGAACTTCATTTAATAATAAAACTATTAAACCTATAAAAGACCCCATTTTTTTCTTACACTTCAAATCCAATTAAGGAAGGAAGGAAGGAAGGAAGGAAGGAAGGAAGGAAGGAAGGAAGGAAGGAAGGAAGGAAGGAAGGAAGGAAGGAAGGAAGGAAGGAAGGAAGGAAGGAAGGAAGGAAGGAAGGAGGAAATTGTAAAAGGCATGTAAAGGGCAAACCTTCAAGAGAATTTGATTAGGAAGCTACAATGGGGAAACTGAGCAATTGGATTTGAAGACAAAACATGCCAGCAGATGAAATAATGGTAGAGAAAAAATAAAGTCAGGATAGCTAAAAAGAATATTTTAAAATAGCTATTTTACTTTGGGTTCTAAGAATATACCACAGAAAATCATCTCTTTATCATGACATTTTTTAGCTCATTGCTATAAATCAACAGAGTCTGTCAAACCATCTACACTTCAAGCAAGGAAGTCTGTTGAATTATTTGTCACACTGAATTAAGAATAAGAGTACCTGAATCAGTGTTACTGAAGATTGACTGTATTAATCTAATTTGAAGACATAATCCTTCTGATTAAGGGCGGTGGCAATTAGAAAGATTCTTGAGAAGGCTGTACACAGGCCAAATTTATTTTCCCTTAATTTCTAGAGGGCAAAATGTTGAAACATTAGCATGTCATGCATACGTGGTTTTTTTATATATATCATTTTAACTATCTTAGCATAACCCAACTTTGAACAAAGAATATCTATCCAATTATTGAAGTATTCTCTTTCTAGAAAATTGTTTTGTAGTTGTATTGAGGTCCCATGTTTCTTTAAACAGCCTACTTTTCATAACCTTACACAAAAGTTTTTTCTTGGATATCCCAATTTATCTTCCTCTTTGTCTACCCAGATCATATATGAGAGCAGAAGTCTGATTCCTGTGACTCTGTTAGTTGATTGATATGAATGAGGTTTTAGAAATGTGCTAAAATTATCTATTATCTAGTCTTTTTACCAGGTGTATACTTTTCTATGGGTCAAATAGGGAATTATACAAGATTTCAACTATTGTTTTTAAGAAGCAATTATTTGGGTGAAGAAGGTGAATCTTTTTCTTGCAATCTCAACTAATGGCAGACAATGTTTTTAAAGAAGAAATTGAATATAAATGTGGACATAACACAGATAAAGAAAGCTACATGCAATAGTAAGTAAGGTAAAACCTTGAACCACAGAAGAATTTGAGTTATGGATTTAAAAAAAAGAATTCCAATAGTAAAGAGTTGTGAGAAATCTTTGTCTCACACACACAACACACATACATACATATATACATTGTTTATATATATGTATATATGTATATATACATATATATGTACATATATATGTATATATGTACATATATACATATATATACAATGTTTTATATTAGTTATATTTTTCTTTTGATATGTATAAATAGCCTTTTCTGAAAGCTTAATATACTCTGAAGTGAACAAATTACTACTGAAAAAAACAATATTTCTGGAAACAAAAATTCTGGAAACTGAGATTTACACTTAATACTAAGAGTAGCGTTCATCTTTAGCAATGTCATTCACTACTTTCAAAACCAGACTTACTGTGATCTTTAAGATAACAATTTGCCAATTTTATTATCTATCAAAGAAAAATAAGAAAATAAATAAAGCTCGATTTCCCAATTTTAATACTCCTTAACATGATTTAGTATACAATACTTAAAGAAGAACCCATCCTGTTTCTCCACATAACTAGCACATTTCACTCTCTGGAGGTAATATATATACATATACATATATATATATATATATATATATATATATATATATATATATATATATATATATATATATACAATCTAATCTGGAGGTAACATATATATATATATATATATATATATATATATATATATATATATAATCTTTATGCTATCTCACTGTAGATATATTTCAAGCCAGAGCAGAAGTCTTTATCCAATAACTAGAGTGATGTCTTTTCAAACTATAATATTTAAGTAACTTCCTTATTCATCAATGTTTAAGACAGACCATTCCTCAGATTTGGGTATTCCATAGTGTTTCCACTACCTGATGGCAGCTCACCTTAACTGAAAGTAAAATTCTTAATATAAGTTAACAGAATTTAGTGGTACAGCACTTCAAAGCCGACTTTAATAAAGATAACAATTTATCTAAAATAAAATTAAGAAAAGATGTGGGCTTGATACCAAAACTGACAAAATAGAAAATAGATCAAGGAGAGACAATTTAAAAATTATTAGTCTACCTGAAGGTCATGACTAAAAAAGAACCTAAATAGCATTCCTTAAGAGATCATCAAGCAAAATTGCCCTCATATACTGGAAACAATAGGAGAAATAGTCATTAAAAGAATTGCATGATCTCCTCTGGAAAGACATTCACAAGAAAATCCTCAAGGAATGTTGTTTCAATACTTCAGAATTATGGGGGTGAAGCCAAGATAGTGGAGAAGGTACACACAACTTTCTGAACCTCTCTCATACCCTCACTATTCAGCCACAAAAATAGCACCGACTGGTAAAATTCACAAAGATTAGAAGTGCAACAAGTTACCAGCCAAAGATAATTTGGAAGATTGCCAGAAAAGGTTTGTCCCAAGCAAGCAGGAACAGAACAACATAGGCAAGGATAGAACGAGAGGCTAGCATTTGGAGCAAACCGGGAGCTGGGGCAGCCTCCATGGTTGGAAGGTTTACAGAGACCTCTCTGCCATAAGCTGACTGCTTTGCTTTGGTTGCAGAGTAGTGGACCAGCAGAGAAATTAGAGCCTAGAGTAGAGGGTAGTCTAAAGTATGTCATAGACTAACAGGATCTGACTGTACCCACCCAGGACCAGAAGTGACTCAACACAGACTACAAAACAGCTCTTCAGTGGCATTCTGCAGGTAGGGGCTTTCTCAGGAGCAGTCACAAAACTGCACAGCAGGGTACACAGCTGAGAGCAGCCTCTAATCTGCACACTTTGGGGCTCAGCCTGGGGCAATGGAATTTCCCCAGCTTAACTTTGCTCCCCAGGCAGAGACACTTCTGGGTGCCATGCAGTTTGCTGGGAAACTGCTAATAACCAAAGCCAGCTTTTGGGGAAAGGGGCAGTGATATTTTCGCTGCTCAGCCTCTAGCCCCAAAGCAGTCACTAATCCTCACAACAGGGCTCCTTGCAGAGCACTTCCACAGCTCGGTGGTGATACCCAGGTTTAGTCAGTACTGGTGTGGAGGTTTTCCCAGAGCACTCCCATAGCTCAGCTACTCCTTGCAGCCCACTGAGAGGACAGCTACTGTCCATATACCCATCTTTGCTCTGCAGAGGAAGCTAGTAACCTCCTTGCTCTGAAGGCAAACCCTAAAAATTTTAAAAAAATTAATAAGGTAGCCATCCTCATCTCAGATCAAGCAAAAACAAAAATTGATCTAATTAAAAGAGATAAGGAAGGGCATTATATCCTGCTAAAGGGTAGCATCAATAATGAAGTAGTATCAATATTAAACATATGCACACCAAGTGGTGCAGCATCTAAATTTTTTTTTTACTCTGTCAAAGTATTATAATTAAAGGTACATTTTCTTACGAGTTAAAATATCACATTATTAATTTTTACAAGAGAAAACATTCAGGGACCTCTAAAAACAATGGCAGTTGTCAAAAAACATAAAACATTCACAACTTAAGAATTTTTAATAATATACTCCAATATAATTTCATTAGGGTTGTTTTTTTTTAAGTCTGAAGAGATTCGAACTATTTCTTTTTTTTTCTTTTATTTTTATTTTTTTTTATTTTTTTATTCATTTTTTTCCAAATTATCCCCTCCCACCCTCCACTCCCTCCCCCGGAGGGCAGGTAATCCCATACATTTTACATGTGTTACAATATAACCCTAGATACAATATATGTGTGTAAATACCATTTTCTTGTTGCACATTAATTATTAGCTTCCTAAGGTATAAGTAACCTGGGTACATAGACAGTAGTGCTAACAATTTACATTCGCTTCCCAGTGTTCCTTCTCTGGGTATAGTTACTTCTGTCAATCATTGATCAACTGGAAGTGAGTTGGATCTTTGTTATGTTGAAGATTTCCACTTCCATCAGAATACATCCTCATACAGTATTGTTGTTGAAGTGTACAGTGATCTTCTGGTTCTGCTCATTTCACTCAGCATCAGTTGATGTAAGCCTCTCCAAGCCTCTCTATATTCCTCCTGCTGGTCATTTGTTACAGAGCAATAATATTCCATAACCTTCATATGCCACAATTTACCGAACCATTCTCCAATTGATAGACATCCATTCAACTTCCAGTTTCTAGCTACAACAAAAAGAGCTGCCACAAACATTTTGGCACATATAGGTCTCTTTCCGCTCTTTAGTATTTCTTTGGGATATAAGCCCAGTAGTAGTACTGCTGGGTCAAAGGGTATGCACAGTTTGACAACTTTTTGGGCATAGTACCAAATTGCTCTCCAGAATGGCTGGATTCCTTCACAACTCCACCAACAATGCACATCCCCTCCAACATTCATCATTATTTGTTCCTGTCATCTTAGCCAATCTGACAGGTGTATAGTGGTATCTCAGAGTTGTGTTAATTTGCATTTCTCTGATCAGTAGTGATTTGGAACACTCTTTCATATGAGTGGAAATAGTTTCAATTTCATCATCTGAGAATTGTCTGTTCATATCCCTTGACCATTTAACAATTGGAGAATGGTTTGGTTTCGTATAAATCAGGGTCAGTTCTCTATATATTTTGGAAATGAGAACTTTGTCAGAACCTTTCCTTTTAAAATATTTTCCCAATTTGTTACTTCCCTTCTAATCTTGTTTGCATTAGTATTGTTTGTACAGAAACTTTTTAGTTTGATGTAATCAAACTCTTCTATTTTGTGACCAATAATGATCTCTAATTCTCCTCTGGTCATAAATTCCTTCCTCCTCCACAGGTCTGAGAGGTAGACTATTCTCTGTTCCTCTAATCTATTTATGATCTCATTCTTTATGCCTAAATCATGGACCCATTTTGATCTTATCTTGGTATATGGTGTTAAGTGTGGGTCCATATCTAATTTCTGCCATATTAATTTCCAGTTTTCCCAACAGTTTTTTCCAAATAGTGAATTTTTATCCCTAATGTTGGTATCTTTGGGTTTGTCAAAGATTAGATTGCTATAGATGTACCCTTTTTTGTCCTTTGTATCTAATCTGTTCCACTGATCTACCGGTCTATTTCTTAGCCAATACCAAATGGTTTTGGTGACTGCTGCTATATAATATAGCTTTAGATCAGATACACTTAGACCACCATCCTCTGACTTTTTTTTTTCATTAGTTCCCTTGCAATTATCGACCTATTATTCTTCCATATGAATTTTGTTGTTATTTTTTCTAGGTCATTAAAATAGTTTCTTGGGAGTCTGATTGGTATAGCACTAAATAAATAGATTAGGTTGGGGAGTATTGTCATCTTTATTATATTCACTCGGCCTATCCAAGAGCACTGAATGTCTTTCCAATTATTTAAATCTGACTTTATTTTTGTGGCAAGTGTTTTGTAATTTTTCTCATATAATTCCTGACTATTCTTTGGTAGATGGATTCCCAAATACTTTATACTCTCAACATTTGTTTGGAATGGAATTTCTCTTTGTATCTCTTGCTGTTGCAATTTGTTGGTGATATATAAGAATGCTGAGGATTTATGTGGATTTATTTTGTATCCTGCCACTTTGCTAAAATTCTGAATTATTCTTAATAGCTTTTTAGCAGAGTCTTTGGGGTTCTCTATGTATACCATCATGTCATCTGCAAAGAGTGATAGTTTGATTTCCTCATTTCCTACTCTAATTCCTTGAATCTCTTTCTCGGCTCTTGTTGCCGAGGCTAGCCTTTCTAGTACTATATTGAATAGTAATGGTGATAGTGGGCAACCTTGTTTCATTCCTGATGTTACAGGGAAAGGTTCCAGTTTATTTTTTTGCATATTATGCTTACTGAAGGTCTTAAATATATGCTCCTGATTATTCTAAGGAATTATCCATTCATTCCTATACTCTCAAGAGTTTTTAGTAGGAATGGATGTTGGATTTTGTCAAATGCTTTTTCTGCATCTATTGAGATGATCATATGGTTTTTATTAATTTGATTAATAATATGGTCAATTATACTAATAGTTTTCCTAATATTAAACCAGCCCTGCATTCCTGGTAAGAATCCTACTTGATCATAGTGTATTATCCTAGGGATGATTTTCTGAAGTCTTTTTTGCTAATATCTTATTTAAGATTTTAGCATCAATATTCATTAAGGAAATTGGTCTATAATTTTCTTTCTCAGTTTTCGATCGACCTGGTTTAGGTATCAGTACCATGTCTGTGTCATAAAAGGAGTTTGGTAGGACTCCTTCATTCCCTATTTTTTCAAATAGTTTATATAGTATTGGGGCTAATTGTTCTTTAAATGTTTGGTAGAATTCACATGTAAAACCATCTGGTCCAGGGGATTTTTTCCTGGGGAGTTGATTAATAGCTTGTTCTATTTCTTTTTCTGAAATGGGACTATTTAAGCAATTTATTTCCTCCTCTGTTAATCTAGGAAGCCTATATTTTTGGAGGAAGTCATCCATTTCACTTAAGTTATCAAATTTATTGGCATAAAGTTGGGCAAAGTAACTCCTTATTATTTCTCTAATTTCCTCTTCATTGGTGGAAAGATCCCCCTTTTCATTTGTAAGACTAACAATTTGATTTTCCTCTTTCTTTTTTTCTGATCAGATTTACCAAAAGTTTATCTATTTTATTGGCTTTTTCATAAAACCAACTCTTGGTTTTATTTATTAATTCAATAGTTTTTTTACTTTCAATATTATTGATTTCTCCTTTTAATTTTTGTATTTCAAGTTTAATTTTTGGTTGGGGGTTTTTAATTTGGTCTTTTTCTAGCCTTTTAAGTTGCAAACCCAATTCGTTAATCTTCTCTTTCTCTATTTTCTTCAAATAAGCCTCTAAAGATATAAAATTTCCCCTTATTACTGCTTTAGCTGCATCGCACAGATTTTGGTATGTTGTCTCATCATTGTCATTATATTGGATGAAATTATTAATTGTTTTTATAATTTGCTCTTTCACCCAGTCATTCTTTAAGATGAGATTATTCAGTTTCCAATTACTTTTTGATCTATTTATCCCTAACTTTTTACTGAATGTAGCTTTTATTGCATTGTGGTCTGAGAAGAAGGCATTTATTGTTTCTGCCTTCCTACATTTAATTTTGAGATCTTTATGTCCTAATATATGGTCATTTTTTGTATAGGATCCATGAAATGCTGAGAAGAAAGTATATTCCTTTCTATTGCCATTCAGTTTTCTCCAAAGGTCTATCATACCTAGTTTTTCTAATGTTCTATTTACTTTTTTAATTTCTTTCTTGTTTGTTTTGTGGTTTGATTTGTCTAAATCTGAGAGTGCAAGGTTGAGATCTCCCACTATTATAGTTTTACTCTCTATTTCTTCTTGCAACTCTCTTTACTTTTCCTTTAGGAAGTTAGATGCTATACCACTTGGTGCATATATGTTTAGTATCGATATAGCTTCATTATTTATGCTACCTTTCAGCAGGATATAGTTTCCTTCCTTATCTCTTTTAATTAGATCAACTTCTGCTTTTGCTTGATCTGAGATAAGGATAGCTACCCCTGCTTTTTTGGCTTTACCTGAAGCATAATAGATTCAGCTCCAACCTTTTACCTTTACTCTATATGTATCTCCCTGCTTTAAGTGTGTTTCCTGTAAACAACATATTGTAGGGTTCTGATTTTTGATCCAGTCTGCTATCCGTCTCCGTTTGATGGGAGCGTTCATCCCATTCACATTTACAGTTAAAATTACTAATTCTGTATTTCCTGCCATCATATTATCCCCAGATTATACTTTTTCCCTTGACCCCCCTGAACCCCTTCCCCAAAATTCAATTTATAAACCCCCCTTGTGATGCGCAGCCCTCCCTTTTTTTAGTATCCCTCCCCCCTCACTCCACATCCCTTCCCTTATTCTCCTTTTCCTTTTCCGTTTTTCTCTCCCCCCTTTTAATGAGGTGAGAGAGAATTCTCTAAAAAACAAATATGACAATTATTTACTCTTTGAGCCTCTTCTGATGAGAGTAAGATTTACACAATGATTCTCCCCCTCTCTAAATTCCCTCAGATATGGTGTATTTCCTATGCCTCTTCCTGGGATGTAGTTTCCCTCTTTTTATCACTCCCTCCCCTTTTTCTGATACTACCCACTTCCCTTTACTACACCCCCTCCTTTTTTTTTCTTTTATATCAGTAAAATCAAAATATTCATGTGTACTTTCTATATACCCACAACAGAGATATAGTTCTCAAGGGTTCTGTGTACCTTTTTCTGTTTCTCTTCAGTCTTGTGGATGTAGATCAAATTTTTTGTTCAAGTCTGGTGTTTTTCTTAGAAACATATGGAATTCCTCTATTTCATTGAATGACCATCTTCTTCCATGGAAAAAGATGCTAAACTTAGCTGGGTAGTTTATTCTTGGTTGCAATCCTTGATCTTTTGCCTTTTGGAATATCAGGTTCCAGGCCCTTCTATCTTTTAATGTGGAGGCAGCCAGATCTTGTGTGACCCTTATTGTGGCACCTTGGTATTTAAATTGTTTTTTTCTAGCTGCTTGCAGGATTTTCTCCTTTGTGTGGTCATTCTGCAGCTTAGCCACAATATTCCGTGGTGTTCTTTTTTTAGGGTTTATTTCAGAGGAGTTTGATGAATTCTTTCAACATCTACTTTCCCCTCTGTTTCTATTATCTCTGGACAGTTCTCTTTGATAATTTCCTGTAAAATAGAATCTAGGATCTTTTTTTGGTCATAGTTTTCGGGAAGTCCAATGATCCTCAGATTATCTCTCCTAGATCTATTTTCCAGGTCTATAGATTTTCCCAGTAAGTATTTGACGTTATTCCCAGCTTTTCATTTTTTTTGTTTTGTTTGACTGATTCTTGGGTTCTCAATGAATCATTCCTTTCTATTTTTTCCATCCTGACTTTTAAGGAGTTATTTTCTTCATTCACAGTTTTTAGTTCTTTTTGTAAATGCCCAATTTCATTTTTAAATGAGTTATTTTGCTCTATTGATTTTTTTTTCCATTTCCCTAATTTTTTTTTGAGAATTATTTTCTTTTTCCAATTCAGAAATCCTATTTTCTTGGGACTTTTTTATCTTCTCCAATTCAGAAATCCTATTTTCTTGAGACTTTTTATCTTCTCCAATTCAAAAATCCTACTTTCCTGTGATTTTTTTTACCTTTTCTAATTCACTAATTTAATTTCCCTGCATCTCCTGTGAATTCTTTATTTTTCCAACTCCAATATCATAGCTTCTCTTTCCTTTCCCCATTTTTCTTCAAACTCTCTTAACTTTTTAATAGTCTCTTCAAGGAGAGAGTTATGTGATGGGGGGCAGGAATCGTTCCCCTTTAGGTTGTTATCTGCTGACCCTCTGCTGTTAACTTCCTTGGGGTTGGATACCCGCTCTTTCTCTGTGTAGAAGGAATCTATGGTTTTTTTGGGCTTTTTGTTCATACTTAAAAAATCTTTTGGGGTCTGTCCCTGGGGTAGGAAATTAATTATTTATTTATTTATCATATTCCTCCCAGACAGGATGGATGCAGCGGCCCCTGTGCCTGAGCTAAGAGAGAGCTCTGGGAGACAGTTCCCCACCCCCTCCCTGGAAGTGCCTCAGAGGTGACTAGCACTGCTGTGCTTTGAGGGCGCTGTGTTTTAGTGGCTTCCCTGAGGTTGAGACTGAACAGTAAAGGCGACTCAAAGCCCAGCCTATTCGTCCCAGTGGGGCATGGATGTCTGCAGCAGGTGAAGTGAAAAGCCCCTGTGCTCAAACTGGAAGTGTCTGCCAGAAACCTTGGTTCCTAGTTCAAAGGTTCCACTTCTCTGGGACTTCTGTTCCACAGCCTCCAGCCAGCTGAGCCAGGCACTATGAGTTACCGCCCCACCCACTTTTCAATCTCTTAACTACCCCCAGGTGAAAGCCTGGATTGCCTATGTTGGCCACACCCACCAGTGCTGAGATCTGCTGAGTCACCCCCGGGATCCAGGGAAGATCCAATTCTTTATGTACAGCAAAATAACTCTATGGACATGTATACATATATTGTATTTGACTTATACTTTAATGTATTTAACATGTATTGGTCAATCTGCCATCTGGGGAAAGGGGTGGGGAAGAAGGAGGGGAAAAATTGGAACAAAAGGTTTTGAAATTGTCAATACTGAAAAATTACCTATGCATATATCTTATAAATAAAAACTATAAATAAATAAATAAATAAATCAATACTTCAGAATTATAATGTCAAGGAAAAATCACTGCAAACTGCCAGACAAAAGCAATTCAAATATCAAGGAACAACATGATTATTCAATATTTGGCAGCATTTGCAATAACATACCAGAAAGCCTGGAATACTATCTTATGAAAAGCAAATGATCTGGGTTTACAACCAAGAATTAACTCTCCAGCAAGACTAAGCATCATCTTTCAGGGAAGAAGATGGGAATTCAATGAATGAAGAGACTTGTGGAAAAAAAACAGAACTATACAGAAAATTTAATTTTCAAACACAGGAATCAAAAAAGCATAGTAAGTAAACAAGGGAAAAATATTGTGTAAAGGTTAAGCTCTTTGTATCCATAGATAGGAAAATTTTATCTGTCACTCTTGGTCACTGTGTCTGTTACTGGGTAGTTAGAAGGCGGCATCACAAGGATGAAGGGTGTTGTTGTGAATGGACATCAAAATGTGATGATTAAAGAAAAAGACATTAAAGGAATGGAAAAATTACTGGGAGAAGAGGAAATGGGACAAATGTGATCAAAGGAAGAGGTATAAAAGATGTATTATGATAGAAGGACGGGAAGGAGAGGGTTGAGCATTGTTTGAAGCTTAATCTCATAAATTTTGGCTAAAAGGGGGAATAGCTTAATCACTCAATTAAGTATGGAAATATATCTTACCCTATGAAGAAGTAGGAGGAGAAGGGGAAAAGAAAAGACTTCACCTTGGGACAAGAAAACTCCAGAGACCATAATTATTCTTCTCTCAATTTCTTTCATTTTGGCAAAGAGTAATAAAAGAGATTTTCTTTGTTTCTGATTTGTCATCTATAAAAGAATCCATCCTTTTTAAAGTGTTAATTTTTCCCCTCTCCCTTCACCCACAATTAAAAATAAAATTAAACTCACACATTGTTGTACAGTGTAAACTTCTCTGTACTCCCAAAGGGAGAACTTTTAAGATATCCTTTTATATTATATTTTTAATTTAATATTATATTTTGGAGATGCCATTTCATCTGACCTTCTGTTCTCTTCTATAAAATTTTAAATGCTTCTTTGACATTTCTTCTTCTTCTTCTTCTTCTTCTTCTTCTTCTTCTTCTTCTTCTTCTTCTTCTTCTTCTTCTTCTTCTTCTTCTTCTTCTTCTTCTTCTTCTTCTTCTTCTTCTTCTTCTTCTTCTTCTTCTTCTTCTTCTTCTTCTTCTTCTTCTTCTTCTTCTTCTTCAAGGGACGATAATAACTATTACTCCATACCATAGCCTCATGAAATTAATGAAACTATCTTATGAGATTCCAATCACAATGCTTGTACTTTAATCCTGAACCATAAATTTGTTTGTTTTTGGAAGATTACTATTTCATAAGAGTCATCTATCAGAAAGGAGAATGAAATCAAAGTATCTAAGATATTTTGTTCTGGCCTTCACATAATCAATATTTAGTAGGCAATTATATATCAGAACTTTTTATTCTATCAGTATAGAAAATGAATGTTGCCATGTATATTTCCCAAGACCTTTTCGCATTCCAGTGTCTATAGAACTCCAACAACTCTGACTGAAAGATCATGAGAGATCAAATTAACTACAATCCATTTGTGTAGCTCCATGAGTGGCAGGGGACAATAAGCAACATGTTACCATTTACAGAGCTATGTGAATTGACACTAATTGAATCACTTGTCCCATCTGGTTTCTGCACAGTATCCATAGCCCCAATTTCCATAAAAGCACATATTGAAGTGAGGCACTCATATACAATTATATAAATTGCCTTCCATTTTCATCTAACAAAAATTATGTGAAGGAAAATAAAAATTATGTTTCTGCAATAGGAGAAAAATTATGGAAATGTAATGATTGCCTTGCTATTAATACTTTCCACTCTAAAAGTAATATTTCTAAATGTTGAAAATATATATGTGTTTGTGTATGCATACATATATGCATATATACACACATTTATATGCAGAAATTCTTACACAGTACTAACATTCAGGGAAATCTTACCATTTTCCCCAAAAATTAAACCCCATTACCATTATTCTGACCACCTTCATTGGAAAATCAACTTTTTTTTCCTATTGTATACATATTTGGATAGAGTATATATGAGCCATTTCTTCTCACTCTAAAAATAAATTGGAGAGAAACTAGGTACAATTTATATCTTGACTCAGAGGGAAAAAATCATATGAAGGCAATCTGTAAATTAAAGCCCATTTTCATAAGGTTTTCTATTTTGGGAGAGATTTATATGTTCCATACCTGCCCATACCATTTTTTATTGGTGAGAGCTTAAGAGAGTAGTTGTAATGTCTGAGTTAGTTCTCTGGAGGGCCCTAAGATCAGTCAGAGTCAGGATCAGTCAAAGTCCTAGGTCTTTAGGAAGCAGGCAAGCTGCCACATGGTTTGTCAATGATGGATCCTGAACTCTGGAGTCTGGAGCCTGAAGTCTTCCCTACTGAACACACTGCAGCAGAGAGTCTCTGACTCTCTCCCTCAACCCTCCAATCCTTCACTACCATTACCTCACCACATTCAGCAGGCACCAATCTTGAGGAGAGCCATCACATCACCATAACATCTAAGTATATGTTTATAGAAGCATTATCTCATACTGAGTAGGTACTTAGCCTTGTGTACTCTGCTTTTCTGGAATCAATTACACCTTTTCAGAGTTCCATCCCTCTACATTTCTCACTTTTCTTTTATTTTAGAACTTTTATTTTAGGTGGTCAAGCCCTTCCTGACTCTCATGGAGATGAGAACCCCAAATAGGAGGTGATTATACCATCCCTGACTTCTCCAGAAGAGAGATAAAAACACCAAAAGGAAGTGGGGAGTCAAACCAGATATTGTTAGCAGGGTTCCTCTGGGCTGAAGGGTCTTACTTGAAACAGGTATACAGAAATCCATCAGCCTGGGAAGTATTACACAAGCACATAATATAGCACAGGCTAGTAGTAATGACTCAGACTCAATGTGGTATAACAAACAAGAATTATACATGCAAATAGTAATACAACAAACAATATGAATCAACATGATATTGTAAAAGATTTTCATGAGTCCTAGAAGGAAGGTATATAAAGAACAATCACACATACACCTCCTTCAGCAGCCAAGAGATAGTCCAAAACTGATCTATTGTCTATTACTTCATGTGTCAGAGAATCCAATGATTCCTGCAAAATTCTGAAGTCCTGCAACAGTCTGATTATGTGTTAGGGAATCCAATGATTCCTGAGGATTTTCAAGTCCTAGAACAATCTTATCATATCTCAGGGATTCCAATGATTCCTGAGGTTTTGAAGTCCTGCATCAGTCTCTTTAACAATTTTTGCTGTTCATGAGTCAATTGCCAAAACTGCCATGCTCTTTCAATGGTGGGTCCAGTCAGCAACGGAACCACCCAATGTTTCTTGGCTCTTCTCTTCATTTCAAGAGGCTTCTCCATCTCGCTCTGATGGACAAGGTGAATACAACTCATTGGCCCCCATCTGATTCCTTCTCCATCTGTAGAGATACAAGCAAACCCTCTCCTCAAGCTGTTTACCTACTGGGTCCTTCCATTCTTCACTTTCTGGATCTCTCCACATCACCTGGCGATTATCTGAAGATAATGGAGCTGCTCACATGAACACTGCCTTTCCTGGGTTATAAAACCTGTCTGCCAGAGCCAGTGCATCTTTGTCCATTATCTGTTTCTATTGCTTGTGGCACACCCATAATTGCAAAAGCTTGTATAAGGAATTCAGTTTGGGCTGTCTCTTTGGCTGCTCATATTGCAAAAGTAAATCCTAAAAAGATGTCTACTACAACATGGATATAAGCAGAAGGCCAAAAGATGTATAATGGATCAAATCCATTTGCCAAATTTCATTGGGTCTTAAGCCACAAGGATTGTTTCCTGGAGGGAGTGTAGAAGCTTGGAAAAGAAGGCAAGCTGTACAGCCTTTTACTATGCTCCTAGTTTTCTCTTTTGTTATCCCCACAATGCAAACATAAAACTCATGCAGCCTGATGATATTTAGAATGAAATTCTTGGGCTGCAATAGTCCCAGTTGCATACAACTCTATTCTCCCTAATTGTAATCCCTTTCTCCCATCAGGTTTCTTCTCAGGTGATTGGTCATGTCTGAGTACTGAACGTCTAAAGACTTTCTGGGTATAGCATTGGCTGTCATCATGCCCCAAGTATTTTTTTTTGCCTTAGGCCCAGCATGCCATTTCTCTTAATCAATCTACATTCTGATGCCCAATGGAAGCCTCAGTTGGATTTTGGACGTGGGATTTTGGGTCTTGTTCTCCCACTCTGTTTTCTCACTCTGGCTCTATGCCAACATTGAGTTTTCAGATGTCCTATTTTACCACATTGAAAGCATTGATGAATCTCTCTGAAAGTCCCTTACCAAAAGGGATCCTCTCTTCCCATGTTCAGATCTTGAGAAGTCTGCATCATAGCCTGGCTATGAAAGGCATTTGTGCTCACTATGGCAGAGTCTTATGATCTCCTCTAAAGGAACATCCTTGTGTAGTCCTAGTATAATTCTTCTACAAACCTCATTAGCATTTTTTTTCTTTTATGAGGCTGGGGTTAAGTGACTTGCCCAGGGTCACTCAGCTAGGAAGTGTCTGAGACCAGGTTTGAACTCAGGTCTTCCTGAATTCAGGGCTGGTGCTCTATCCACTGTGCCACCTAGATTGCTGCATAGGTTGCACCCTGTTGCTACATTTTCACCAATAGTTCATATGATAGCTGTCTATAAACATCCCATGACATCAGCAAAGGGTTTATTTGCACCTTGTGTTATTTTTGTGAAGGCTTCCCTTCTATCTTGCCTTCCTGGGAGGGGGACCCATGCTTTGATAGCAGCATAAGCAATTTGTTCATATGTTGCTATAGGGTAATTAATCTTCACTAAAGCATCTGCATAAAGACCTACATTGTTAGTTGGTCAGAGGTGACTGGTATATTAACTCCAGATTGCCTATTTTGTAGGGCTTGTACCCTACAAAGTTCACTATACTCAGAAAGCCACAACAAGTTTTGTACAGATTCTAAACATGTCCTTGCTATAGATTTCCAATCATTAGGGGCTAAAACTTCAAAAGCCAAATTCTCTAATAACATCTTAACATAGATGATGTAGACCCAAAGAAGGTGCAAGCCTTTTTCAGATCCTTGATAATTTGTAGATTAAAAGGAGTGTATCTTCTTTTTTCTTAACCTGAAGAGTTAAAATGTGATTGAAACAGAGTAAGTTTCTATTCTCAAATCAGCTGCATCCTGCCCTTCTTCTTTGGCATTAATTAGCAACTTTTGTAATTGAGTCATAGGGGTTGGGCAGGGCTTATGTATGGGCAGTGGTGATGGTATCACTGCCCTTCCCTTTACTCCTCTTACCTCCACCCAAGAAGGTGAAATTGATAGAGGAGGGTCAAAAGAAAGCTCAGGTATAAGCGGAGATGAAAAAGGGGAGAGGCAAGCAGGGCATGGTACTCAAGTTGGTCTGCCTGGTTAGGCCTCTAGCTGTGTTGTCAGTCCCCTCCCCTTCTTCCTCTTTCTCCTCACACTTCCATGTCCAGCTGTGCTTATGTTACTCAAGATCTAATTCTCCCAACCTTTCAACTGCTTTCTTAGTACCCTCCCCCTTCTTCTCTTTCTTCTTTTCCCTTATTCTAAAACTTATGTGATTCCTTAAAGCTAATTGTATTATATTGTATATATAGAATGTTTCTTCAGGGATCGAATCAAGACCATTATTTTCGTATTATTCAAAGTAGTTGCTCTCTCACTAGTTTCCACTTATCTGATTCTAATCCTTCCTAAGAGAATCAAGGGGATATGCACTCTAAAGTTTCTAAAAGTCCAAGGATCTTATCCTGAGTTATCAACAAACCTTGGCTCTTCATTAACCTAACTATGCTTTCTTCACATTTCTCTTGGAGTGGAGGAGACTCTTTTCTTGGTATTTGACCAATTTCAACTAGGAAACTAAAGTTACTAGTTTAGCCCTTACCAAAGTTTCTTGCTTGTCTATTTTTATACTCACCCTATTTCTAGGTCACAGGGACTTCTCCACTGAACTTATCATTGCGTCAGTCGAGCTGCATGCAGGTTCTTAGTCCACATTGGGTGCCAAAAGGAATAGTCTTGATCTTCTAGTTCCAGCTTTGAAAGAAAAGTCATGACATCCTGGATTTTCTACAAAAAGAGGTAAATGCAGCTTTCATGGAGAGAAACCAGAATCTTGTTCTCATTCTCATGCAGACTGGAGACTTCAGGAAATTTTACTTGGAAACATTTCTCTCCCGGCCTCCCCTTTCCATTTATTCTCTCTCTCTTTACTTTTTCCAGGGAGATTTTATCATTTTATTTACTCTGTTTATAATATAGCTATTCCAACCTGTATAAGTCTCTTAGTTGTTAGGGTAAAACAGTTTATTTGCTATTTGCCTTATATGGTCATTTGATAATGAGAATTTATTATCATTCCTCTTAGACCACCTCTGTTGGATCATTCCTCTTAAGGAATAACAATCATGAGTCTATCCTAATCCTAACAAATTATTTATCCTAGACAAACAATAGTTAGGCTAGGGACAAGTATAATTTCTTCTCTGTAATCATTCTCTGAGGAGAGCAGAGAATTCCCACTCTCCTAATCCCTTTCTGGCAGGAATCTGTCTTCTTGGATAGGGATATGTTTTCTAAAACTATTTATTCATAACTTTCTGTAGGTACTACTAGACAAAACTATGTAGACAAGAAAACTTACCATATACAATAATAATGATAATTTATTATTATTTATCAATTTATAATTTTCTAAATTACTCTTCGATGAAACATTGAATATCAATATCATTTCTATTTTAAAGAGGAGAAAACTGATATTTGGTTAAGTAAATACACCAAAATTTGAGAAGAAAGGGAATATTACATGATTCTCATCACAGAAAGTTTCTCCCTTTGCAAATCATCTTATAGTTATTGTATTGTGAAATAGTTATATAGTAGAGTATAAACACCTTAAGAGAAAAAGCTATCAATTTTGTGTCTTCATATTCCCAATATTTGTCACAGTGTCTTGCACAAAGTTATATATGAGTGGTGTTTAATTAAGTTTTTCAAATTAAATTCCAGAAAACTTGTTTTCTCTTATATTCATTTAAATCTAAGATTCAAGAAGGAGAGGAAGTTAAACATCAATTTGTTGAAATGTCTTTTTTAAGGAAAAGTAAATATTAAAACATCAAATATATAAAACATTCCTATAAGGTATCTATTAGGCTGAAAAATAGACTCACTAGGGATGTCATTTCCAAGAATTTATTTAAAACTGAGCAGAAAAAACAGACTACAGAACCTTTTTTTTTTATTTTTTCTTTCAGAAAATAGAATATATCAATCCAAAAATATAAACTGTTTCATTTTTTAGACACATATATCTTTGAAACCTGAGTTTTAACTCCTACCCCATTGTTCATACTTCTCCAGCCTTACTGTAAACATTTACTAATAAGTTTGGAGTCTCTTCCTCCACTTTCAGTCAACATTATTCTTTACTTGTCTTCACAATTATCTCCATTTTTCCAGCTTCCATGAATTTCTAGTTCCAATGCAAGAATTTACATAATGTCCATACATTAACATCAGTTTCCTGATTAATTTCCTAGGAATGAAATGAAGAAAGAAAGCAGAGAAGAGAAGGGGAGAGAGAAGAGAGGAAACTGTCTTTGAACTCATTTTTATACTCATATCATATTTTTGTTTTATTTATATATCCCTGCTAACTTCTTAGTTTGAATTATAATAGTCTACTTTTATAGTTCTGTGCTTGTCTTTGGCATCTACTAAAAGATCATCCCTTGTATTTGAATCCTAACTACCTAGATTTCTAATCTTTTTACTAAACCTTGGTCTCTGGAAAATGTGCATTACCTACATCATTTTATCCTGCCTATATCTGTCAAAATTCTTCTACTCTTAAATTGTTTTTATTATTATTATTATTATTATTTTTTTATTTTTAATTTTTTATTTTCTTTTATATTTATAACATTTTTTGACAGTACATATGCATGGGTAATTTTTTACAACATTATCCCTTGCACTTACTTCTATTCAGATTTTTTCCCTTCCTCCCCCAACCCCCTCCCCCAGATGGCAAGCAGTCTTATATATGTTAAATATATTACAGTATAATTTAGATACAATATATGTGTATAGAACCGAATTTTTTGTTGCACAGGAAGAATTGGATTCAGAAGGTAAAAATAACAGTTTACACTCATTTCCCAGTGTTCCTTTTCTGGATGTAGCTGGTTCTGTCCATCATTAATCAATTGGAATTGGATTAGTTCTTCTCTATGTTGAAGAAATCCACTTCCATCAGCATACATCCTCGTACAGTATCATTGTTGAAGTGTATAATGATCTTCTGGTTCTGCTCGTTTCACTCAGCATCAGTTGATGTAAGTCTCTCCAAGCCTCTCTGTATTTCTCCTGTTGGTCATTTCTTATAGAACAATAATATTCCATAACATTCATATACCATAGTTTACCCAACCATTCTCCAATTGATGGACATCCATTCATCTTCCAGCTTCTAGCCACTATGAAAAGGGCTGCCACAAACATTTTGGCACATACAGGACGCTTTCCCTTCTCTAGTAGTTCCTTGGGGTATAAGCCCAGTAGTAGTATGGCTGGGTCAAAGGGTATGCACATTTTGATAACTTTTTGGGCATAATTCCAGATTGCTCTCCAGAATGGTTGGATTCTTTCACAACTCCACCAACAATTCATCAGTGTCCCAGTTTTCCCACAGCCCCTCCAACATTCATCGTTATTTGTTCCTGTCATCTTAGACAATCTGACAGGTGTGTAATGATACCTCAGAGTTGTCTTAATTTGCATTTCTCTGATCAATAGTGATTTGGAACACTCTTTCATATGAGTGGAAATAGTTTTAATTTCATCATCTGAAAATTGTCTGTTCATATCCTTTGACCATTTATCAATTGGAGAATGGCGTGATTTCTTATAAATTAAAGTCAATTCTCTGTATATTTTGGAGATGAAGCCTTTATCAGAACCTTTAACTGTAAAATTTTTTTCCCAATTTGTTACTTCCCTTCTAATCTTGTTTGCATTAGTTTTGTTTGTGCAGAAACTTTTTAATTTGGTGTAATCAAAATGTTCTATTTTGTGATCAATAATGGTCTCTAGTTCTCCCTTGGACACAAATTCCTTCCTCCTCCACAAGTCTGAGAGGTAAACCATCCCATGTTCCTCCAATTTATTTATGATTTCGTTCTTTATGCCTAAATCTTGGACCCATTTTGATCTAATCTTAGTATGTGGTGTTAAATGTGGGTCCATGCCTAGTTTCTGCCATACTAATTTCCAGTTTTCCCAGCAGTTTTTGTCAAATAATGAATTCTTATCCCAAAATTTGGGATCTTTGGGTTTGTCAAAGATTAGATTGCTATTTTTATTCACTATCTTGTTCTGTGAACCTAACCTATGCCACTGATCAACTAGTCTATTTCTTAGCCAATACCAAATGGTTTTGGTGACTGTTGCTTTATAATATTGCTTTAAATCAGGTACACTTAGACCACCTTCCTCTGACTTTTTTTTCATTAGTTCCCTTGCAATTCTCGACCTTTTATTCTTCCATATGAATTTTGTTGTTATTTTTTCTAGGTCATTAAAATAGTTTCTTGGGAGTCTGATTGGTATAGCACTAAATAAATAGATTAGTTTGGGGAGTATTGTCATCTTTATTATATTCGCTCGGCCTATCCAAGAACATTGAATGTCTTTCCAATTATTTAAATCTGACTTTATTTTTGTGGCAAGTGTTTTGTAATTTTGCTCATATAATTCCTGACTCTCCTTTGATAGATATATTCCCAAATATTTTATACTATCGACTGTTATTTTGAATGGAATTTCTCTTTGTATCTCTTGCTGTTGGATTGTGTTGGTAATGTATAAAAATGCTGAGGATTTATGTGGATTTATTTTGTATCCTGCCACTTTGCTAAAATTCTGAATTATTTCTAATAGCTTTTTAGCAGAGTCTTTGGGGTTCTCTAAGTATACCATCATGTCATCTGCAAAGAGTGATAGTTTGATTTCCTCATTTCCTACTCTACTTCCTTGAATCTCTTTCTCAGCTCTTATTGCCAAGGCTAGAGTTTCTAGTACTATATTGAAAAGTAATGGTGATAGTGGGCAACCTTGTTTCACTCCTGATCTTATAGGGAAAGGTTCTAGTTTATCACCATTACATATGATGTTTACTGAAGGTTTTAAATATATGCTCCTTATTATTTTAAGGAATAGTCCATTTATTCCTATACTCTCAAGCGTTTTTAGTAAGAATGGATGTTGGATTTTATCAAATGCTTTTTATGCATCTATTGAGATGATCATATGGTTTTTATTAATTTGATTATTAATATGGTCAATTATACTAATAGTTTTCCTAATATTAAACCAGCCCTGCATTCCTGGTATAAATCCCACTTGGTCATAGTGTATTATCCTGGGGATGATTTTCTGAAGTCTATTTGCTAATATCTTATTTAAGATTTTAGCATCAATATTCATTAAGGAAATTGGTCTATAGTTTTCTTTCTCAGTTTTCAATCTACCTGGTTTAGGTATTAGTACCATGTCTGTGTCATAAAAGGAATTTGGTAGGACTCCTTCAATCCCTATTTTTTTTCAAATAGTTTATATAGCATTGGGGCTAATTGTTCTTTAAATGTTTGATAGAATTCACATGTAAATCCATCTGGTCCTGGGGACTCTTTCTTAGGAAGTTGGTTAATAGCTTGGTCTATTTCTTTTTCTGAGATGGGACTATTTACACTACTTACTTCTTCCTCTGTTAATGTGGGCAAGCTATATTTTTGAATGTATTCTTCCATTTCATTTAAGTTATCGAATTTCTCGGCATAAAGTTGAGCAATGTAGCTCCTAACTATTGTTCTAATTTCCTCTTCATTAGTGGTGAGTTCACCCTTTTCATTTTCAAGACTAACAATTTGCTTTTTCTCTTTCCTTTTTTTAATCAGGTTTACTCCCCAACCAAATATTAAACTTGAAATAAAAAAATTAAAAGGAAAAACAATAATATTGAAAGTAAAAAGACTATTGAATTAATAAATAAAACCAAGAGTTGGTTTTATGAAAAAGCCAATAAAATAGATAAACCTTTGGTAAATCTGATCAGAAAAAAGAAAGAGGAAAATCAAATTGTTAGTCTTACAAATGAAAAGGGGGATCTTTCCACCAATGAAGAGGAAATTAGAGAAATAATAAGGAGTTACTTTGCCCAACTTTATGCCAATAAATTTGATAACTTAAGTGAAATGGATGACTTCCTCCAAAAATATAGGCTTCCTAGATTAACAGAGGAGGAAATAAATTGCTTAAATAGTCCCATTTCAGAAAAAGAAATAGAACAAGCTATTAATCAACTCCCCAGGAAAAAATCCCCAGGACCAGATGGATTCACATGTGAATTCTACCAAACATTTAAAGAACAATTAGCCCCAATATTATATAAATTATTTGAAAAAATAGGGAATGAAGGAGTCCTACCAAACTCCTTTTATGACACAGACATGGTACTGATACCTAAACCAGGTCGATCGAAAACTGAGAAAGAAAATTATAGACCAATTTCCTTAATGAATATTGATGCTAAAATCTTAAATAAGATATTAGCAAAAAGACTTCAGAAAATCATCTCCAGGATAATACACTATGACAAAGTGGGATTTATACCAGGAATGCAGGGCTGGTTTAATATTAGGAAAACTATTAGTATAATTGACCATATTAATAATCAAATTAATAAGAACCATATGATCATCTCAATAGATGCAGAAAAAGCATTTGACAAAATCCAACATCCATTCCTACTAAAAACTCTTGAGAGTATAGGAATAAATGGACTATTCCTTAGAATAATCAGGAGCATATATTTAAGACCGTTAGTAATCATAATATGCAATAGAAATAAACTACAACCTTTCCCAGTAAGATCAGGAGTGGAACAAGTTTGCCCACTATCACCATTACTATTCAATATAGTACTAGAAACGCTACCCTCGGCAATAAGAGCCGAGAAAGAGATTCAAGGAATTAGAGTAGGAAATGAGGAAATCAAACTATCACTTTTTGCAGATGACATGATGGTATACTTAGAGAACCCCAAAGACTCTGCTAAAAAGCTATTAAGAATAATTCAGAATTTTAGCAAAGTGGCAGGATACAAAATAAATCCACATAAATCCTCAGCATTCTTATATATCACCAACAAATTGCAACAGCAAGAGATACAAAGAGAAATTAAATAGATTAGAGGAACAGAGAATAGTCTATCTCTCAGACCTGTGGAGGAGGAAGGAATTCATGACCAGAGGAGAACTAGAGATCACTATTGATCACAAAATAGAAGATTTCGATTACATCAAACTAAAAAGTTTCTGTTCAAATAATACTAATGCAAACAAGATTAGAAGGGAAGTAACAAATTGGGAAAATATTTTTAAAAGCAAAGGTTCTGACAAAGGTCTCATTTCCAAAATATATAGAGAACTGACCCTAATTTATAAGAAACCGAACCATTCTCCAATTCTCAGATGAAGAAATTGAAACTATATCCACTCACATGAAAGAGTGTTCCAAATCACTACTGATTAGAGAAATGCAAATTAAGACAACTCTGAGATACCACTACACACCTGTCAGATTGGCTAAGATGACAGGAACAAATAATGATGAATGTTGGAGAGGATGTGGGAAAACTGGGACACTAATACATTGCTGGTGGAGTTGTGAAATAATCCCGCCATTCTGGAGAGCAATTTGGAACTATGCCCAAAAAGTTATCAAACTGTGCATACCCTTTGACCCAGCAGTGCTACTACTGGGCTTATATCCCAAAGAAATACTAAAGAGCAGAAAGAGACCTGTATGTGCCAAAATGTTTGTGGCAGCTCTTTTTGTTGTAGCTAGAAACTGGAAGATGAATGGATGTCCATCAGTTGGAGAATGGTTGGGTAAATTATGGTATATGAAGGCTATGGAATATTATTGCTCTGTAAGAAATGACCAGCAGGAGGAATACAGAGAGGCTTGGAGAGACTTACATCAACTGATGCTGAGTGAAATGAGCAGAACAAGAAGATTGTACACTTTCAACAACAATACTGTATGAGGATGTATTCTGAGGGAAGTGGAAATCTTCAACATAAAGAAGAGCCAACTGACTTCCAGCTGATCAATGATGGACAGAGGTAGCTACATCCAGAGAAGAAACACTGGGAAATGAATGTAAATTTTTAGCAATAATATCTGTCTGCTTAGGTTACATGTACCTTCGGAATCTAATGCTTATTGTGCAACAAGAAAATGGTATTTACACACATGTGTTGTATCTAGGTTATATTGTAACACAAGTAAATGTATGGGATTGCCTGTCATCGGGGGGAGGGAGTAGAGGGAGGGGGGGTTAATTTGGAAAAATGAATACAAGGGATAATATTATAAAAAATATATATAATAAAAATTATTTTAAAAAATAATCAGGTTTACTAAGGGTTTGTCTATTTTGTTGGTTTTTTCATAGAACCAACTCTTAGTTTTATTAATTAATTCAATAGTTTTTTTTTTTTTTACTTTCAATTTTATTAATCTCACCTTTTATTTTTTGAATTTCAAGTTTTGTGTTTGTTTGGGGGGTTTTAATTTGTTCCTTTTCTAGCAATTTTAGTTGTAAGCCCAATTCGTTGGCCCTCTCTTTCTCTATTTTATGCAAGTAGGCCTGTAGAGATATAAAACTTCCCCTTATTACTGCTTTGGCTGTATCCCACACATTTTGGTATGATGTCTCATTATTGTCATTTTCTTGGGTGAAGTTATTAATATGTCTATGATTTGTTGTTTTACCCAATCATTCTTTAATATAAGATTATTTAGTTTCCAATTCTTTTTTGTTCTATTTTCCCCTGGCTTTTTATTAAATGTAATTTTGATTGCATTATGGTCTGAAAAGGATGCATTTACTATTTCTGCCTTACTGCATTTGATTTTGAGGTTTTTATGCCCTAGTATATGATCAGTTTTTGTATAGGTTCCATGAACTGCTGAGAAGAAAGTATATTCCTTCCTGTCTCCATTTAGCTTTCGCCAAAGATCTATCATATCAAACTTTTTTAGTATTCTATTTACCTCTTTGACTTCTTTCTTATTTATTTTGTGGTTTGATTTATCTAATTCTGAGAGTGCAAGGTTGAGATCTCCCACTATTATAGTTTTGCTATCTATTTCCTCTTGCAGCTCTCTTAATTTCTCTCTGAGTCAGCCCAGGTGGGGGTTGGGTGTGGCCCGGTTCTGAGAGATGCTGGCTTTCTGGGGTTTTAATCCTCACCCTGGTGTTTACACCCTCTCCTATGCTCCTGGCTTGCTGCCAATTCGGAGTATCCACATTGGGGAAAAAGTCTTTTCACAGAAACGGCAGAGTTCGTACCCCTCCCCCCTCTGGTCTGAGCTGTGTGAGCTGTCTGTCTCTCTCTGGCTTGCCTGCCCTCAGTCTGCGCCCAGTCTGTTCCACCCTCCCCCGAGCAAACACAGACCTTTTCTGGCGACTTTCAAGGATGTCTTCTCTTAGTGATTATTTGTGAATTTCTTTCTGGGTCAAGCATTAAGTCTGAGGCTTGTCATGAAGTAAGTTCTGAGAGAAAACGAGTTGCTCAAGCAGCTGTCTGCCTCCACGCTGCCATCTTGGTTGGAAGTCCTGTTTTTCTATATTTAATGTTGTGTTATGACATTTGTCTTTTTTTTTTTCCTGAGACAATCGGGGTTAAGTGATCTTCCCAGGGTCACACAGCTAAGACTTTTTAAAAGTCTAAGGTCAGATTTGAACTCAGTTCCTCCTGACTTCAGGGCTGGTTCTCTATTCACTGCACCACTTAGTTGCTCTGACATTTATCTCTTTTTTTTAACTGATTTATGCAGGATGTTGGCCAGATATGATGATATAGATAAAGAATTATCTCTATTTTATCTTGTAATGAATAATAGCTTTATATTGTATGTGGACTATTTTATCCATGTTTCCATACCACTATGTGGAGGTATGACAAGAACATGGAAGAGTGGTGACTGAAATTATACTCTGAATAGCACTTATGGACTCATACAGTAGCTTCTCATGAAATTCCTGGCAAGGGGGTGAAAATAAGGATAGTAATATAAAAACCTTACCCAGTTCTTCTGCCAGAAGCTATACCGGAGTGTTTGCAGCAGAAATTCCACAGTATCAGAAGAAAAAAAAATCTGGTTCAATGGATAAAATATAGAAAAGAGCCCAGAAGGATATCTTTATGTCATTTTTGCTGGAGAGGTAGAATTATTATAGTCCTCTCTTGTAGTAGGAAATTGTAGGGACTTAATAGTAAGTTTGATATGCTATTGTCATAATGTACTCTCTCTCAGCCCTATACCCAAGCTAAAAATCACATAAACTCAATAACATGAATGCATGTTTGCTTCCTATATAAACTACCATTTCCTCTCGTTTAAAAGCTTCTCTCTTTTCTGGCTTATAAATTCTACATTCATCAATCATATATCCACAGCTTTTTCTATGTCAAGTTTTTTTATTGTTATAATAATGATAGGCTGATAAGCCAAAATACCTTTTATAAGTATACATACAATCTGCTTTGGTTGTAGGAAAGTGGGCTCCCTAAGAATCAAGTTTCATATAATCATTTGAGTCATTGGGAACTTCAGAGGGTATCTATTCCAATTGACTTATTTAATAATAAACATATAGAATTTAAATGTTCTATCAGAGGCATAGATAAATTAAATGTTTTGCTCAAGGAGTAAAGGAGAGCGTCTGTGTTCCCACTGACTGCATTGCATTCCTTCCCTTCACTGTACATGATGAGCATAAATAAATGCATGCTTGCTTGCTTGACAATATATCCTTATTTTTCCTGCTTTCATATTTACAGGGCATGTAGAACAAATATGTAATATAAAGTTCCTCTCCCATCAGAATAAAACAAAAATCTTGCAGAGAAATTTGTTTTTGCTTCTCCAGTAGAAAATGAGCTGCCACTGTATTCCATGCTATGTTTTATTTTGTTCTTTTCTCTAGGAAATCTATAAAATCACCTAGGTGGAACTGCATTTTAAAGAAAATGGCTTTACCCTATTTACATCTTGTAGAATAAACCCAAGTGTCTTTCTAGCATTTAGTGGAAAAACAATTAATAAGAAATTGCAAGAGCTCATTCAGGTTTCAATTTGGACTACTAGGTAATAAATAGTGATGAAGCGATTTGGTCCCTTCACACCATGCAAGAGCTTGGGGTTTTCAAAAAATTATTGAAACCATGATGAACCTGTAATGAAGAACTATCCTATCATCAGCAATACTTTCTAGATAAGCAATGCTTTCTAAAAATGATTAGCATAGTCTCCTTGCTATACAGAATTATGTAAAGCACTGTGTAAATATTAAAGTAGAACATTGTAACTCTACTTGTTATTACTGTGGTTATTGTTATTGTCATTGCTATTGTTGTATTTAGCTGAAACTACTGAGCAACAGAGTTTGACATCAAGGTGATGGCTCTGTGGCATGATAAGCAACCAACTCTGATGAAAAGTTATCTAAAATATATTATTCTCTAGGAGCAGGTTTCTGGGGGGAACTTCTGGAGGCAACCTTAGTTTCAGTTCAGTTCAATAATCACCTCAAATGCAGCCAGGAGCTAAAAGTTCAGATCCTTTATTGTCTCCTCAAAATAGCCCTGTTAGTTTTCTTAGAGGCCTATCTCTCTCCTTGGTTGCAAGAGCTCTTGCCACTAGTCCTTTGTCTTTTCCAGCTTCTGCCTCTAGCTCCTCCTGAATCTAAAGCCTCCTGCCAGCACAAAGGTGGAAAATGGAATGAATCTGCCTCAGCCTCCAACAGTGGGTTTGTGGGTTTGGCCCTGAGAGCTTCTTGCTTATATGCTGTACACTGAGTATACTCCAATCATTGCATCACTAGGAAACCATTATTTATTGTAGGATTAAATCAGTGCTAAATTAAATTTAACCATTGTCTCCTCAATTCCACTTAGTACTTTGTTTCAAGTTCTGGCCCATAACATCTCCTTGTAGGATCAGATCAATCATATTGAACCATGCTAAATTAGATAATTATTGTCTCTTTCAATTCACTAAGTACCTTGTAAGAATCATAACAATGTGAGGTATGGTCTAAGCAATAAAAGACTGCAACATATTCTCTCTGTCAGTCAGAGATAGCTCCTGAAATAATTACTAACATTATATGGTCACAAAACAAAAAAACAAACAACAACAACAACAACAACAACAACAAAACCCAACACCACCACCACCACTACCAACAACAACAACAACAACAAAACTTTTGGAGAAAGTTAAAAAAGAATTCAAAAATCAAATAAGAAAAATTGAGGAAAAATTAGAGGGAAAATCTGCATGGATCATTAATTTTTCAGGATATTGCCAATGCCAAATGAGACAGTCAGCCACTGAGTAGACTAAATATAGAACCATAAGAATTTCAGGAAAATTAATTTTATTTTATTAACTAAAAACAACAATAACAATAAAACTCTGATCACAAGATAAACAGGACTACTAAGGGCTGTAGAGATGGATCTACCTATTCAAGCCATTATTAAATCAGGTACAGACTAATAAGACAACCTAGAAACAAATTTTTTTACTTATCTTCCCTCAGTGAATGGAAGCTATTTATAGAAACTATCTCTTTAAGAGAACAATGAAAGGAAGAATAAGTGAATGTGAATGAATAAAAGATGATTAAATATTTACTATATGCCAAGCACAGAACTAAATCCTAAAGATTCAAAGGAAATTCCAAACCAGTAATTATCTTTGTAGAGCTTACATCATAAATGTGGAAAATAATACACACATAGTTTGGGTTTGAATATTAGATTTCTCAGTGTCTAGAGCATGTAAGAGGAATACAAATGGAAAGTCATTCTACTCCTGTTTCCCTATCCCTTTCTTAGAGAAAGAGAGAACTGAAAATCACTTCATTGGAAGGAATATACTGTAGAAAAGGGTTTCCATAAACACCTACTTCCTGTTAGACCCACTGAATAGTATTTGTTCTCAGAAAGTAAGCAAGACAGAATTCCAAGTATAATAAGAATGACTGACTTAGAATGACATAGAAATTGGGTTCAAATTGTTCCTGACAGTTGATAACTAGGTTAACCTAGGTAAATTACTTAGTGTCAATGAATCTATTTTCTCATCTGCAAAATGGAGACCCATAATTTCATGTCCATAATTTTAATGCCATGAAAAGAAGATAGCACAATGTATAGTGAATTATGTGAATTGTATAGTGAATTAATCATGGAATCAAAAAGACATAGGTTTGAAGCCAGTCTCTGAGAGAGATTGATTACATAGCTATGAAAACATTAATTAATCTTTCTATCTCTGTCTGGGAACTAAGACTGTTCAATTCTATAGCAAATACTGAACTCCATTTAAAGATATATTCTCTTGATGTTCTCTATACCAATAAAATTATGGGTCCAGTTTCTCCCACTTTACTAGGTGGGCTACTGTAAAAATCTGACAATTATTCATGAAACACATAAATGTTATTTGGATGTTACACTCATTGTGCAAATTTCTGGCTAATGGCAATATAAATTACTTTTCACTTTTGGGGAAGCAAACAAATAAAAAACACCATCGGATTAGCAACATTGAAAGATAGAAAATAAGTTTATTTTTAAAAAAGTACATTGTTTCATGCTTCTGATGTGGTCAACAATGAAATTCATCTAGAGCCCTACGTTTGGGCATCAAAATGTAATGTCCAAGCTAACTCTCTGGTAGACCTCAGGAGCAGCCAAAATCCTTCCTCTTAGTGCAGGAGTAAGGAGGCAGGAGAGCTACCACAAGGCTGGTCAAAGATGGAGTCTGGCATCTTCTCTTGTGTCTGTGGAGGAGAGTACACCTCTTCATAGTTCCTACCCTCTACAACTGATGATTTAAATAGATGCTACTATTTATATAAAGAAAAGTTCATTTATTCCTATATTCTCTAATGTTTTTAATAGAAACGAGTGTTAGCTTTTATTAAATGCTTTGTTATTTAAATGTTAAGTAGAATTCACATGTAAATCCATCTGGTCCTGGGCATTTTTTCTTAGGGAGTTGATTAATAGCTTGTTCTATTTCTTTTTCTAAGATGGGACTGTTTAGACTATTTACTTCTTCCTCTGTTAATCTGGGAAAGCTATATTTTTGAAGGTATTCTTCCATTTCATTTAAATTATTGAATTCATTGGCATAAAGTTGGGCAAAGTAATTTCTAATTATTGCTCTAATTTCCCCTTCATTAGTTGCAAGTTCTCCCTTTTCATTTTTAAGACTAACAATTTGTTAGCTTGTTCTATTTCTTTTTCTAAAATAGGACTATTTAAGCAATTTACTTCCTCCCCTGTTAATCTGGGCAACCTATATTCTTTAATAGGAATTCCACTATTTCACTTATGTTATCAAATTTATTGGGCAAAGTAACTCCTAATTATTGCTCTAATTTCCTCTTCATTAGTGTAATGTTCTCCTTTTTCATTTTTGAAACTAACAATTTGATTTTCCTCTTTCCTTTTGCTAACTAAATTTACTAAAGGTTTAGATATTGTGTTGGTTTTTTCATAAAACCAACTCTTGTTTTTATTTATTAATTCAATAGTATTTTTTTTCATTTCAATTTTATTAATCTCTCCTTTTATTTTTAGAATTTTGTTATGGGCCAGAACTCTGAACTTCTTTTGAAATGCTAAGTCAGTGGAATGGATAAAGACAATGATTATCTAGTTTAGCATGGTACCTTAAGTTCAGGATGATTGATTTAATTTTACAACAAATAATGGTTTCCTAGAGATATAATGATTGGTTTATACTCAGTGTGGAACACATAAGCAGGGATTGAAATCCACAGAGGAGAAGCTTTCAGAGGGCAGAGAAGTCATGCAGAAGCTCAAGATCTCAGGAGCAAGGACAGACATTCATTGGATTTTCATCAGGCCACTGGTGGCAGGCTCTCCACTGAGACCAAGGCCTGTCTGAATGGCTCTCTAGAAAGCTGCCCAGCCCTAGGAAGGAAATTATAAAGAATCTGGATTATAAACAAGCGGGCCCCAGGAAAGGAGACAAGACTTTCAAAGAGATAATAGATGATTTGGACTTTAACCCCTGGCTACCCTTGTGGTGATTACTTGAACAGAAAAGAAGACTGCCCAGAGACCCCAAAGGAAACCAAATCATAGAACACTACATTATTTGAGTGGGGGGTTTTAATTTGCTGTTTTTCTAGCTTTTTTATTGATTTTCTCTTTCTCTATTTTAAGTAAATAGAGTAAGTAAAGTAAACCTCTAGAGATATAAAATTTCTCCTTAATATGGTTTGGCTGCATCCCACACATTTTTGTATGTTGTTCATTATTGTCATTCTGTTGGATGAAATGATTAATTGTGCCTATGATTTGCTGTTTCAGCCATTCATTCTTTAGAATGAGATTATTTAGTTTCTAATTATTTTTGGTCTATTTCCCCCTGGTTTTTTGTTGAATGTAATTTTTATTGCATTGTGATCTGAAAAAAATGCATTTACTATTTTCTGCCTTTCTGCATTTGATTTTGAGGTCTTTATGTCCTAATATATTGTCAATGTTTGTATAGGTTCCATGAACTGCCAAGAAGAAAGTATACTCATTTCTGTCTCCATTTAATTTTCTCTGAAGACAGTATTTAACTTTTGAGGACCATTTGCCTCAAGCAGACCTCTCCCTTTAGAATCCCTCCCACTTTCTTATACCTTTCCCCTACCATTTCTATATTCCCTTCTATTGAGCCTACCCCTTACCTTTTTCCACTGTTCTCCTCCCACTTTTCAATAAGGTGAGAGAAGTTTCTCTGCAAATCAAATATGTCTAATATTTTTTCTTTGAGTCAAATCTGATGAAAGGAAAATTCACAAAATGTTCATCCCCCTCCCTTCTTTACCTCAAATGTAATATGTTTCCTTTGCCTCTTCATGAGATGTAGTTTTCCTCTTTTTACCTCTACTTTTTTTTTTCCTTTTTCTGGTACAATCTCCTTTCCACCTCTAGTTCCTTTTTTATATTTTAACAGTAAAATCAAATTACACATGCACTCTCTATGTATACTCATTACAGAAATATAATTCTCTCTCTCTTTTTTTTCAAAAAAAAGGTATTTATTTATTTATAAGCAGATTGGCTCTCAAGAGAATAATGATGAATTCACAATTGTAATGGTCTTCACAAAGGACTTTCTTCAAAACAAGCCTGTGATGTGGATAGTATTATCTCCATTTTACTTGTGAAGAAGATGAAACTCAAAGAGAAAGCCCAGCACTTACTCCACAAAAATCTTCCCCAGTAATGGTAGAAATTCTATTTTTTAATTTTAATTTTTTAATTTTATAATTATAAAATTTTTGACAGTATATATGCATGAGTAATTTTTTTATAACATTATACCTTGTATTCATTTTTCCAAATTTTCCCTTCTCTCCTTCTACTCCCTCCCCTAGATGACAGGCATTCCCATACATTTTACATGTGTTAAAGTATAACCTAGATACAATATATGTGTATAAATCCAATTTTCTTGTTGCACGTTAAGTATTGGATTCCGAAGGTATAAGTAACCTGGGTAGATAGACAGTAGTGCTAACAATTTACATTCACTTCCCAGTGTTCCTTCTCTGGGTATAGTTGTTTCTATCCATCATTGATCAACTGGAAGTGAGTTGTATCTTCTTTATGTTGAAGATATTCACTGCCATCAGAATACATCTTCGTACAGCATTTGTTGTTGACGTGTATAGTGATCTTCTGGTTCTGTTCGTTTCACTCAGCATTAGTTCATTAAGCCTCTCCAAACCTTTCTGAATTCATCCTGCTGGTCATTTCTTACAGAGCAATAATATTCCATAACTTTCATATTCCATAATTTACCCAACCATTCTCCAATTGATGGACATCCATTCATCTTCCAGTTTCTAGCCACTATGAAAAGGGCTGCCACAAACATTTTGGCATATACAGGTTTCTTTCCCCTCTTTAGTATTTCTTTGGGACATAAGTCCAATAGCAGCAATGCTGGATCAAAGGGTATGCACAGTTTGATAACTTTTTGGGCATAGTTCCAAATTGCTCTCCAGAATGTCCGGATTCTTTCACAGGTCCACCAACAATGTATTAATATCCCAGTTTTCCCACATCCCCTCCAACATTCATCATTATTTGTTCCTGTCATCTTAGCCAATCTGACAGGTGTGTAGTGGCATCTCAGAGTTGTCTTAATTTGCATTTCTCTGATCAGTAGTGATTTGGAACACTTTCATATGAGTGGATATAATTTCAATTTCATTATCTGAGAATTGTCTGTTCATATCCTTTGACCATTTATCAATTGGAGAATGGTTTGATTTCTTATAAATTGGGGTCAGTTCTCTATATATTTTGGAAATGAGACCTTTATCAGAACTTTTAACTGTAAAAATATTTTCCCAATTTGTTACTTCCCTTCTAATCTTTTTTGCATTAGTATTGTTTGTACAGAAACGTTTTAATTTGATGTAATCAATATCTTCTATTTTGTGATCGATAATGATCTCTAGTTCTCCTCTGGTCATAAATTCCTTCCTCCTCCACAGGTCTGAGAGATAGACTATTCTCTGTTCCTCTAATCTATTTATGATCTCATTCTTTATGCCTAAATCATGGACCCATTTTGATCTTATCTTGGTATATGGTGTTAAGTGTGGATCCATATCTAATTTCTGCCATCAGCAATATAATTCTCAAAAGTTCTTTTTACCTTTTTATGTTTCTCTTGAGTCCTATATTTGGAGGTTAATTTTTGTTGTTGTTGTTGTTTAGCTCTGGTCTTTTCATTGGAAACAAATTGAATTCACCTGATTTCATTGAATACCCATTTTCTTCCCTGGATTCTTGGCTGCATTCCAAGGGTTCTTTGACTTTCAGAAGGCCCTTTCATCCTTTAAGGTGAAAGCTACTAGATCCTGTGTAATGCTTATTGTGGCTCCTCATTATTTGAATTGTTTTTTCTGGCTGCTTGTAATATTTTTTCCCCTTGTTCCACTAGTTCTGAAATTTAGCCACAGATTTCCTTGGATTTTTAATTTTGGGGTCTCTTTCAGGAGGTGTTCAGTGAATTCTTTCAATGGTTATTTTTTTCTCATTCTATGACATCAGAGAAGTTCTCTTTGTTAATTTCCTGAAAAATAATGTCTACACTTTTTTTTCATAGTGGTTTTCAGGGAATCCAATAATCTAATAATCCTTAAATCGTCTCTCCTAGATATATTTTCTAGATCAGTTGTTTTCCCAATTAGATATTTTACATTTTTTTCATTTTTTTTTTCATTTTTTTGGTTTTGCTTGACTGATTCTTGGTGTCTCATTGTGTTATCCATTTCTATTCAATTCCATTCCATTCAATTATGATTTTTAGTGAATTATTTTCCTCATTTACTTTTCTTACTTCTTTTTGTATTTGTCCAATTGAATTTTTAAATGAATTATTTTGTCCTATGAAATGTTTTTTTCCATTTCAGAAATTTTCTTTTCCTGGAAGTTATTTACCTTTTCCACTTCACAAATTCTGCTTTTCAGGGAGTTGTTTTCTTTTTTCCATTTTGTGAAACTTATCTTTTAATGACTTATATACCTTTTCCAAACCCTCTTGCAAAGTTTTCCTTTCCTTTCCCCATTTTTTTCTTCTAGATATCTTTTAAGATACTTTTTAATTTCTTCTAGGAGAACCTTGTGTGGTGGGGACAGGTTATACCACCTTTTGGGGCTTCATATGGAGACAATCTGCTTTTAATCTTCTCAGGGTTTGAAATCTGTTCTCTTTCACCATAAAAACTATCTGTGGTTAGAGTTCTCTTTGCCTTTTTATTCATTTTTTTAAGTTAGGATCTGCTGTTAAGTCAAGAGAGGTTTTTCAAGCTTCTACAAGCAGCAAAGTGACCACAGCTGCACTGTGATCTTGATGACTCACATGGTGGGCATGGCCAGGTCCCATGAGACTCCTGCATTTTGGGATTCACTATTTACCTTTTGTGTTTGTATTGGATGTTTTAAAACTTCTCTGCTGATGCCTTGCAATCAGGGTAGAGTGGCCAACACTGTTGTAGATTCCTCCTTATAGATTCTCTGCCTTGTGGAGTCTGCCCCCTTCCCACAGAGACCGCACACCATCCCAGGTCTGCACAGTGTGCACTGGCTCCCGTGTTCTGCCTGCCTGCCTGTGCCTGGCCACCTCCCCAAGCACTCCACTGAAACAAATCTTTTCTGGGAATCTTTAAAATTATCTTCTGCTGGTAATTTGCTGCACTCCCAATATTCATGGATTCTGGCAGTCCAGAACTAATTCAGAGAATGAATTTTCTAATTAGTTGGGGTTATTGGAGAAATTCAGAAAGAAACTTATGTTCTTTCTGTCATCTTGGCGGAAAGAAACTTTTTTTTTTCTTTTAAAAATCATTAAGCTTTTTGAATATATCAAACACATTAATTAAATGAAAAAACCTGAGTAGTAAGGAATTGTACTTTTTTGTTCTCCACAATATTTAATGCTTATCAGTCCTAAAGTAAGAAGCCATTTTGTCTAGCAACAATTAGAAACATAATTTATCAATGATCAAATACTATTCTGACAGAAAAGAAATAAAAAATAAATCAGTCAGTTTCTCCTATTTGCCAATCATATCTTCAAATAATAAATTAGTCATTATGTTGATAGGGTATATTTTCTAGGAGATATATTTTATCTAGATTATACTATTATTAATTAATCACAAGATAGAATGTTTACAATTGGTTCAGTCCAACATTCATCAAGTGGAATTTCAGTGCCCTCTGGCTTTTGTATCTAGAATGACTGATGGCATCTTCATAAAATCTCATAATAATTACCTAAAAATACTAGCCCAGCCTTTCAATAACACTATACCTAAATAAATATTTATAGTACAAAATTATCTGGTCTCCATTCATACTTGAAAATATATTGAAAATTTCCCTATAAAAATCTAGTTGTAGCTACTTCTGAAATAACCTCTCCAAACTTTCACTAAAAGAAGTAGATCAAAGTAGTGAGAGGAAGAAAAAAGATAATTTTTCATGTAAATCTCAAAGTGCCACATAGTAAAGTTCTGACAACCTATCCAATTATGTAGATCAAAGGATTTATACAAAGAAAATACTACAACACAGTGTGTTATTACCAGCCAAAAGCCATAGGTTTCCATTTTGGTGCCTCAATATCATTCTTTTTCCCTGATTCTCTATAGAATAGCTGAAATATATCTAAGGCTTAAGTTCTATATTAATTATGACTATTTCCATTTTAATATAAGAATTCAACTAGTATATTGCCATGACTATGATATATGGAACACAACAGTCTCTCAAAAACTGAAAATGATTCTCACCAAGATGGCAATAGAGAGCCATGATTTATATATGAAAAGTAGAAAAATAAACAATGCAGGAATAATAGCCCCAAAATATGGGATCAGAAAAACACATGATAGGAAGAGAACTTTGTTGTCACATGGCTAAGAGAGGACAAGTGGACAGCTTAAATGCTTTTCTGACAACTTCCAATATTATAAAAAAATAAAGTGAAGAACACCACTAACATATTGGGTGCCATCCCACCCTTGTGGTGAATTTAAGAGAGAACATAGATAAATATTGCATAGACAAACAAGAATAACAGTTGATCTTCATATTTGAAAGAAGACTATGAATTCATGAGATCATAGATCCATTTAAATATTTGACTATAAATATGAGAAATATAAATATATGATATACAAATATATTTATATAATATATTATATGTAATGTATAAATATATAATATAATAATAAATATAAATGAGTCGATATTATAAATATGATTTGCAAAGTAGTTCACCTTTGAATCCAGATGCTATCTTCTAAAAGTGTAATAAGTTGATTTTTTTAAAAAAAAATATTCTACCAGCTGATTTTTTTGTTTTTATATTATTATGTGAAAGGCCTCCCTTTTTTTATCTGATTAGCATGACTTAATTTTTTTAAACAATTCAGTTATTTTTTATTAGCCATTACCTGTAGATTCCACCTGCCCTCTGTCTCAGGTCAACTGAATAGCAGAGATATTTAAGAACACAATAAAGAGTAGGAGATTGAGGATGGGCATAGTTAACTTATTATGAAGGGTATATCAGATGTAAAACACAGTCACTCTAATATGCTTCAACTATTCCAGTGAATCTTAGACTCTTTCTTTGGAATAATATTTGTTGCTTCTAATTTTATTATATGTCATAAAATCATCAGTTCCTATATCATAACATCATAGGTCAGTAAGTTTTAACATATGACAATGCATTATTATTAATGTTTTAAAATGATATAGGTAAATTAAAATTTATTTAAGGACACTTCTTATGAATCAAAATCTACCAAAAATTTTTGAAAGAAAAATATAATTTAGAGCCTGATTATTACATATGACTGGATTTCAGATGGCCAATTTACTTTGCTTAACTAGCCCACAAGGTAATAGAAGTGAGTAGTACCTAATGTATAAACAGAAAATCTTGAAAAGACAGGGAAAAGTACATTAATGTAAAATTATTGTCCCACCCAATCATACTGCAATAATGTCAGCACTAGAGGAGTACTTACTCTGAGAATGTGAATGAAAATATCTACATTAATCTACTGAAAATAAGGTCAAGAATTTAAAAATGAGATTGATTTATGTGTTTAGCATATGGCTATTTAGCACATTGTCTTAAAATTAACAAATCAAACATGATCATATTCAGTATGATTATAATATTTCCTAAAAATGCAGCTTCTTAGCGACTGATAGGGTAGCCTAATATCAAATCAAATACCAAAATAATGATACTGTTAATCATAAAATTCATTGTTTTTTTGCTCAAAATATATAGAAAAGATAAAGAAAGCCTGAAGGGGCTGCATTTCTGAGCATGTGTGTGTGTGTGTGTGTGTGTGTGTGTGTGTGTGTGTGTGTGTGTGTGTGATCTTAATTGGAAATTGTTTTGTTTAAAACAAACATACCCAAAGACGATAGAACTGTTAATAGATAAAAGCATCAGAGTCTATTCCCTCAAATATAATATCTTTGCACAACCAACTTCAGTGAGAGAGCATAATTGTCCTAGAATCTCTTTGTCAACCATATCACATAATATTGTTTTAAATGGACACTGTATTTTCAAATAAATCATATAGAGATGAGAATTGCATCATTTCAATGATTTAATTCATTATCAATAAAATATTCTTATACTGACATTTAAAATATGACTTCTACATAAACAGTGTAGACATACTGGGAAATGATAAGATAATGGGAAAATAATATTATGCTTTTGCACAACTTTGGTACTGCTCAGTGGCAGTACATTGTTTTTTGTTTGTTTTGGTTTGGATTTTTCCTGAGATTATTCACCTGTTTTCTGGTCCATTAAGCTCAGCAGTCTTTACAAGAGAAACAGATATAATAGTCTTCCTTTATGTATATTTTTATGGTGACAAGAATACAAAGTACACATAAAACATACATAAAATATTCATGCTGCCGACATTTTTTTTAAATACTCATAAGCTGGTTTGGACAGGGAAATATTTGCCATTGAAATAAATCTCCTAATTGTCAAGTAATCATTTCCTGACAGTATTGCAAGTGTTCCTTATGAGCTTATATAATAAATTGTTCTTTTCACCTATATCTGTACCACAGGAGCTACTTCTAAAATCTATAAAGAAACAGTATGTAGAAATAATTAATCAGACATCAATTATATTTTTTTCTTTAAGTACACATCTAAATTTAGTACACAACACCTTTCTATATAGGATGTAATGCCTTCCATTGTACCTTATTAATGAACACTAAATACTTCTGAATGTTATTTTTGGTTTAAAGAACAAATCAGAAGTTAACTGAGAAATTTTTTAAGTAGACATACACTGGGAATGTCAATGAGAGAAGTCTTTTTTTACACAGTATCCATATTACTGAGCTTTAATTTGGTTAGCAAGATTAAACAAAATTGAAGTAAGTGAGTTTGAATTGAACAAGATTGAAGCAAGTGCTTTAATGAAAGAATAGCCTTATATCCAAGACATGTGTTTGGGGATAAGAGACAATAGGAGAGAAGTGTATAAGCTGTCATGGAAAGTGTGCAAATTAGGTTCCATTCTTTTCTCCAAAATGTGCTCTAAAACCTAAATCTGTAATTTATGTTTCTATAATCTGTTGAGAGAAGCTTGGACTGTCCCTAAAGCTATACTCATTCCTTCTTTCTGTTGTCTATCCACTGGGCATGGGCTACCCTATTGAGTTGACTTGGTTCAAAAAGTTTATGAAAATTCCAAGTCAGGCTGGTAGTTTAAACCATCTGGACTACTCAACTCAAGTCAATGCAGAAAAATCAGTCTATATTGCTTATCCATCCTCACTGTGATTTTGGAAAGTAATTATTTATTCACATTGTTCCTGAGGTAAATTGTAAATTGTAAAGGTAAATTGTGAGTCTAGTCAGGGTCACTTCAGCAAGAGAGATGAAGAGATGAGGTTGAAGAGATCCTATCTGTCCACTCTCTTCACTTCTACGGCCAATAGACCTAGAATAAAGACTTTTGCTTATCCTGACTCCAGCTGATTCTAAGATATCCAGAGTGCTAGCATGATCGCCACAGTATACAAAATAGTAATAATAATAATAATAATAATAATAATAATAATAATAAGAAGAAGAAGAAGAAGAAGAAGAAGAAGAAGAAGAAGTAGCATTTATATAGGTTGTTTTTTTTTTTGTATGTTTGCTAAGTGCAAACTAGCTATATAATCCCAGGCATATCACATAACATCTATTTGTTTCAGTTTCCTCTTCTGTAAAAAGTGGGTACCTATCTGGACAAAATGAAATCATTTTCAAAAAGAATTATGTTATCATTTAAAGCTTTTTTTTTACTATTAGAATCTAGTTCAATTTTGTACTATTTATACAAAAATCATAATCTGAGCATTTCTAGAAATTGGTGGTATTATGACCTGAAATTTTAATGTTATAATTTAAAGTTCCCTATTCTAATTTTATTCAAGATTCAACTTCTACCAACATTTATCCATTATCTATTTTTGAACAATAAAGTCACTCTAAATTTCATGAATTCATGATTTTTGGTGAGGACAAGTAGAGAGGAAAAAATAACATGTTCCTCTCAAGGACAGAATCTAGATTTCAAAAAGAAAACCAACAAAAGAGAAAATAGCCATCTGCTATGTGGCCTATAAAAAGGTTATCTAAAAGAGAATTAAACATAAAGAAAAAAAACTGGTTATGAAAACAAAGAAAGTCCTGCTTGGGTCAAAACAAGTTGTTTCTCAACTTCATTTTCCTTTTTATGGTTTCCCCTCATCACATTGAATAAACATTAGTTTATCTTCCTCTCATTCTTCCTACACTGAGTTAAAGAAAAATTGTGGTGGAATTGTGTGTTTTGTGGATCAGTTTTGCAGATATGCTGTTAATTAAAATGATGCCAAGAACCATGACATCCCAGACAATTTTGAAGGGCAGTATACTACAAAGTTAATAGAAGTTGAGAGGAACTATTGGATTTTATATAATGATCAAAGAATTATTTCCATACTTCTTTATAATCTTATTATTTGTTTATCCAAATTGAATTGCATTTTTCTTGAATTATAATATAACAATATCCCCCTCTTGTTAGACTTTTAAATTACTTTTAGAATTTTTCCCAACAATTACAAATAATGTTAATAAAAATCTTTAAACTTATACCTCTTTCACATTTTAATAGCAGTTACAGAATGTAATGTTCTGTTGTCTCCAGAAACTGCCAATCGCTCTCTGGGAGGACATCTGCTGTCTCAACTCAATCTCCCAGCCAGACTCTTCTTCCTGTAGAGAGCCGTCCCAACTTTGACCTAGAGTAGACTTCTCCGTGCCCAATGTTGTCTTCTTTTATCCTCACAGAGATTGTAGTGAGAACTCAACGGGGCTTGTGATAAAATACTTCAACCAATGAACTTGCTCCTTTTAAAGGGGCATGTGAGAACTCAGGGGCTTAAAAGCTTCTTTAATTCAGGCTTCTTAAAGGTGCAAACTTCTTTTAAATATGTAAACTCTACCTCAGAAGATCAAAGGTGTAAACTCCCTTCAAAGGCCAGAACCAAAGGGGTAAATTCTGAGCCAGAGAACTGTCTAGACAACTTGAGTTCTCACCTAACATCAGAGAACTGTCCAGACAACCTGAGTTCTCACCTAACATCAGAGAACTGTCCAGACAACTTGAGTTCTCACCTTGTAATCCGAACAACAGAACATACTTCAACAATGGAATTATAAATACAAAATGGGGTAGGGACAATTGCCCACATCCCACACTCACAGATGACTTCACATTCAATAATATCTGGAATTCTTATTCTTTTTTTTCTTTAAAACTTCCATTGCTTATTTATTGAAAACCTTGCTTCATTCTTCAACATTTCATGGGTACCATCGCCATGCTTGCATTGTCCAGCTAATATATTTAATTCTCATCACATGACCTCCTGATTGTACCTACTTTCTATGTTTCAGAGATTATAGGGAAATAAGCTCATAGATTTATAGGATGAAAGAACTTTAAAGTCTATATAATGGAACTGTCTAATGAGAGAAGAGAAAGCTAGGTCACAGACAGGTTAAATGACTTTCCTCAGGTCACACAGCTACTACATGACAGAGGTCAGATTTAAACATTGGGGTTCCAATATAAATACGTACTCATTGTACTTATTCCACTGTCTGGTTAAGAGTGAATCCAATTTTCTACTTTATAAATCAGAGTTTTTATGGTCTTATATCAACATAAGGAAGCTATCCAGTGCTTTAACCTCCACATTTCCCTCATTTGCCTTCCTGAGCTAAACAGCAAACAGGCAGTTTTCTTAAGTATCATCAGAGAGAGCATCATTATCTCCCAGAAGCTTATATTAAAATTTTGAAAAAGTTTATGAGTAAACAAAAGAAATAAAGAATGAACTACTCTATAAAATTAATGAAAGCCATACTTTAAAGGCATATTAATAATTTAAAATATTTTAAAGAGTTATTACCTCTTAAAAATTTCATCACAAATCTTTGAAAGAAAATGTTTTATATATAGTCAGTAATGATAATTCAGATTAAGTCCAACTTATTAAATGCTTGGTGAATTGATATGTTTCAACTGTAAATGACAAAATATCTGGAATGCTGAAATTAACATGTGAAACTAACAAATGACAACCAGGGATTGATACACAAATCTTTCCTTTAATACTAGTTTATACTGTTAAATAGCTCCAAAAAATAAGAAAAATAAAGAGACAGTGATTTGACTAAGATCCAAATGAACATTAGGCTCAGATCCCATGAGAACTTGTAGAAATCTCCAGATCTCTAATTTTACCGCTCAGAGACCCTTTGATTCCTAGGTCTTTACCAGAAGCATCTAGACTCTAGAGGTTGAACTCATATCTATCTACCATGGAAAAATCTGATTGAAAAAATTGGTGAGGCTGTTCCCAGGAAGAATCTAATTGGCTTTTTTGTAAAATAGGAAACTTAAAAGTACTAATGCCTGTCTTCAAAAACCCATGAATTCAGATTGAATAAGTGATATTAAGCTGTTTATATTTTAAATTAAATTAAATTTCAAGTAGAGTCACCCTGAAATGATTTTGATTTTGGTTTTCCTCTTCATTAGAAACCTCTAGAGTCATCTTTTACATATATATATATATATATATATATATATATATATATATTTTACAAAATAAAACTTTCAAGATAATGGTTACATTATTTGGTTTTTAAAATCTGAATAGTTTTTTTTTTTGTTTTCTAACAAGAAAATTATGTTTCCTTTGTATAACACTTAGGTCTTATACTTGTCATATATTTGATCTAATTATACTAGATACTGGATACTGAATTCACATTTCACATATATTAAGTCAACATTTAAAATTTTATTTTGCTAAATCACACACACACACACATACACAGAAACACACACACACACACACACACACACATATATATATATATATTTATATATATAATTTCATAACCATAACATTTTGGTGTGACACCAATTATTTAAAATAGCCAAATGGATTTTAGTTTAATAATAGCTTCTTGTAAGAATTCTGCACAAACTTGATATTTTACTTATTTCATAACTATAAAAACCTTAGGATAATGGTCTTTAATTAAAAGTTACAGAGTAAAATTAAACTTGAAGTTGACATGAAGTTAAGTAAGAACTACCTGAGAAATACAAAACTATCCTGTAATATTGCATATTTTACTTTATTTAAAAATTATGTTTTAACTTTAACAATTTAATTTTAAGATTGAAGATTAATTTAAGATAGTCATAAAAAATTATATAAACAAGGTGCATAAGGAGTAAAGAAGGTAGACTTATTTACATGGAGAAAGTGATGGTTAACAGATTGATAGCCTGTGTGCTGTTTTGGAACATATGGAATGTTAAGACACCTATATATCCATGGAGTGTAGAGTAAATCTATTGTGAAAAATTTATGGAAAAAGAATTTAAGGACCAGTTATAGAATTTTTTCAATGTGAGCTATTAAAGAAAAAAATCATATTTTCAATTAAACATTTCACTTATTGAGAATTATAAATCAGTTATTCTTATAACTAAAAATATTGGTAATATTTAGCATTGATGTTGTACACTACAATCTGCTAAATGTTATGTATGCTATGTGTTATTTGATCCTGACAAGAGCTCTGTGAAGTAAGTCCTATTATTATCTCCACTTTATGTATTAGGAAACCAAAAGAGGTCAAGTGATTGTCTAGAATCACATGACCAATAAATGTCTTAGCCAGGATTTGAATTCCTGTTTTCTAAATCCAAGGATATTACCTACTGAATCACTTAGTTGTCTACTGTAGGTCCTTTGCTAGATTTAAATTTTATTCTAAAATTGATGCTAATGTTTATTGATTATGGAAGGAAAGTAGGAATCATGATTTATTAACTTCTTATTTTAATTTGTATAAGAATTTTGCTCAGAATAGGGATGGAGAAAAAAAATATGTTGAAGTGAATTGAAATAAATTGAATAATTTTAAAGCTCCTACCATAGATTTCAATTTTCCGACCAAAAATTATTTTCTACATATGAAAGAAAGTATGTTTTTTACATCTCAAAATTTCTTAAAAAGATAAAACAGAAGTGGGCATGTGGAGAGCAAGGTGGGGGGATACTCAAGGAAAATAAATTGCCAAAGTGGAAGCCCTATGGAAATGAAATATTATGAGATAAATTCAATTTTCTCAAAATCTCAGGTTCTTTGTGATAAATTAGTCAACTTCAGAAGCCAAATAAATGTTGCAAGTCTAGTGGGGATTCCTTGAACAACTTATCATATATGTTACAATGACAGCTGGCTTTTAGGCAGTAATTTTACAAAAGATTCTTTGTAATCTTTTACAGAGGATTCTATGTACATTTTTTCACTTTATACCCATGAGGTTATGCAATGACTTTCTACCATGAGCAAAGTGAAATTGATGCTGAGAAAAGTGACTTGTCACAGGCCAAATCTCTGAGACCTTACCCTATGCCTCTTATTCCATATCCCATGCTTTTTATATTACACCATACTTTTTTATTATAATAAGTTTATCTTATTGTAGCAAGTTTATTTATTTTAATATTTATTGTTTTATGAATCATGTTGGGAGAGAAAAGTTAGAGCAAAAGAGAAAAATCAAAGGAGAGACCAAAAAAATAACCAAACAAACAGAAAAAAGAAGTGGGCATAGCATGTGTTGATTTACATTCAGTCTCCTTAGTTCTTTTTCTGCATAGAAATGGCATATTCTTTCCAGTCTGTTGGGATTGCTTTGGATCACTGAAACATTGAGAAGAATCCAGCCTTTCATAGTTGATCATCACACATTCTTGCTTATTGTATATTATGTATTCCTGAATCTGCTTGTTTTGCTCAGCATCAATTCGTGAAAATCTTTCCAGGTTTCACCCTAATCAGCGTGTTCATCCTTTTTTATACAATAATTATATTCCATTATCTTCATGCACCACAACTTGTTCAGCCATTTCCCAACTGATGGGCATCCACTCCTTTTCCAATTCTTTGCTACAACAAAAAGAGTTGCTACAAACCTTTTTGCATATGTGAGTTTTTCTCCCATCTTGATGATTTCCTTGGGATACAGACCCAAAAATGGCAATGCTGTCTCAAAGGGTATGAACAGTTCTATAGCCCTTTGGGCATAGTTCCAGATTACTTTTCAGAAGTTCATATCTTTTGACCATTTATTAATTGGGGAATGACGTAAGTTCTTATAAAGTTTTGACATGGTTCTTTATTTATTTTAGAAATGAGACTTTTATCAGAAATACTGCCTGTAAAGATTTTTTCCCAGCTTTGTAATCCCTTTTAAGTCTTGTTTTGGTTGTCTTTGTTTGTGCAAAACCTTTTCAATTTAATGTAATCAAAATTGTCCCCTTTTGCCTTTCATATTTTCCGTAGTTATTCTTTGGTCATAAATTCTTCCTTTCTCCAAAGGTCTAATTGGAAAATTATCCATTTTTCTCCTAATTTGTTTATTGTATCATCTTTTGTGCCCAAATCATTTATCCACTTTGATTTTATTCTGGTATGGGGGGTGAGATGTAGATCTATGCCAAGTTTCTGACATATTATTTTCCAGTTTTCCCAGCAATTTTTGTTAAATAGTGAATTCTTATTCCAGAAGTTGAAGATTGGGGGTTTATCAAATATAGGATTGTTATAGGTTTTAATTATCATGTCACATGTATCTAATCTATTCTACTGATCCACCACTCTTATTTCTTAGCCAGTATCATATGGTTTTGATTAACACATATTTTTTATATGTAGAGATCAAAATTAATAAATTAGAGCTGATCGTTATGTTAAAGAATTATTTATTTTACATTATGATATAGTAAATATAGAGTGACATTTGTAATCAAGAAGATATGGTTTCAAATCCTGTCCTAGTCATCTTCTGAGTATGAGCAGTCATTTAAGTTCTCTGAGATACTATATCCTTATCCAGAAAATGATGTCTGGTAGAGTTGTTTGAAGTGAAGGAAGAATCAGAAATAAATTCTAATGTATTATGCAAAGAATTATCTAAACTTTAAAATGCTATATAATATTAGTTAAAATTTGGCTTTGCAAGATCCCTTTTAAAAACAGAGCATCCCTCAAAGCAAAATTGAATTTTGAAAACTGTTTTTTTTTAATTATTTTCTTTTCTTTTCCTTCTTTTTTTATGCTTAATTGTCAAGTCATGCAATGAATGCAAGTAGATCTGTGCAAGTAAATACAAAGCCTGAGTCTTAACCTACTCAACTCAAAACTGCAGTTTAGGTGAGTTGTTATTCATTTGGATTCAGGACATTTCTCCCAGAATTTAGTCATAGTAACACAGGCAACACTGATATTGAGCCAAATGTTTAGGCAGAAAGGGAAAATGTGGTCATTCACCCAGATGTTCCCAAATGCTTATTGTTTTATTATGCGATTAAAAATTCCAGAATTGTCATTGACTTTTTTTCTCTGTTTCTACTGTTTCTTTGGCATACTGCAGATGTAGTCACAGATGCTGGGTGCACAATAAATATTAAATAATTATAATGGGCACAATATTCCTTCATAGCAAAAATTCCTATTAACTTCAAGGTTGAATATGGCCCCAAGATAGGAACATTTTTCCATTTTCATTGTTATCATGAATTTTCCCATTATCTCTAGACAGTACTCAAACTTTACAATGTAACCATGTTTTACTCTGCCTTTTTTTCTATTTCTATGGTTGCCATGGGGTCATAAATCAATGAATGATTCCATAAAAGTCCATATTTCCTGACAGATGTGCCTTTTATACTGGATGAAGGGGAGATAAACAGTATATACCAGGGGCATAATTGTCAGTATCCATTTGAAGGAGATTGGGAGTTTTAGTCTCAGTTCTATCTGTGATCACATTCAAAATATGGTAGCTAAGGAAGTACATTCCCATGTAAGACAACTAAATCACTCCCTTGGTCCTTTCATCCTATTTTTATGACAAACATCAGTGAACCTTCCCTTAGAGTTCTACTTTTTTCTGAAATAAATTTTTAGTAAAATCTTATAAAAATTCTGTTTTTTCCCACATTCAAAAAGTAGTCACTGGCCATTCCTAAGAAAAGCTTCTGTAGGGGGTGTTCATTGAGTACTGTAAAATGACAGGCATTCTTAAATAACACAAAACAATCAGATTTAAAATATGTATAGACAAAAAAATCATAAAACCATATTGACAATTTATGCACATGTGAATCACATAGGACACACCAACAATTAACCAAGAAGAACTCAGATCAGAAAATAATAAACCTTGTGAACAGAAATATCTTCCTGTGGTTTTGACTGTTATTCTCTTTCCATTTGCATCCACAGCTCTTTGGGTGATCATTTATTAAATGATTTCTCAAGTGTCTAATGAATTAACTTAGGATGATAAATCAGCCTCTTCTCCATCATCAGAAATGTTTTGACCCTGCAATTATTTCACACAGGCATAAACAATGACAACAATTCTCCAGCCTTAGAAAGTACTTAAAGGGCTTATTATCTTATTTTGAAGATCCTGTGCCTAGAATATCAGACTTTTTTATTTAAGGTGGCTATTTCATAAACAAATACTGCTTGCATAGCTAAGTGTTTTGCATATTCAACACTAATATCAACTTATCATTTATCTCAGAATCTGACACTTCTAATTCTGAAATTTATATAGCCAGAGCAATGACTGGGAAAATTCCATTTCTCCTGAAGCTTTTGTTTTTTCTAAAAGCTACCCCAGCAAATCACACTCAAATTATAGGGTTCAGTAAAGGGAGTTAGACAAACAAAAAGGCAGGCATTAGTTAACTTGGCATCACATATTTTGCATGTAGATTCTGATTCATTTAACTAAACCTTTTGTACAATTGTATCTATACAATGTGAACACAAGCAGACAATTAAATGAAAAACCTCAGTCAATCAGGAGACATGGTGCTATGTAATATAAAAAGAAAAATGTCATGAAGAACTGTTTATTTATTAAGTTTTTCAATTTTCCCTTGATCATGTTTTTTTACACATCAGAAAATATGAGTATTTATTTCTAAGAAATTTCATACTGAACAAAGATTTATAAATTATATTTTTCTGGCAACTTACCACATTTCTTGTGAAAATTATAACTAGATATTTCTAAATTTTTATTCTATTTCAATTTTATACAGTACTGAACTTTAAGTTAAGAACACCCGGGTTCACATACTGCCTTTACTGATTAGTAATCATCTGTTTACAGGCCAGGCATTTTACTTGTATCCAACTTCCCTATCTATAAGCTGGATATAAAAATACTCATTGCACTTATCTGATTTGTTTATTGTGAAGTTCAAACAAGATAAAGTATTGCCTTTACATGGAACATACAAACATTTTGTATATACATAAACACATATTCACATATGCCTTCACTATTCCCCTCTATACTGGCTCCTAACATACTATCTCCAGACATACTTTCCTAACTTAAAAAACATCAGCCATTTTCCACTTAAATATGTAAGGACTCTTTGTTCACAAATGTTTGTCTTTCTAGACAAAGATAAATCTCTGTAGAGATTAATTGTCTGCCTCTACCAAGACTTTATATTGCAAGGAAGAAATGAATTTCTAGTTAAAGGAGGAGATTCATCATAAAAGGAAGTAAGCAACATGTACATCCTTTTGTATAATTGATTACGCTTTACTTCCTCTACTATTCTGATGAACAGTCCACCATACAAAGGACAAATTTTTGAAATTTGCTCTTTACTCATGGGTATTCAAAGTACAGTATTAGAAATGAGGAAGAAGGGAAAATATTTTCAATTAATAATGCTATTTTTCTTAATTAATCATCTAAATAATCCCATGAGAAAAGAGGTTAACTAGGTTGTCAAGTATAAAATAACTTTTTATCTAGTTGAAATTTGAATATAAAACTGTTCCAGTCAAAACTATTTGTTTTTTTTTTTCCCAATGAGTACTTATTTGGCTTTATATGTACTTAGGAAATCTTGAAATATCCATTCATTGAATTTATGGATAACACAAAGATCAGAGGGATATCATTATTCCTTTCAGACCTAAAAAAGCCAGAATGGAAGCAAAAAAAGTTGACATTTAATAGGGATCAATGTAAAATATTAAAAGTACGGCTCAAATCAGTTCACAAATATAAGGTAGAGAAAGACTAGATAAGAAGTAATTCATGTAGGAATTTAATTAAACAGTGTACATTAATAGACCATAGCATATAAAAAAAAAAGAAAAAGGGGAAAATTGCACAATAGCTTGAGTATATATTTAAAAGGAATAACAAGTTTAACCCACACTAAATTTGCAGTTTAATATGCAATCATCTTTTTATTATATTATATTATGACATGGAAATGCTTGCTTTATTTCCTAAATTAAAATTAGTGAATAAGTTTTAACAATAGAATATATCATTCAGTATTATTTTGTCATTTATTATCATTTCATATTAATCTAGTAGCTATAGCTTGACAGTTATCTCATTTGATTTCCTTTCTTCAAAATATGTTTTTCTTCCATAAAGCTATCATCCATTTCATTCCTCCCTGATAAAACTACTCTTTTCTAAGGATTCTAATTTCTTCAGTGGAAAGCTATTTTTTAAAAATAATTTTGATGTCAGAAATTGTAAATCCTTTTTGTCACAGCTGTTGAATAGTTTGTCCTAAAGACAGCAAAATTAAAATTATTAAATATATTAAAGGACAGGAATTTAGTCACCTGTTATCTGGGAAGTCAATAAATCATAAAATTAATTATTAATGAAAAATTGTCTAAACCCAGATGAGGTATGATATTGCAGATATCGAAGACCATGTAATTATGATAAAAATTGATCTTAAAAAGCACCAAGACAAAGATTAAGGATATCCTATTAACCTAACAAATTTACTAAAATATTTTTGGATGATTAAAAAACTAAGAGGAATCCCAAAATTTAAAATGGTTCTGTACTTATTTGCCATGCAAAAATTAAAAGGCATGGCTAATATGGTTTCTATCTGTTGTAGCCACCTGACAGTGGTTCCTGGAGATCCAACCCAGTCCTGCAGAATGGATCTCCTTGTGTGAAAGGATTATACAAGGAGACTGAGAAGCAGTTGCTTTTCTCTGACCTCTCTGATGGAGGGGCCATTGCATTATCTGACTTCTCTCCTCTTCCCTCTACCTCCAATTTATCTCATTCCTACTCCACAACACCTGTATCAGCAAAGGGTGCCTTGTAACTCCTTCAGATGTTATGATTCACAGTTATGGAGGCTCTCAGAGAATTGACTTGTCCCTTAACATCTATCAGGTTGATATGTTTGTGCCAGTGGGGGAAAAAAACTAATTCTTTAGTTGTCCAGCTATAGAATATGTTCTTCATCAAAAAACAAAAACAAGTGTAAAATGCTAGAAATGTTAATTTACTATTATTTTGTTTTTTTATTATTGAAAATAGCTTTTTATTTTCAAAATAATACAAAAATGCCTTTCAACATTCACCCTTGCAAAAACATGTTTTACAAATTTTTCTATCTTCTCCCCATCTCCTCCCCTGGCAGCAAATAATCCAATATAGGTTAAACATGTGCAATTTCTCTAATAACATTTCTATACTTATCATGCAGCACAAGAAAATCAGATCAAAAAGAGGGAAAATTTGGAAGAAAAAAAAAAAACAAGCAAAAATCCAAAAAGATTGTGATACTATGTTGTGATCCATATTCATTTCCCATAGTCTCTTTCTGAATGCAGATTGCTTTCTCCCTCAGAAGTCTATTGGAATTGGTTTGAATCACCTCATTCTTTTGAAAAGAGACAAGTTAATCACAATTGATCATTACATCATTTTGTCATTGTTGTGTGCAGTGTTCTTGTCTTGGTTCTACTCACTTCACTTAACATCATATTATGTAAGTCTCTCCAAACCTTTTTTTTAAAACAGCCTACTGATCATTTCTTATAAAAAAATAATACTCCTTTACCTTCATAAACCATAATTTATTCAACTATTCCCCAAGTGATGGACATCCAGTCAGTTCCCAGTTCCTGGCCACGACAAAAAGGGCAGTTACAAACATTTATGCACATTTGCCCTTTTTTATGATCTTTTTGGGATATAGACCCAGTAGAGACACTACTATATCAAAGAGTATGCACAGTTTGTTAGGTCTTTGGGCATAGTTCCAAATTGCCGTCCAGAATTGTTGAATCAGTTCACACTGCCACTAACAATATATTAGTTTCTCACTTTTCCCATATCCCCCTTAACATTTATCATTATTTTTTCCTTTCATATCAGCCAATTGGAGAGGTATGTAGTGGTAGCTCAGTTATCTTAATTAGCATTTCTCTAATCAATAGTGATTTAGAGCATTCTTTCTAGACTAGAAATGGCTTTAATTTCCTTGTCTGAAAATTGCCTGTTCCCTGTCAGATTGGCTAAGATGACAGGAACAAATAATGATGAATGTTGGAGGGGATGTGGGAAAACTGAGACACTAATACATTGTTGGTGGAGTTGTAAAAGAATCCGGCCATTTTGGAGAGCAATCTAGAACTATGGCCAAAAAGTTATCAAACTGTGCATATACCCTTTGATCCAGCAGTGCTACTACTGGGCTTATATCCCAAAGAAATACTAAAGAGGGGAAAGGGGCCTGTGTGTGCCAAAATGTTTGTAGCAGCTCTTTTCATAGTGGCTAGAAACTGGAAGATGAATGGATATCCATCAATTGGAGAATGGTTGAGTAAATTATGGTATATGAAGGCTATGGAATATTATTGCTATGTAAGAAATGACCAGCAGGATGAATTCAGAAAGGCTTGGAAAGACTTGCATGAACTGATGCTGAGTGAAATGAGCAGAACCAGAAGATTACTATACACATCAACAACAATACTGTATGAAGATGTATTCTGATGGAAGTGGATATCTTCAACATAAAGCAGATCCAACTCACTTCCAGCTGATCAATGATGGACAGAAACAGCTACACCCAGAGAAGGAACACTGGGAATTGAATGTAAATTGTTAGCACTACTGTCTATCTACTCAGGTTACTTATACCTTCGGAATCCAATACTTAACGTGCAACAAGAAAATTGGATTTACACACATATATTATATCTAGGTTATACTGTAACACATGTAAAATGTATGAGATTGCCTGTCATCTAGGGGAGGGAGTAAAGGGAGGGAGGGGAAAATCTAGAAAAATGAATACAAGGGATAATGTTATAAAAAATTACTCATGCATATATACTGTCAAAAATATATAATTATAAAATTAATTTAAAAAAAAAGAAAATTGCTTGTTCACATCCTTTGACCATTTAACAATTGGAGAATGGCTTATATTCTTATAATTTTAGTCAATTCTCTATATATTTTAAAAATGAGGCTTTTATCAGAACCCTTGGATGTAAAAATGTTTTCTCAGTTTTCTACTTCCCTTCTAATCTTAATTGCATTGGTTTTGTTTGTACAAAAAATAGTTTTAATTTAATATAATCAAAATTATCCATTTTGCATGTGCTAATGTTCTCTGTTTGTTTGTTTTTCCCCCCTTTGGCCATAAATTTCTTCCTTCTACACAGATCTGAGAGGAAAACTATCCCTTGTCCTCCAAATTTGCTTTATGTCTAAACCATGAATCCATTTCAAACTTATCTTGGTATAAGGTATTAGATGTTGGTCAGTGCCTAGTTTCTGCCATTCTATTTTCCAATTTTTCCAGCAATTTTTGTCAAATGAGTTATCCCAGAAGCTAGGTCTTTGGATCTACCATACACTAGATTACTATTGTCATTGACTATTGTGTCTATGAACCTAATCTATTTCACTTATTAACTACTATATTTCTCAGTCAGTACCAAATGGTTTTAATGCCAACTACTTTATAATATAATTTCAGATCTGGTACAGCAAGGAAATCTTCATTTCCATTTTTTTTTCATTAATTCCCTTAAAATTCTTGACTTTTTATTTTCTTCCAGATGAATTTTGTCATTTTTTTCTAGCTCTATAAAGTAATTTTTGGCAGTTTGATTGGCATGGCACTGAATAAGTAGGCTAATTTAGATGGAATTGTCATTTTTATTATATTATCCTGGCCTATCCATTATGATATTCTTTGAATTGTTTACATCTAATTTATTTGTGTTGGAAAGTATTTTGTAATTGTCTTCATATAGTTCTTGACTTTGTCTTGGAAGGTAGATTCTCAAATATTCTATTTGATCTACAGTTACTTATTTTAAATGGAATTTCTCTTTCTATTGCTTGGTGCTAGACTTTATTGGTAACATATAGAATTGCTAGTCGTTTATGTGTTTTTATTTTATATGTTTTGCTAAAATTGTAGATTGTTTCTGGAATGTTTTTAGCTGATTCTCGAGAATTCTCTAAGCATATCACTATATCATCAACTATTTTCATATATAGATAACAACCACTTTATCTAAAGAATATTCCAACTCACGCAGAAACTTGAGGAGTAATTTTTCCCATTTATTTATCAGTTTCTGCAGTTATTTCAAGTAATAGAATTATCTGAATACATTATCTAATTAAAACTTAATGTAAATATATGTTGGCTCCTCTACAATTCCTAATTAATGAATTTCTAAAAATCCACAATCATCATTTCTGAAGAAATTTATGTTTTTACAAGAGTTGTTTTTTTTTTCAGTTTTCTATAACCTACTCTCTTCTACTTCAGCTACACACCACACTAGTAATAGCATTGAACTTTCTATCAATCATGTTTCTTTTTTTTAACCGAAACTTTTTAATATAATCTTTCATAATTTCATCTTGTCCTAAATTTTATGATCTATATCTTTGTTTCTGCCCTCACTGTCATTTCTCTTCCCTTTACTTCAGTTCTTTTTTAGGTTATTACTGCTGTAATGAAGATATTCTCTTCTATCTCTTTTTGTGAACCAATACAACTTTACCCTTCCCTCTACCTTTAAATACATTGCTTTTCATTAATCATGTCCTGGCAATCTAAATTCATGAACAATTTTCACCATCTGACTTTTTGGTTACTATTTTCATGTTGCTGAACAGATGTGGAAGAAATCACAATACTATGCTTACTAAGCCAACTTTACTTATATTATCTCACTTCCTTGAGTTCTTACTGCAACAAGGCAGAAATTGGTCTAAGCTTCCTCTTTATCACCACTTTTCCCTAACAATTTATCTGAGAATTTCATAAGATATTTAATTAAAAATAGTTGAGACCAGCCCTTTTCCTAGCCAAGGCAAAACCTTTACATGGATCATTGGTCCCATTTCTCTAATTACTTTAGTTATTTGTATCTACAATCTTCCAGATTGACTAGCTTATCTTGAATATCTCCCTGTTGACTGTTTCCCTTTCTGCTGACTAAAAATATGATACTTCTCTCCCATCACTAAAAAATCCTTTCTCATTTTTATCATCCTTACTTACTATTGTCCTTTACATCTAATCCCCATTGAACCTAAACTTTTTAAGTCAACTATACTCTGTCTCCACTGTATTTTGATTTGTGTTCTCATTATTCAACTGTACCTGGCCTCATTAAAAATATCAATAATCTCTTAATTGCCAAGCCTTTTCACCACATTGATTCATTTTAATCTCTTTTAAACACTTCATCTCCTATATTATTTCTCTTAAATCTTTTTTTTTCCACTGTCTCCACAATCAAGCAGCTAGGTGGCTCAGTGGATGGAGTGACAAGGATAGAGTCAAGAAAACTCCTTTTACTGAATTTAAATCTGTCTTCAGAAGTTTGTGCGATCCTGGACAAGTCACTTACCACTGTTGGCCTCAGTTTCCACATTTGTAAAATGAGTTGGAGAAGTGTAGAGGGATGGAATTCTGAAAAGGTATACTTGAATCTAGGACAGCATGGTGCTTATGGTGATGTAATGGTTGCTCTTGCTCAGTGTGTTGCAGTGATGTAATTATACTGAGGTTTTTAAGGGAGTCTCAGACACAGAAGTCTCTCTCAGCCACAGACACAGAGAAGACTTCAGGCACCAGACTCCAGATTCCAAACTCCATCTTTGACCAGCCATGTAGTAGCTCTCCTGCATTCTTCACTTCTCCACCTAAAGACCAAGGACTTGGACTGATATCAAGGTCCTCCAGAGAGCTAACTTGGACATTACAGAGAAGAAAATTGCAAATCTCTCCAGTATCTTTGCCAAGAAACCCATTAATGAATGGAGTCACACAATCAGACATAACTGAAATGATTGAATAATAATAAAAACCTTCACAAATTCTCTCATACATTTTTTTTCTCCACTCACACAGCTACAGCTCTATTTGAGATTCTAGTCTTGTCTCTTATTCTGTAGTCTTCTAATTAGTCTTTCCACTTCAAGTTTCTTGATCCTCTCCAATACAATCTCTACTTAGCAGCCAAAGGACGTTTTTCAAAATGGTAGGTCTAAACACGTCATTCAGCTGTTTTCTGAGCTCCACTGAATCCCTATTTCCTTCCACATCTTATGAAAAATCTGTTTATCATTGGAGATATTTCAGTACCTGGCACTTTCCTACCTTTCTGGGCTTCTTAGACTTTACTTCACTCCACATATTCTATTACAGAGGGACATTGTAGTTCCTTGAATATGATAAGTCATATCCCATTTCTGGAGCTTTTCACTAGGTACTTTATAGGACTGAAATGCTTTTCTAACTTATCTTGCTTCTTAGTTTTCCTGTTTTCTTAGGATTGTGATCGAATTTCAACATTGGCAGAAGGTCTTTCCTGATTTAATCAGCTGCTAATAGTTTTCTTCTTAGATTATCTTCCACATACTCTATATGTGTCTTTGATGTACTTGTCTCCTCCTTAAAGGTATGGAATTGTTTTTTGTTTTGTTTTGTTTTTTTTAATGCCAGATAATTATTAGAGTGGCTGGCACACAGTATACACTTAATAAATCCTTGTTAGTAGGCTGACTGATTCATCAAAAACATTAACACAGATATGAATACTGCCTCTCCATGACATGGTCATGAAATTAAAACAGCCATACTATCACCATTTGTGGGGCCAGCTAGTGTTCACTTAAAAGTATCTTTTAATCATTAGGCATACTTATGAAAGACAATCTCAGACACCTAAAAAAGGCTGATTGTAACTTGAGTGCCAAGAATATGATAAATTCAGGAAGTACTTTTGATCAGTGCTTCTCTTCTGTCTACAGAATTGAGATAGGAATTGTCATCTACTTAATAAGAGAGTGAGGCAATCAATGATTTTAAGATATGCTATAAATTAAAGTGTGAAATAATTAGGGGACATTCATCCTAACAATACAGAATATTTCAGTAGGTGAAACAAGAAAGAAAGCCAATAATTATTGGAAGAGTAGCATTTCTTCTTCATTTGTTTACTTGAAAAATATTCAATATTCAAAACAATAGTTTTTCAATATAACTGACTTGATAAAAATAATAGAGAGAAGAAGTAATTTTATTATAAACCATCTTACCCTCTCATAAGAGAAAACTAGGAGAATACACTCAAAACAATCAGACATTCTTTTGAAAGCCAAGGAGAAATTGTTGAGCAATGACTGCAAAGAACAATATCAAGAATGTATATAGAATACAAATCTTTAATGCCTTGAGAAATGTGAGAATACCGTCCCATATATTGGATTCACTATCTCATTATTATTCATAATAGCTAAAAGAATAAAATATTTTTTCTTAAGAGTTTATAAGAATGTAGTTATGGAACTAAGAAAGTTACTACAGAGTTAACAAATAGATTTTAGGTCAAAGGATTGAGGAATGAGACTGGGGCCTGATTAGCTGCTTTGAGAAAACCAGAGTAGCAATTTAAAATATGACTATTTGATGCTGCAATTGAAATAGTAAAAGACTCATGACTGAAATTCTCCAGTAGTACCACTTTCCTTTATATTTTATTGAGTAACAGAAAATATTTCTTCCTATAATTTAGAATATGATTCTTGAACTGGCCAACTTGGGAAATGATTCACACTAAAAGAAAGAAACTATAGAGTAGTGAATCAAAACTGTAACCAAATTTTGCAGAATGCCCCACTCCAACAAAACAAGTATCCCAAAGTCTAAGATCCATATTCTATCACCTAGGTCACACAATTGTTCCCAAGTGGAAGGAAGTATTAGATTGGCAACAATTTGTCATGCCTATAAATCACATAACTCATCACTAGGCAGCGTTCAGATGCCATAAACCACAAGCTTCAATCAGAAGAGAATATAAGAATCAACATAGTCTCATTGTTCGTACTCTCAGAATAAACCAAGAAGGCCAAAAAAACTAAAAAAGAAAAGGAATCCTAGGTCACAGTGACCTTGATGCCTCATTTTTTCAGATACCAATAGCCAGTTTTCTTGTTTATATTTAGTTGTTCACCTTTTGTCTATTGATTGATGGATCCAGTCTCTGAGTAGCAAGGATTTTTAGGTTGCTGTCTTCATTTCATCATTAAGTGATTAATTATTCACCTTCTAATGTGCAAGTAGAAGCTGAGTTTGCTCCTTTTCCAAAGTGTACACAATCAGCACTGCTACTATTCCTGCTGCTTATGACACAAACAAAAGCTGGCAGTTTTATAATTTTATCAACCCTGACTTTACCCTAGTATCACCTGACCTCAAATATAGTTTCAATAGAGATTCAAATTTATCCATTTCTTTTCTAGAACCACCTGATTGTCTGTAGGATAAAAGGTAACTTCTCCTTTCTCCCATATGGCTCAAATTTTCCAGATCTATTTCATATTATTCTTGGTCATACAATTTCCTATTACCCTCACATTTATCTACATGTTGTTCCCTATTTTCAATGCAGGGTAAATAGGATGTGTCAAATGTTATGAACGCACACCCACATCACATTTTCCTCTTAGAATTCTTAACTTGAGACTTCCGGCCAAGGTGTTGGAGAGCGCACACATCTACTTAAGCTCCGTGTTTTCTCTCAGAATAATTTATTTCATGATAAGCGTTGGAATTAGTGCTTAACTGAAAAAAAAAAAAAAGCCACAAATAATTACCAAGAGAAAATATCCTCAAAATCTGCCAGAAAAGATATGTTTTTGTTCATGGGTGGGGACAGTTAAATCTGGCGCAGACTGAAGGCAGGCAGCTGCAGCACAGCAGACAGAGTAAGGCAGGCAGCTCACAGCTGAGCAGACCCGAGGCGGGTGGGGTGTGATCCTAGCCGTTTCTGTGGAGAGAGCTCTAAGACAGCATTAGCTACTTTGCCCTGGCAACAAACCAGTAGACAAGAAGAGAAGCTAAAAACACAGGGGGTGAAGACTTTAACCCCAACAACTCAGCATCTCTTGGGACCTGGCCACACCAACCCACAGTGTCTCAGCACACTCTCAGAGTTGTAAAGCACAGTATAGCCATCGCTGTCCTACTAGTGCCTCCCTTCTGCCCCCCTGCAGCCTGTAGAAGAAGCTCGGTAATACCATCCACCACCACCACCCCCTCCCCCCAAAAAGAAAAAAAACAGACCATTTGTTTTTCTTGTTACTTTGTTTTCTTTGACTCTTCTTTGACAAAGTGAACAAAAAGTGCACTCTAACTATTGATGTCTTCTATATGGATAGAGAGCAGACTTTAAATCCTGAGGAGACTAAAAACAGACTGTCTCCAGATGAATCCCTAAAGGGGGATATCATAAGGTCCTCAACACACAAGACTCTCTTAGAAGAAATTTAAAAAGTTCTCACAAGAGAGCTAGAAGAAAAATGGGAAAAGGAAAGGGAAGCTTGGCAAGAGAGTCTGGAAAAGTCATCCCATTCATTTAAAGATAGAGTACATAAAGAAATCAAATACTTGAAAAACAGAATTAGTGAGTTGGAAAAAGAAAATAGCTCTCTAAAAAATAAAATTGGTGAAATGGAAAAAAATTCCGTAGAACAAAACAACTCACTTAAAACTCAATTGGTCAATTAGAAAAAGACATTTAAAAAGTGAGTGAAGAAAATACTTCATTGAAAATCTGAATTGAACAAATAAAATTGAATAACTCGAGGAGACACCAAGAATCAGTCAAACAAAACCAAAAAAAAAAAAAAGAAAGAAAGAAAGAAAAGAAACAATGGAAATAAATGTCAAATACCTTCTTAGGAAAACAAAAGAGCTGGAAAATAGATCTAGGAGAGACAATCTGAGAATTACTGGACTCCCTGAAAAATATGATAAAAAAGAGCTTGAACACTATTTTCCAGGAAATTATCAAAGACAGCTGTCCAGATGTTATAGAAACAGAGGGTAAAATACAAATTGAAAGAATTCATCAATCACCTACTAAAAGGGACCCTAAAATCAAAACACCAAGAAATGTAGTGGCCAAATTCTAGAACCATCAGACAAAGGAAAAAATACTGCAAGCTTCTAGAAAAAATCAAGTCAAATATAGAGGAGCCACAAAAAGGATTACCCAGGATTTAGCAGCATCCACATTAAAGGATTGAAGGGCCTGGAATATGATATTCCAAAGGGCATGGACCCACACTTAACACTATACACCACGATAATATCAAAATGGGTCCATGATTTAGGCATAAAGAACGAGATCATAAATAAATTAGAGGAACATAGGATAGTTTACCTCTCAGACTTGTGGAGGAGGAAGGAATTTGTGACCAAACAAAAACTAGAGATCATTATTTACCACAAAATAGAAAATTTTGATTACATAAAATTAAAAAGCCTTTTTACAAATAAAACTAATGCAAAGAAAATTAGAAAGGAAGCAACAAACTGTGAAAACATTTTTACAGTTAAAGATTCTGATAAAAGCTTCATTTCATAGATAATTGACTCTAATTAATAAGAAATCAAGCCATTATCCAATTAATAAATGGTCAAAGGATATGAACAGACAATTTTCAGATAATGAAATTGTTAACTTCTCCTTTCCCCCATATGGCTTTTTGTAGTTACTACAAACTGGAAAATGAATCAATGCCCATCAATTGGAGAATGGTTGGGTAAATTGTGGTATATGAATGTTATGGAATGTTCTGTAAGAAATGACTAGCAAGATGAATACAGAGAGGCTTGGAGAGACTTACATGAACTGATGCTAAGTGAAATAAGCAGAACCAGGAGATCATTATACACTTTAACAACAATACTGTATGAGGATGTATTCTGATGGAAGTGGATATTTTCAACAAAAAGAAGATCTAATTCACTTCCAATTGCTCAGTGATGAACAGAATCAGCTACAACCAGAGAAGGAACACTGGGAAATGAATATAAACTGTTTGCATTTTTGTTTTTCTTCCCAGGTTATTTTTACCTTCTGAATCCAATTCTCCCTAGGCAACAATAAAACTGGCTGATTCTGCACACATATGTTGTATCTAGGATACACTATACCATATTTAACATGTATCAGACTGCTTGCCATCTAGGAGAAGAGGTGGAGGGAGGGAAGGGAAAAGTCCAAACAGAAGTGATTGCAAGGGATATTGTTTAAAAAATTACCCAGGCATAAGTTCTGTCAACAAAAATTATAATAAAAAACATGAATTCAAAGATATACACACAAAAATAAACACTAACTGTATTTAAAAAACATTCTTAGCTTGAGACATAGCCAAGATGGCAAAGGAGAGGCAGAAACCCAGCTAAAATCTTCCAACTTCCCACTTCATATAAATTTGTAATAATAATTCAAAGCAGCAAAGACAACAAAAGGTCAGAGTGATATATATATATATATATATATATATATATATATATATAGATATAGATATATATATATATGTGTGTGTGGCTATGGCAGCAATAGCAAATGCTTTGGGAGCTCTCAATCCAGAATCAATCAGAAAGATTACAAAGTACTCTTTGCTGTCACTGGGAACAGGATCTGACACTGTCTGGCAACCATATTACCCATATGCAATTGTGGGTTCCAGTTTTTAACCATGCTTATAGGAGAAGAGGAGCACATATGATCAATTATAAGTGAGCAGAGGATCTAGTAATAATTCCAAGGCAAAGAGAAACACTACCACTTGTGGCTATAGGAGAGCAGGGACCCTTATCATACTTCCAAGGCAAAGAGGAGTTGTTATGGATGCAAGAGAGCAGGATATCTGGTCACAGTTCCAGGGATAAGAAGAATACTATCCCTTGTGCAGAGAAGCAGAGACCCTTCCTGGATAAAGACCAGATTACAAAACAGGAGAGCAGAAAGAACAACTCTACCTAAATCACAATATTTTGGAAGCACTGAAAACTTATAGACCCCTCCCAGACCTAACTCTGAAAACAGCTGCACAAAACCCCTGAAGTTAGGGACTGTACCCTAGGGACCTTCCACCCTTAAATCAGAGCTCTACTTTCACAAAGAGTTAAAAGACAAGTAATTGACTAGGAAAATGAGCAATATCAGAAAAAAGATTTTGATCATAAAAAAGTTACTGTGGTGGCAAGAAAGATCAAAACACACTGAGAAGACAACAGTCAAAGCTCCTATATCTAGACCCTCCAAAAAATATGCGAATTTGTCTCAGGCCACAGAGGAGCCCAAAAAGAATTTTGAAAATCAAGTAAGAGAGATAGAAGAAAAAATGGGAAGAGAAATTAAAGTGGTGCAAGAAAATCATTAAAAACAGAAAACAGCACTTTAAAAACCATGGTCGAGGAAGTTCAAAATGGTTGAGAGAGTACAAAAAAGCCAATGAGAAGAATGCCTTCAAAAAACAGAACATGCCAAATGAAAAGAGAGGCACAAAAATTTACTAAAGGAATAAAAAGTTCCTTTAAAAGGAGAATTGGGCAAATGGAAAAAAGAGGTTCAAAAGTTAACTGGAGGAAATAATTCCCTAAAATTAGAATTGAGCAAATAAAAACTAATAACTTAATGAGCAACCAAGAAACAATAAAATTAAAAAAAAAAAAAAAAAAAAAAAAAAAAAAAAAAAACAGAAGACAATGTGAAATAAGTCATTGAAAAAACTACTGACCTGAAAAGTAGATCCTGGAAAAAGAATTTCAAATAATTGAATCATAGAAGTCATGATCAATAAAAAGAGCCTAAACATTACCTTTTAAGAAATTTTCAAAGAAAACTTCCCTAGTATTCTAGAACTAGAGGGCAAAATAAAAACAATAATCTAACTAATAACCTCCTGAAAAATATTCCCAAATGAAAGATCTTAGAAATTTATAGCCCATCAGTGGAATAGGTTAGGTTCACAGCGCAAGATAGTGAATAAAAATAGCAATCTAGTGTTTGACAATCCCAAAGATCCCAAATTTTGGGATAAGAATTCATTATTTGACAAAAACTGCTGGGAAAACTGGAAATTAGTATGGCATAAACTAGGCATGGACCCACATTTAACAACACATACTAAGATAAGATCAAAATGGGTCCAAGATTTAGGCATAAAGAACGAGATCATAAATAAATTAGAGGAACATAGGATAGTTTACCTCTCAGACTTGTGGAGGAGGAAGGAATTTATGTCCAAAGAAGAACTAGAGATCATTATTGATCACAAAATAGAAAATTTTGATTACATCAAATTAAAAAGCTTTTGCACAAACAAAACTAATGCAAACAAGATTAGAAGGGAAGCAACAAATTGGGAAAACATTTTTACAATTAAAGATTCTGATAAAAGCCTCACTTCTAAAATATATAAAGAATTGATTCTAATTTATAAGAAATCAAGCCATTCTCCAACTGATAAATGGTCAGAGGATATGAACAGACAATTTTCAGTTGATGAAATTGAAACTATTTCTACTCATATGAAAAGGTATTCCAAATCATGATTGATCAGAAAAAATGCAAATTAAGACAACTCTGAGATGCCTCTACACACCTCTCAGATTGGCTAAGATGACAGCAAAACACAATGATGAATGTTGGACAGAGGGATGCAGGAAAACTGGGACACTGATGCATTGTTGGTGGAGTTGTGAATGAATCCAACCATTCTGGAGAGCAATCTGGAATTATGCCCAAAAAGTTATCAAACTGTGCATACCCTTTGATCCAACAGTGTCACTACGGGGCTTATTTCCCAAAGAGATCTTAAAGAACGGAAAGGGATATGTGCAAACATATTTGTGGCAGCCCTTTACATAGTGGCTAGAAACTGGAAACAGAGTGGATGCCCATCATTTGGAGAATGGCTGAGTAAATTATGGTATATGAATGTTATAGAATATTATTGTTCTGTAAGAAATGACCAGCAAGATGAACGCAGAGAGCCATGGAGAGACTTACATGAACTAATGCTAAGTGAAATGAGCAGAACCAGAAGGTCATTATATACTTCAACAACAGTACTATATGAGGATCAGTTCTGATGGAAGTGGCTATCTTCAACAATGAGAAGATCCAAATCAATTCCAATTGATCAGTAATGAACAGAAGCAGCCACACCAGCAAAAGAGCACTGGGAAATGAATGTGGGCTGCTCAAATTTCTATATTTCTTCCCAGCTTATTTTTACCTTTTTAAATGCAATTTTTCTTGTGCAACAAGAGAACTGTATAAATATGTACCCATATATTGTATTTAAGATATACTTCAACATGTTTAACGTGTATGAAACTGCCTGCCATTTAAGGGATGGGGTAGAGGGAAGGAAGGGAAAAGTTGGAACAGAAGTGTTTGCAAGAGTCAGTGTTGGAAAAGTGTCCATGTATATGTTCTGTCAATAAAAAAATATAATAAAAAATAGAAGTTTCTCTGATAAAGGTCAATTCTCAAGTACATAGAGAATTCAGCTAAATTTATAAAAATAAAAGCCATTCCTCAATTTATAAATGATCAAAATACATCAACAGTGTTCAGATGAAGTAATCCCAGCTGCCCATTACCATATGATAAAATGTTTTAATTCATTATTGATGAGAGAACTGCAAATTAAAATAATTATCAAGTACTACCACATACTTATTAGATTGGCTAAGAGGACAGAAAAAGAAAATGAATGTTGAAGGAGATGTGGGGAAAATGAAACAATGATGCATTATTGATGGAGGTATGAACCGATTCAATCATTCTGTAGAGCCATTTGGGACTATGCTCAAAGGGATGTAAAATCAGGCATTCCCTTTAACCTAGAAATACTGCAATTAGGTCTGCAATCCAAAAGAGATTAAAAAAACCAAAAAGATAAAGGACAAAAATATTTGTTGCAGCTCTTTTCTGAGGGCAAAAATTGGAAATTGAGGGGATGTCCATCAATTAGGGAATGACTGAGTAAATTGTGGAATGTGATTATGACGGAATACTATTGTATGATGAGAGATGATGAGCAAGCAGAATTCAATGAGTTGATCCAAAGAGTAATGTGTGCAAACTAACAGGAATATTATAAGATGATCAGTTGTTAATGATATAACTTTTTTTCAGCAATACAAACATCCAAGACACTTCTGAAGGAGATATGATGAAAAATGCTATCCATACCTAAAAGAAAGAATTGATAGTATCTGAATGCATATTGAAGCATACAATTTTTACTATCTCTATTTTTCTTGAGATTTTTTTGTCTATTTTTTAATGTGACTATTATGGAAATGTTTTACATGTCTATACTTGTACAACCTATATTAAACTTCTTGCATTTTCAATGGGGGGGATAAAAAGGAGGAACATGTTTTTGCATGTAAAGAGAAAAATAAAATAAAATAAAACAAGATATAGCCTGATTGAGATGATTAGTCTTTGGATTAGTGGTTTATAATAAGCCACCTTCACTTTTCACTTTCATTATGATTTTTGTTAAAATGTGAGCTATGATTTAAATAATGTGAGAACTGTTGATAAGGAGCTCCCTTCAACCAATATAATTTGACATTTGCTATATATTTTTTGTTCTTAGAGAGCTGCCTGAAGAGTGAGTCAGTATGTGACTTTTCCAGGGTCAGCCAGTCAATATGTGTCAGAGATAATATTTGCATCGAGGTTTTCTTAGCTCTGAGAATCACTCTATAACCACTAAATCTTTTTTCCCTCTTTTGTTACAAAATTTTGTTAAAGATTGAATAAAATTTAATTAAAGGATTATTACTTGGGGTAGCTTAGATGTAATATTTGCAAACAAATTGAGAGACTGAATTTATAATGTGTTCTTCAGTTGCAGTCTTCTAAATGTATCCTGTTGGAGTTACTAGAACTGGCACAATGGATTATTTAGAACCAAAGATTCAGACACATAATCTTTGAACTAATGTCACAGTCTAGTACCCTCAAGTAGAAGCAGTTTTCAAGAGAGATTAAGAGAAATTGTGAAATAAGAAAAAATAAAAATTTATGTCAAGAAGGGCAGAAAAAAGCTAGCAAAAACATGCCGTGGGGTCTCAGGAGCTCCCAGATAAAGTCTCAACAAACTAATGTGCTGTTTTTACCCAAAGATTATACCACTAAGTCTCAGAGCAATCCACATGTTATAGTTAACTCCGGTTCTGCATCCCAGTTTCCTTCATGGTTGGTCTTTCTGCCTTAAATCTCTTCCTGCTCTAACTCCAATCTGTTGTCAAAATGATCTTTTTAAAATTTCAAATCTAACATTTCCCCCTCACTACCACTATTGTTTGAATTATAAAGACTTTCATAACCTGACCTTTTCCTATATTTCCAGTCTTATACTTTATTACCCTCCAATTGCTCTGTCATCCACTGGCATTGGCTTTGCTCTTCATCACACAAAATACACGATCTCTCAATTTCAAACAGTTTCACTGTAATGTCTCATTCCTGAAACATTCACCTCCTCATTTTCTCCTTCAGATTTATTAGATTTCTTCAAATATCAGCTCAAGTTTCACATTTTATAGGAAGTCTTTCTTGGTACTCAACTTCATGTCTTCCCTCTGTGATTAGATCCAATTTATTCTGTGTATATCTCATTTGTAAATAATTGTTTGCAAATCTTCTCCTTCATCAGAATGTGAATTCCTTCTGAAAAGAGACTTATTTTTCTTTGTAATCTCAGCACTTAGGTGCTTAATAAATTCTAGGTGATTCATAGATTGATTGGTGTTATGGGAATAATGGAGATTAACATACCTCCTAGATTCCAGCAAGATTAATTAAAACAGTTGAAACTTGAAGCAAATTCTTCCTTATATCCTTCACTTCTTCCTTCCTACCTTTCTTCCTTTCCCCTTTCCTACTTTCCTTCCTTACTTTGCTTTCCATTCTTCCTAGCAAGTAACGCCTCTTCTCATGAACTGTTTCCTCATTTGAAAAAGGGGGATAACATACTCTTTATGTTATTGAAAGCATCAAATGAGATAATTTAGACAAAGGACTATACAAATATCAGCTGCTATCACTAATTGCCTTCCAAATGAAAAAAATGTTTTCACTTTTAATAAAAGCAAGTTACTGACCTCAAGAAGCAGGCCATTAGATTACATCCACTTGGTGTTCACAGAAAGAGCAAAAGTTTCTAATTTTTTTTTTCCTTCCTACATTGAACCCTACGCTGAACTATTAAGGATTTGTGGAGATATGTTTGTGGATGTTTGTGGATGGACTGCCTTCTCTGCTCCAAAACCAGCTCAAGTGGATGAAATTCTGCTCAGCACTTATATTTCAGTTTCTACATTATTTGAATTAACTTTTCTTTTTTCTTTCTTTCTTTCTTTCTTTCTTTCTTTCTTCTCTTTCTTTCTTTCTTTCTTTCTTTCTTTCTTTCTTTCTTTTTTTCTTTCTTTCTTCCTTCCTTCCTTCCTTCCTTTCTTCCTTTCTTTCTTTCTTTCTTCCTTCCTTCCTTCCTTCCTTCCTTCCTTCCTTCCTTCCTTTCTTCCTTCCTTCCTTCCTTTCTACATTCCTTCCTTCATTCCTTCCTTCATTCCTACATTCCTTCCTTCATTCCTTCCTTCATTTTTTTGACATTGGGTCTCTCTGTGTCACCAGAGATAAAAATACAGCAGTCATCTGTAGATTTAACCTAAATGCTGACCAGCCCAGATGCTTTGACATGCTCCGTTCTAATGTGGGCCTGTTTGCCTCCCTGTGGACAGCCTAGTTGATGCCCCCATTCCCCACTGTTCATCATACTGGTGCTAAATATGTAAAGGATTTTTGCTCTGATATAGTTTATAATCCTGAAATTCAAGTGATCTTCAAGTCTTACCTTCCTCAGTAGGACAGATTGCAAGCATGAGATATGACGCCTAGATGAATTTATTTTTAAAGAAACATTTTGCAACATTTATGCAGGGGAATGGAATTAATAAGAAATTTCAATTTAAGTCAATCCAACAAGTATTTATTAAAAAGAGAAACCACTTACCATACTGTAAGAAATATTGAATGAAGTAATAGAGGAATTAGTCCAAATATGTGATAATAATAATGTTGTATTGCAGAATTATGAGATTATAGCTTCAAGAATAGGTGTTTATATGCCCTAGAAAATGCTTTCATCATTGGGAGTTTCTTACACCAAAGAAATCAAAGGTATGGTAATTTTTTAAAGAAGAAAGCTAGTAGTTTATCTTAACAGATATTAGAAAATATCAGAGAAGGAAGAATTTGCTTCTGCTTGAAATTACCATGACATGTAGATATGAATTTATCATGATCATCTTCATCATCATCATCATCACTTTAGGGGAAACAAAACATATTTCAAACAAGGGATACTGTGAATAAAGATTTGGGTTGGAAAATAAGAATGATAAATTGAGAAAACTCAAGAATATTGTCCTGATACAGCTCTGCAAAGAGTTAAATCATAGAGGCCCTTGTATATAAGGCTAAAATTTATTAACTTTTTTGGTTGATTAGTCACATCCAACTCATCTGATAATATTTGAAGTTTTTTTTTTCTTTTTTTTTTTTTTTGATTTTTGTTTTTTGACAAAGATACTGAAGTGGTTTGTCATTTCCTTCTCTAGATCAATTACAGATGATGAAACTAAGCAGTGTTAAGTGACTTGCCCAGTGTAACACAGATAGTAAATATCTGAGATCAGCTTTGAACTCAGATCCTCTTGACTCCAGATTTAGCACTTTATTCTCGTCCCACTTATCTTCCCTAAAAGTTTGGAATTTATTGGTAGATAATAAGGAATCTCTGAAGGCTTCGGAACAGGGGGATGACAAGATGAGCAAGAGGATGATACTGATAATATGACAACTAGGTGAACAATATTTGGAAAAGGGGTAAACTGAAGGTAGAAATTCATTTGGAAACAATTATCATAGTCTAGACTAAAGATAATTAGAATCTGGACTAAGATAGTTAGAATAGCAATAGAAAGGCGATAGTTCCAGGAAATTTTAATGACTCAATATGATATAGTAGAAAGTGCTGGATTTTGCATCAGAAACACTTAATTCAAATATTTGATACTATTTACATTCTCTGAGATGTTTTGTAAATCAGTTGATATCTCTGGACAAAGGTTTCCTCCTGTGAAAAATGAGAGGGTTTTAGATAACTAATAAAGTTTCTTTCTGATGAAGATCTATAACCTTCAGTGAAATTCTCCCTAACTGATTAGGCATGTATATCAGGGAGGGTAGATAATGAGAAAGAGAAGATATGAAGATGATTATTATGTTTGGATTCTGGATGCCTGGAATAATACTCTATTGATCCTAGTAGTATCAGGGACACCCCACTAAACAAAAATCCTTGGGAAATTCAAAGTCTCCTGATGGGCATCCCCCAAGTCATCCTGCCAAAATAAGACAAGTAATAATGGCTAAAAGATCATTATTGGGTGGCTGGGAGTTTGAATATTATTAACTACCTTCTAAATTCTCTCATAGTCTTTCCTTGCTCCATTAGCATGAATAAACTCTAGTCCTCAGGTCCAGGTTCATTATTTGTTTTCTCTTAGTACTTAATCCTGCTAGATTCAGATTAGAACCCAACATAAACATCAAACTTTATTGATTTGGTATGATGTATCCTATTCCCTCTGGGGTCTCAGTAGTATTCCCACTTCTAACTGGAAGCCTAGAAAAATTGCTTTTATCTATCATTCTCCCTGACAACCATACATTTTGTATCTCCCTTCAGTAAAACTAACTTGTGTTTCTGTTTTATTATGAGCTTCATATTTCCTTGCATGAGAGTTTTATATTTTCAACATTTTAAAATCTGTGTTAGTATAATCATACCACTCTTGCCATCATACCATTCATTGAATTAAGGCATCATATTATCTAAGGCAATTGGAGCCCAATTGTTGATGGTGGGTAAGAAAAGTAGGGGAAAGAATTGTGAGAATGTGTGATAGCAGAGATAGAGGAACTGAGGACCAGTATGAGTTTCTTCACACTGTGACTTGCCCTTGAGTTGGCCAGCCTAGCAGCATAGCATGAAATTTCAGAAGTTTCTTTTGTCTCATTCTATTCCCAAATGATCATCCAAATTCATCAGTAATATGTTTCAAATATCTCAATACTCCTTTAAATAAGTGAGCATTTGAACAATAAATGTGATGAGCCATCCTAACACATTGATATAAATTAAGGGGACAACAGCAAAGTATTAGGGGGAATAAATGGGTTTTCTATTGAGTATGTTTTTTTAATTACATGGAACAATAAATAATTTATATAAAGAATATGGATACTGCTAAGATAGAAATGAATTCCCAAAATATTTGAGAAAGAGAAAAATTCCTCTAATGAGAAACACTAGAAAAGTTAAAAACTTTAAGTTATCAAAATTTGCATAGCTTAATAGACCAACATGTTCTACGTACTCCCATGCTTTTAAAAATTGAGCAACAACTAAAGAACCATTTTCCTTTATTTTTTGCTTTGACATTTTGCCAGTAGATCTTGAAGAAATTGGACAGAATCACTAAAATCTTTAAGTCCCTCAGTATCACAGGAGCCACTGAAAACTCATTTATCTGGGGAAAATGAGTCAATCTAGAAAATTCCACATCAAGGGGTCACTCAGTTGGTTTTGAAAATTTAACAAATGGAAACTGAAATAGATATTATCTAACAGGCAGAATATAGGTTGAGCTGAGAATGTTGTCTTTTGTTCTCCAACTTTTTAAAACACAGTTTTCTATGTCAAGGCATTTACAATTAATAGGTACTTTAGATAAAAAGAAAATAGCCAGATATGAATCAGTGGTATTAGTAGTTTTTTTCTTACTTTGATAAGTATGATGAATAAATCACATGAATATTAATAATCTTTGGAATATTAATAACACTCGAGTTTGTTCTATTGGATTCAATTCAGCAAGTATTATTAAGAAGGATACCACCATTAAAGGATCATGTTAGTGCTCCCTGATGCTCATCAGTGCTTCATAGGCAAGGCAGGCTTGAAAAACAGTTATCTGTTCAAATATTTATTGAGTAAACAAACAAAAACTCTGCTTCATGGAAGAGATTGTAGTTTCAGTGAATTTCTCTTGGTTATTGGATCCTATTGGTGAATAGAGAAATACTCCCAATTATTCAGTTTGTACTCACCACCCCTTTACCTCATTGAATCATCTCACTCCCAACAAAAATCTTATTCCCTTCTCCTTCATACTAATCATTCATTTTGATTCAACAGTCATTAAATGACAATAATATTCTATGCATTAAAGATCTCATCATGGGGGCAGGGAAGAAAAGAAGGGGAAAGAGAAAGAAAGGGAGAGAGAAAGGAAAGAGGAAAGAAATAATAATATCTATAGTGAAGAAGCTTACATTCTGCAGCATATACAAAGATAAGTAAAGAAGAATATATTTAAAATAAGAGAAGGATGAGAGATACCAACAATTGGGATGATCAGAACAAGTAGGAAGTAGTACTTGAACTGTTACACAAAAGTATGGAATCCAAGGATGGAAGTAACAAGACACCATCTCTTTTCTACTAGTTTATATAGACTATCTGGACAGAACTTGAGTCTATACCTCAGCAAACTAACCTTTCCTTTATTCTAAATAATAATAGACAGAAAAGAGTTCACTCATGACAAAGTAAGCAATAAAAAATTCTGAGGAATAAGGAAACTCCCCCATAATGATGCATTATAAGAATTGCAAGGAACCATAAGAAACAATGTTCAGAGGGAAATAACAAAGATATGATGGTAAAAACTAACATTTCTGATTTTTTTTAGAGATAGTACAGAACAATCAAAAGAATTCCTGATAAAGTCAAACAGCTCAAGTTTAAATTCAAGTTCTATTACATACTAGGTGCATATCCATCAACAAAATTTTATTAAGCAAAACAAACAAACAAACAAAAAATAATTAAGTACCCACTATGTGTGAATAACTAAACTTGAAGCTAACGTACTGAGCAAAAGTAAATAGTTTTATCCTTGGGAAGCTTATATTCTATTTGATGAAATCATACAGACACACACAAATAAATCATATATTAAAAATATTTTTACAATACAAGGCAATTTGTGGGGGGGAATCACTAGTGTTTGAGAATATTAATCAGGTAAAGATGTATGTAGAGGTGTCATTTGAGCAATGCTTCAAAGGTGTCTTAATGTTGTTTGAATGTAGGTCAGAATTCCAAAGTGAAGCACAAGAAAATGACAGTCATCATGTGCCACTTATGTTGCCAATGGTAAGACCACAAGTGGCACAAGATTCAGGGCAGGCCCATTGTCACAGCATGGTATCAGATAGAAGCAAAGGATTGAAACCTTACTCTCAGGTAAAGGGTTCTCTTGACCCAACCTTTTCATTCTGTATTGCCCAAGCCATGGTATAGGAAATAAGAGCAGATATCAAGAGTGTTAGTTCTAGCCCTGATCAAAGACTGACATTTTAATGAAGAAAATTAATATCAGAGGCAAAGAACCACAGGACATGATCTAATAGGTAGAATATAGGTTGAGCTGAAAATGTTGTCATTTGCTCCCCAAGAGGACCAAAAGCATATGTAGTGTGCCAGACAATGGCAAATCAGACCAATAGGAGCTCAGAATATGAGCCACCGCAGGTCAAGCACAATTAGTTCATATGAACACTTTAATTCGATTTTCTAAATTTATATATCTCATGTTTCTTTTTAGTTACTTCAATTCTGCTTTAGGTATAGATTTCACAAATATGCAATAATGAAATGAGTGCAACAGCTCTGAAGACCTTGAGTTTCGTAGTCAGTCTAATTCCACTTCTCTCCCACACTTTTCTTCAGAGCCTCCCAAACACTGAGCTAGCTTTGTTAATTCATGTGTGAGCTTCCTTATCAATATGGTCATCCCTGGAAAGTATACTGCCAAGATAAGTTAACTTATGCACAGCATTTAAAACTTCACCAAAACTGGGTTTTCTTGGTTTTAATTGTTGATTGATAAGCCAAATTAGCACCAATAGCAGAGAATCTGTTGTATCTCAGCTTCAAAGTCTGTAGGGGGTGCAAATCATCTGAAAAAAAAAGTCATGCACCAATACTCCCTCCACTTTAGTCTTAGCTTTTTCAAGTGGATGAATTTACCATCAATGCAGTTGCTGACACAAATGCCATGTTTATCCTCACTGAAAGCATCTTACAAAATCTGAAAACAACATGCTAAAAAGCATGGGAACAAGTATATAGCTTTGTTTGACTTCATTGGTGACTGGGAAAGCACAAGAACATCATACCATCATGAAATTGATGAACAATACTGATGAACTCTGAGCAACCAAAATTTGACATAATCTTACATTAAGCCCTTATGACTGACAGTATAAAAGGTCTTGGTCAGATCTACAAATATTGTGTACACTCATCTGTTCTGCTCTTGGCATTTCCTTGCTCCCTGACATTCCTCCTTGCAATTATTGGACAGCAAACAAAATATTGATTGTTCCTTGGCCCTTTTGGAAGCCACATTAACTCTCAGTTAGATTACTATGTTCCAGGTGAAGGGCCAGCCTATTAAGGAGGATTCTGGCAAGAATCTTGCCAGCAATGACTAAGAGAGAAACATCCCCTGTTATTGTCACAGGACAATCTATTCCCTTTACCTTTATAGAGATGGTCAAGGGAGGTATCTTTAAATTCCTGGGGAATGACCTTCTTTTGCCATATAATCTGGAAATTTTGTTTGAGTAATGAACTCCTCACCTTGTAAATCTCAACTGGAATATAATCAGCATAGGGTGTTTTGTCAAATGAAAAAGGCTTAAGGGCATTCAAAACATTTTATTCAGTTTACTTCACCAAAGGAGGAATTGACTTCAATAAGAGGTAATAGTAAATGGTTTCAGCATTGATAAATGAGTATCAAGATACTATGAAAGTGTTCAACCATCTCTCCAAGACCACATCCTTATCACCAATCATGTGGCTCTATCAGCACTGAATAACTAAGATGCACTATAAGTCTATAATCCAAAAATAACCTTCAGGGCATCATAAAAGCCCTTTGGATTGTTGCTATAAGCATAAAACTGAATTTCTTCTAACTTCCCACTGAGCCAAGTATCCTGTATCTCTCTGTACTTCTCCTGTATTTTACTTTTGTTAGAATTAAATGTTCTGCCATCAATAAACTGACCTTTATTTATCAAACTTGCTTCACTCAGAGCTACTATTTGGATATGATACCTGCTGAGTTCTCTTGCAAGAAGACGTGTTCATCTTTCATGTCTACTGAATTTTGTGTTGTCTAGAAGTGTGTATAAATTCCATGTACAGAGGCATCCCAGGCCATAAACTTCTCTTCTCACTGGAAACAGCAGTGGGATTGGCAGCCCCTTTGGAGCAGCTTTTAAAGGACTATATGTTTCACTTCCAGGTGAGAGGTTCTCAATTCAATCTTTTCTTTCTGTATTCCACAAGACATGGTATAGAAAATAAGAGATGTCTAGCCCTGTCCAACCCTAGTCAAAGACACCCTAAAATTGTCTGTTTACCCAACACTGGCCTAATTATCTTGGCAGGTGGAGATTCCATCTTGTAGTCAAAACATATAAAAATATATAATAAAATTTCTGCGATGAGCCACATTGTGAAGGATTTCAAATGCCAAATATAGAAATATGTACCTAATCTTAAAGTCAGTAGGTAGCTACTAGAGTTCATTAAATGAATCATATGGTCAGATTTGTGTTTTACAAATATCACTTTGCCTGCTATATGATTAATAGATTTGAGAATAGAGAGAATTACCAATTAGGATTCAAAATTTCAAGCAAGAGAAATGAGGGCTTGAATGATGTTAATATCTATTTTAACTTAGAAAGAGATAGATCTGAGAATGGTAAAAGTATGATCAACAAGGACTTGAAAACTAATTAGACATGGAGTGTGAGAGATAATGAACAGAAAAGGATTATTTCAAGATTACAAATCTGTATAACTAGAAGAAAGTTGTGACTTAAATACTTGGAAGTCTAGAACTCCACTTTGGGAATTTAAAAGATAATTGGTTACTTTGAAGAGAGTAGTTTTAATTAACTAATGAGCTTGGAAGACAGATTGCAAGAAGATAAGAAATAAGTGAGAGGAAGAAAAGTGGGAACCTTGAAAGTAAACAGCTGTGTTTTCTTTTTTCTAAGAGTTTGACTCTGAAAGAAGAAGTGATATGATAGCTTAAAACAGGACTGTCAAGTGAGGGCTTTTTCCCACTATATTGGCAGCTGTGACAGCTGCTCTCATATAAAAGTAAGCATATATGAACTCTACATCATCCTTGTTGAGACTAACAACAGACTTAAGCTTTGTCTTACATAAGACTAGTTTGTTTGTTTTTTTTTTTGTTTTTGTTTTTAATGGACTTACTCAAAACTCAAAACTAACAAACATGGTCACATCATCATCATTAAATTTGACAAAAGACTAACATTTCATCCTTGTTGAGACATACAAAGAGAATATAGAGAAATGTCTCAAAATCAAATCTTTTTGATTAGAAATGCATGTTTTCTAACACCATACTACATTGATTTCACATCTTTGATCACATTATAAATATATGAAAGAAAGCCCTTTCTTTTAGTAGACTTGTCTGATTAACTCATATTTTAAAATTGACTTTTATGTTGACTATTCTGTAATAACTTTAATTGCTAGATGGTAAAAAAAACATTTTAAAGTCCATTATCTTATAAAATGTCAAATATTTCAAGAAGAGCCTCACTATCAATGTCTTTGACTGACAAATTATTTATTTTGTATATGCTTATATATGTATATACATAAAGTATCAGGGTACCTTGAATAATAAACAAGAAGTGATTTATACAAGCAAGTCAAATTATCACCACCTTGACCACCACCTCTTCTTGAACTATTATCTTTAAAGTTCAAGAGCCCCAGTGATAGCAGTCTCCCTCAAAGGAGTAATCCTGCTTTCATCCTAGCTGGAGATCGACCTTTATGAATGAATAAAAAATTATTTATTAAACACTTACTTTTATCAAGCATTATGCTAACCACTCTGGATCCAAATAGAAAAATCAATCGACAAGCCCTGTTTTCAAGAAACTCATGTTCTAATTGAGGGAGCTAATTCATAAAGAAAAGCTCAACTTACAGATAGATAGAATGATCTTTAAGTTCTAAGAACATAGTGGTAGGGAAGACATCAAGACCCCGATGTATTTAGGTAATTTAAGTTGTAATAATGATAGTGCCAGGGGACTGCAAGGATTCGTATCTATTCAGAAAAAGTAGAGTTGTTGAATTCCATATGCCATTTTAAATCTCTGAGCAAATATCCCCCAGACAAAGGGATGGCAAGAGTTTAAGTTGCTTCCGATGATGTTGACTCTTCCCACATCCCCACATGTATATAATAAATTCCCCATTGTTATCACTATCACCAACAATTTCTGATCAATTGTTCATTGAAGTAATAACTATCAATCCTGATTGTAGCCCACTTCTTAATAGAAATCATTCCAGGAATCAACCCTTAGAGATGGCTTTAACTGTCACCTGAACAAATGACAGGTAAAAATTGTCTGAATGTTACCACCCTTTTCAAAATACATTCTTAGGTGCCTAAAGGTTTGGTTTTTTTTTGGGGGGGGGTTTGTTTGTTTTTTGTTTTGTTGTTATTCACTTGAACTTGAAAGGCTCAGAATCAGCCAGAGTCAGGATAAGCACAAGTCCTTGTTCCACATTGGGCACCAAAAAGTAATGTTCAGTTGTCTCTCAATTATAATCCTTTTCTGGGAGGAGGTTTCTTTTCTGTAAATCCTTTTCTCTGGATGCAGGTTTCTTGGGAGGCTTCTGGAGCCTCCAGCCAGAGTGAAGGTAGATGTGGGAATGAATCAGACTCTGCCTCCCAAAGTGTGGGATAGTGGGTTTCTCGGAAGTCAATCCTAGTTGTGAATCTCCATGATCAGGCTTTTCCTTTAGTTCTTGTGAATCTGTCTTTCCAAGGATCCCCAATCAGCACTACAGTAGAATCTCGAATCCTTCTTTCTGACTCTTGGCTCCTTTTATCCTCCCAGAGAATGGGCACAGGGTACTCCACAGGCTTGTGGGAACTCCTTACAAAACCAATGAAGTAGCCTCTTTAAAGGTGTTAATTCCTTCAAAGGTGTAAACTCCTTTCAGAAGTCTAAAGGTGTAAACTCCTTTTAAAGGAGTTTCTGAACTCTGAACTAGAGAATTGTTAAGCACCAACTTAACACTTAGTAAGGATTCTAACACTCTTCCAATTAAAAAGTGAGTGCTTTTAAAGTAAAAGCTGTCTTGCTTTTTTTTATTTGTATCTCCTTACCAAAGTACTTTGCACTTAATAAGGATTAATCATTTAAAATCATTCATTCATTCATTCATTAACCCATTCCTTTATGCATCCATACATGTCTCCTCAAACAGAATTATCTTCAGGGAAAGGATGATTAACTTTTTGTCTTTGTATCCTAAGATGCTTGCACAATACATGGTGAAGAGTAGATATTTAAAATCAGTCACACTAATGGTGGAGTTGTGAACTGATCCAACATTCTAGAAAATAATTTGGAACTATGTCCAAAAGGATATAAAAATGTGCATTTCCTTTGATCCGGCAGTATCATTACTGGGTCTGTATCCCAAAGACATTATAAAGGAGGGAAAGGGACCCACGTGTACAAAAATGTTCGCAGCAGCTTTGTGTTGCAGCAAGGAATTAAAAATTGAGTGGATGTCCATCAATTGAAGAATGACTGAATAAGTTATGGTAAATGGATGAAATGGAATATTATTATTCCAAAAACAGTGATGAGCAGGCTGATTTTACAAAAGCTTGGAAAGATTTATATGAACTGATGCTGAGTAAATTGAGCAGAACCAGGAGAGCATTGTACACAATCACAGCAAAATTATATGGTGATCAACTATGATAGACTTAGCTCTTCTCAGAAATGCGGTGATCCAGGATAATTCCAATAGAATTGGTATAGAAAATATTTAGAAAGAGAATTATGGAAAATAAGTATAAATTGAAGCATAGTATTCTCACCTTTTTTGTTGGCCTTTTCTTTCTCATGGCTTTTCCCTTTTGGTTAATTTGGGAAGATAGTTCATAATTAGCCTATTTCATATAGCTTGTTGTCTTGGGGAGGGGGAGAGAAGGGAGTGAATATAAAAGAATCTGGAACTTGGAGTCTTGTGAAAATGGATATTGAGGACCATCTTTACATGTATTTGGAGAGGTAGAATGAAAAATAAATAAATAATCAGATGCATATTGATAATAGTATATGATCCCTGAGGTCCCTTTAGCTATACCATTTTGTGATTCTACAATTATGATAAAAAAGGGAGTTGGTCTTTTTTTTGATGATGGTGGCTGTGGGGCTGTGTACAGTTTAGTGTTCAGACCTCTTGACATTTCCACTATGATTTTGTGGGCAAATAACTGATAAAAGGCCCACCAATCTTCCTAATTCAAAAGAAGCTAGACTGCAAGTGAAATTTATAGTTATGATTATTGTTATTGAGCTTCAGTCTTATCCATACAAAATTGTGTTTTAAAAGAATAGTTGTTATAACAATGCTCCAGATTTCAGGGGATCTTTTCATAACCTTCAGTCTACAATGCAAACATATTTCTTAGATCACCCCACACAGCTGTGTAGGAAGCATGCATGCTTATGGCTATGGTAATGACAAATTCCTAGAAGAAAATCTTGTCTTCAAGAACATCCGTTAAGAGTGATAGAAAATAGACCATGAATTCCACTCCATTAGTCTTGGACTTGCTGCTTTTACACTATGTAGTTTCATGCTTGCCTAGGAAAGCTTTCATAAACATACTTATTTTAAAAGAAGTGGTTTTACTGTCTATCGAAAATAACACGACAGCACATAAAACAAGGGCTTCTCTGAATGAGCACTGTCACTGTCATCATTTATTCACAGCCATAAAATGGACCTTTTTCCAAGCAAAAGTTTTATGAAGAAATATGACATAATTTCCTTCCCTTGGAAAGTCTTACTGACGTTTTTGCCACCTTCCTCAATTTTAAAATACAATTCCATTTATATATTCTCCCAACATTGTGTACAGAATTTAAGAAAAGGAAGGAAATAACTTTCATCAAACTAATATTCTCATATTTTCAATGAATATAATAGTGGGAATTTTTATAGAGTTATCCAAATGACTACTAAACATATTTTTAATCATCTTATAAGATTTTATTGAAGTAATACTATCAAACAAAGCATATTTCCTGCTTAATGAATATAAAACCAAAACCATTTGATGGTACCTTTGCAGTTCAATATACATATAGCTTTATTTAAGTTTATACTATTTCAATCGATTGCAACTCTATTTTTAATGATTTGGAATAAAAAGTCTTTCCTATGATTTTTGATTTTCAGTTATTCAAGCTAAGTAATAACCTTTTTTAAAAATGAAATTTACTAAAACAAATAATCTAAAATGGAAAGAAATTTTAAAAATTTCAATGAAGAGTAGGACCATCTATTAGTGGGAAACATACTTGTATTAACTATTTGCACTGTTTAAACACCCACTTCATAGTGTGATTTTGTAGTCAGACCATTCACATTCAAAAACCTTTACTCTGGCCTTTACTTTCTACCTGTATGAATTTGGGAAAATCCCATATGAAGGAATCATAATTTGAGAGCTGGAAGAAGCTTTAGAGTCATTTAGACAAAAACTCTTATTTTCCAAATAAAGAAACTGAGGATAATTAATGTTGTGACTACTCCAAGGTAATATGATTATGTCAGTATCAGGATTTGAATCCAAAACTTCTAGTACTATTCATTCACTTTATTTATTGTCTGAGAATTTGGACTCTATGACCTGCCTGAATTGTATCCAGCTCTAAATTTGTGATCCTAAAATATGTTTACTACTATAATTTATTTTATAAGATTTTACTTATTTATTGAAACTTTAGGATATATCTTATTAACCTGTGGTCCATAGGCAAGTTTTCAAGGGGTTCATGAGCTTGGAAAAATACATTTTTATTTTCACTAACCTCTAACTCAATTTTTGAATTTCCTCCTATTAGTTAAAAACATTATTCTGAAAAGGACTTCACAGGCTTCAATAGGTTTCCAAAGGATCCAACACACACACACACACACACACACACACACACACACACACGTTTTTCAAAAAGAAAAAAAAAATAGAAACAGAAAATGTTGCTTTAGAAAGATCTCTCTTAATTTTTAACATAAGATAATTGCATTTCTTCAGAAGACTTACAGAAGAAATATTTGAAAAGCATATGAATGATTCCTCACATTTTTATCAACACAGAAAAGTAGAATATAATCAACTCAGTCACCTAAACATATATTACAAACTGGTTTAACAAGTAATTATGAGGACAATATGGCATGAATAGATCACTAGCCCTAGAGTGAAGAGGATCTGAGTTCAATTTCAGCCTCAGACTCTCATTATGTATGACCCTTGACAAGTCACTCAGCCTTGAATGGCTGTATGAATGAAGTAACTACTAAATAATTCAATATATGGTTGTTGTTGCTGTTTTGAAATACAACTTCATTAACCATTTATTTTGGTACCTGTAGAAACAAACTACAAGAATGTACCTAGAATAGGACTTTTCACATAGTAGCACTTAATATATGTATAATAATATATTAATAATTATAATTTAATATATTTATAATTTAATTGAAATAAAACTAAGGCTGGGTTTTATACATATATTTAAGTGTAGAGGTAATTGAATCTAAAGTGAATCTAAAGACTGCAATCTCTAGTAAAGTTCTACGCTAATCCATCATCGCAACAAAGAGGTAAGATTCATGGATTCTCTAAGGCCAGCCAAATACAAACCTTGACAGATCTAAAAAAGGCTTTGAGTATAAACACAATAATGATTGTCATTTTAGGAACAGCATAGGGTAATCTTGAATTTTTTTTAGCATTTATCATCAAAAGAATAATTACTAGATGATTTGCTTTCTTGTCATATTGGTTCATGTTTCATGTTTGTTTTTCATCTTGATAGCTCAATACTACTAAGATTATGGAGTAAGCATGATCTTAAATAATGAAAGGAAAGGCTTATGCCTTAAATTATATCTTTAAAAACAATGATTTAATGCTCTTATTTCCCCTGATTACATGTAAAAAACATTTTTAACATTCATTTTAAAATTATTTTGAATTCCAAATTCCCCCTTGCTTCCTTCCCCTAACCCCTGGTTGAGAAAGCAAGAACTTTGATATGTTATTCACTCTCAGTCATGCAAAATATATATATTCCATATTTGTTGTATTATAAAAAACCACAAATCAAAACAAGAAAAATAAAGTAAAAAAAAAAAAAAAGTACATTAAGAGTGGCATGCAGATTCCATCAGTTCTTTCTATGAAGAAGTATACCATTTTTCACCATAAATGCTTCAAATTTTTCTTTCTTTTTTGATGCTATTAAAAGATCTGCTCTAAATATTTTATACAAATAGGTCTTTGTTTATTTTATTTTTTAATCTATTTGGAATACAAACTTATTAGTGATATTGTTGGATGTTTATGTAGAATTTTTTTTTCTCAAGAGTATATTATTTATCCAACTGTATGTCATTTTCAACATTCATTTTTGCAAGACTTTGGATTTCAAATTTTTCTCCCCACTTCCCCTACTCTCCCCAAAGAGAGCAAGTAATCTAATATGGGTCAAATATGTGCAATTCTTCTAAACATATTTCCATATTCATCATTTTGAACAAGAAAAATCAGATCAAAAGGAGAAAATAGCCATGGAAAGAAAACCAACAAGCAAACAAACAACAAAAACAAAAGTGAAAATACTATGCTTTGATCAACATTCATTCTCCATAATTCTCTCTCTGAATGCAGATGACACTTTCCATCATAGTCTATTGGAATTATGATGTATCACTTCATTGCTGAGAAGAAATCCACCATATTTGATCATCACATAATCTTGTAGCTACTATGTACGACATTCTCCTTTTTCTGTTCACTTACCTCAACATCAGTACATGTAAGTATTTTGTTCTGAAATCACCCTGCTCATCATTTCTAATAGAAAATAATATTCAAAATGTTCAAAGGATATGAACAGACAATTCTCACATGAAATTGAAACTATTTCTAGTAATATGAAAATTAAGACAACTCTGAGATACCACTAAACCCTGTCAGATTGGCTAGAATGACAGGGAAAGATAATGCAGAATGTTGGAGGGGATGTGGGAAAACAGGGACATTGATACATTGTTGGTGGAGTTGTGAAAGAATCCAACCATTCTGGAGAGCAATTTGGAACTATGTCCAAAAAGTTATCAAACTGTGCATACCTTTGACCCAGCAGTGTTACTACTGGGTTTGCTTATATCCCAAAGAGATCTTAAAGAAGGAAAAGGGACCTGTATGTGCAAGAAAGTTTGTGGTAGCCCTCTTGTGGTAGCCAGAAACTGGAAACTACATGGATGTCCATCAATTGTAGATTGGCTGAATAAATTGTGGTATATGAATATTATGGGATATTACTGTTCTATAAGAAATGACCAACAGGATGATTTCAGAAAGGCCTGGAGAGACTTACATGAACTGTGGCTGAGTGAAATGAGCAGGACCAGAAGATCGTTGTATACTTCAACAGCAATACTGTATGATGATCAATTCTGATTCATGTGGCTATTTTCATCAATGAGATGAACCAAATCAATTCCAATGGAGCAGTAATGAACTGAACCAGCTACACACAGCGAAAGAACTCTGGGAGATGACTATGAACCACTACATAGAATTCCCAATCCCTCTATTTTTGCCCACCTGCATTTTGGATTTCCTTCACAGGCTAATTGTACACTATTTAAAAGTTCGATTATTTTTGTACAGCAAAACAACTGTTTGGACATGTATACATATATTGTATTTAATTTATACTTTTATACATTTAATATGTATTGGTCAACCTGCCATGGGGTGGTGGGGAAGGAGGGGAAAAATTAGAACAAAAGGTTTGGGAACTGTCAATGTTTTAAAATTACCCAGCATCTATCTGGTAAATAAAAACTATTAAAATAAAAAAAGAAATTAAAAAAGAAAATAATATTCAATTATATTTATATACTGTCACTTATTCAGCCATTACCCAATGGATGGACATGTACTCAATTTCTAATTTCTTACTATGACAAAAAGAGTTGCTACAAACATTTTTGTACATGTGGATTATTTTCCTCTTTTTATCTCTTTGGGATATAGACTCAGTAGACACACTGCTGGATCAAAGAGTATGCACAGTCTTATAGTTATTTGGGCATAGTTCCAAATTGCTCTCCAGAATGGTTGGATCAGTTTACAACCAACAATGGATTAGTGTTCCAATTTTCTCACACTGCCTCCAATATTTACCTTCATCTTTTCCTGTCATCTTAGCCAATCTAAGAGGTATGACGTGGTAAGAAAGACTGCTTTTTATGCTTCCCTTATGTGTTCTATTTGAAAATTAAATTTTTCATTCATTTCTGGTTAGGTTTTTTTTGTTGTTGTTGTTTGTTTGTTTGTTTGTTTGTTTGTTTTTAACCAGGCATGCTTGAAAGTACTCTTTTTCACTTGAACATTCACTTTTCCATTGAAGGATTAAACTAAGTTTTCTATGTAGGTAAGTTTGGGTTGTTATCCTAACTCCTTTACTTTCCACATTATAACATTTCAAGACTCTATTTCTGTAATGCTGAAGCTGCTAAATTTGTGTTATTCTGACTATGACTTCACAATATTTGACTGTTTCTTTCTGGCAGCTTACAATATTTTCTCCTTCATCTAGGAATTCTAGAATTTGTCTATACTATTCCTTGGGAATTTCAGTTTTGGGATATTTTTTTCAGGAAATGCTTGGTGGATTCTTTCAATTTCTATTTTTCCTTGTGGTTCTAGAATATCAGAATAGATTTCCCTTACTTAATAAATATTATATCTAAACTTTTTAAAATCATAGCTTTCAGATAATCCAATAATTCTTCAATTATTTCTCTTCAATCTATCTTCAAGGTCAGTTGTCTTTTCAAAAATATATTTCATATCTTCTATTTTTTTATTCTTTTAATAGTGTTTTATAATTTCTTGATTTCATATGTAATCACTATATTCCACTTGCCCAATTATCATTTTTAAAGAATTATTTTCTTCTCTGAGTTTCTGTATTTACTTTCCTATTTGGCCAATTTTATTTTTAAGGAGTTTTGCTCACCAGTGAATTTTCTGAACCTTTTTTCATTGAGCCAATTCTGATTTTCTAGTTCTTATTCTCAGTAGATCTATGTACCTCTTTATCATTTGACCTATTCTGCTTTTAAGGTCTTACTTTTTTAAAATAATATTTTTCTGTACATTCTTTGCAAAACTTTTGACTCTATTTTCAAAATTTTCTTGTATTATTCTCATTTCATTTCCTAATTTTTCTCTAACTCTTTGATTTTTAAATGGTTTTTGAGCTCTTTCAGGAATTATTTTGGGGTCTGAGAATAGTTCTGATTTTTCTTTGAGGCTTTGGATTCAACAGTTTTGTCATTTTTTTCTGAGTTTTTGTTTTGATATTTCCTGTCAAAAATCATATCTTCCTGTGAAAATGTTTTCTTTTGTTGCTGTCTGTTACTTTTCAACCAATTTCTTGATTTTTAACTTCACGGTAAAGTTGGGCTCTGCTTCTAGGATATAGGAAGAAATCTCCCAAATTTCAGGTTTCTTGTATTTGCAGATCTAGTTCTTAGGACTGTACATTTTCAGTTCTTCCCAGGTGATCTGAACTAAGAGGTTTGTTTTCCAATTCTCTTGACTTGTGTTGTGGTCTGGGAATGACCACAAAAAAACCCTTTTTTGCCCTATAATTCTGACCAAGGTTCCCAGTGCAGTTCTGGTGTGCCAGTGCTTTTGTTTGTTTGTTTGTTTTTTGTTTGTTTTGTTTTGTTTTGCCCTGGGACTATCACCCAGAACTCTAACTCAAATCTGTACATATGAAATGCAACAGCAGTGCAAGTAATCTCCTTTTGACCAATTGGTCAACACCTTTACAATTTGTGGACTGGGAACTTGGAAGCTGCCACCGTCACCAATCATTTTCATACCCCCCCAATAGTCTGCTATTGGTTGGCTGAGGCATGGCCTCTACTGCCAGAAATAGACTGCTGTCCACCTCTACTCTAATGTAACATAGCTATCCTATCAGCATTTTAAGTTGGACTAGAAAATTGTTTCACCCATTTCTTTTGTGAATTTTGCCATTCCAGAATTCATTTTGAGGCATTTTTAAAGGTTGTTTGGAAGGGAATTTGAAAGAGTTTAGTTGAGTCCCTGTCTTTTCTCCATCACATTGATTCATTCTCATACCCTTTTTACAAAATACTATATAAATGATGGCTAATTATTGTCCCTCATATTCAAAGAGAAACAAAATGACACCTCTATGCTGGGGTCAAGGTGCAGTTTGTCAAACTGACTGATTAGACCAATATAAACTCAGAAGATTCTATCACAGGTCAAAAACAAATAGTCCATATTAATATTTTGAATGGGTGTATCTCTAAATTTATGTGTCACACATTTCATTTGAATGACTAATTTTACTTTGCTTAAGAACACAGTCCCTGGGGCAGCTAGATGACACAGTGGATAGAACACCAGCCCTGAAGTCAGGAGGACCTGAGTTCAAATCTGGCCTCAGACACTTAACACTTCCTAATTGTGTGACCCTTGTCGAATAACTTAACCCCAATTGCCTCAGAAAAAAGCCCCTTCTTTAATGTGAAAAGAGCATGCTAGATGGTTCTATGCCACTGTCTCCCATATCTCAAAATTGATTCCATAGTTCTTCAGAGAGACTTTTAGAGTGTCCTTGTAATGCTTCTTCTGACTCTATGTGAGCTCATGTCTTATATGAGTTCTCCATAAAATATTTTTCAAATTATGTTTGAATAGAACACTGGAGTTTTGCTGTCTGAAGTAAAATTTAGATGCTTGGTAGTTCAGCTCAAGAAAGGACCTCAGTGTTTGATATTTTATCTTTCCAGGTGATCTTCATAATCTTCCTAAGAGAAATCAATGAAATTCAATTTCTTGGTATGACGTCCAGGTTTCACAGGCATACCTTCAGTTTTATAAGCAATGTACTATCCTTCTGAGTCTCCCAAACACTGAGCTAGCTCTGGCAATACATGCATTGCCTTCATACTCTATGTGGGCATCCTTGGAAAGTATACTGCCAAGGTAAGTGAACTTATCTTCAACATTGAAAATTTCTCCACTTAGGAAGGCTTGTTGCTAATCCTTAGTTCCTACTTTCCAGCCAATTATATTGTTCCTCATACCTGTTGATACTTCAGACTATGTAAACCAATATATTGTTCTGCCATTCATGATGTTCCAGTTTTATAGTCAATCATATTGTTTTCCCCATTTATGTTGCTACCTATTAGTTTTTAAATGCTCCTCCTTTTGATTGTAAAAATGATATATTTTTCTTCATTTGGAGGGTTCTTTTTTACATGCTCAGGAACTAAAGACCTCTTTTACTGATAATTTCTAGACTTCCTAATAAATTTAACACACTCCAAAAAAAAAAAAAAAAAAAAAAAAAAGAAAGAAAGAAAGAAAGAAAGAAAGAGTTTGCTGTAAATGACTGTTCCACATATAAATGGCATGCTACAGGCTGGTGGAAAATCTTTGTTTTCTTGGACTTAAATGTTAGACCAAAATTAACACAAGCAGCAGAGAACTGATTCATGCTTTGTTTTCATCTGAGTTTCATAATCTGCATTGAGTGGCCAATCATGTATGAACAAAAAGCTAAGCACAAACTCTCCTCCCTTTTAGTTTTGACTTGCAGCAGTTTCAAGTTGAATAATTTACCATCACTGTGGTCCCTGACCTGGTGCTTTTTTTGTTCTCATTGAACATATGCAATAATACCACTGAAAATTATGTGAATGATAATTTATATTTATAGTGTTTTGTATAATTACAAAGCATTTTCAAATACAGTATTCCATATGAACATCACAATGACCATGAAAAACACACACTACAAAATTTCAACCAATTTTCAAAATGAAAAAATTGAGAGTCAGGTCTAATAATATGCCCAGAGTCATGCAGCCACTAAGTAGTTGATCCAGTCTTCAAATGCAAGGTTCTTAACTCTAAATCCAATTGACCTTTTGATGATCCAACATAATAATAAATGCATCGTTGATAATCCAATCCATTGCATTATGTTAACTTATGAATATAGACCAGAACAAAAAGTTAAATGTTTTCTGCCCCATTAGACTGTGGGCTCCTTGAGAACAGAGATTTTCTTTTACCTATCTCTGTATACCAGAATTTAAATGGTTCCTGGAATGTAGTAGAGCTTAATAAATATTTATGATGGACTAATTGCTATTAGTAATTAGGGATTGTTTTATGAGTATATTTATCATCTTCACAAAGTTATATTTTCTAGGAAAAAGAGAGCTCAGTTGATTGGAAAAATAAGATGGCCAAAGCCCAGACACAGCATAAACATGAGAGTTACAAATATAAGCAAAGGACCAACATTCTCCTAACTATGTATAAGCTAAATACTTGAACCTGGCTATACTACTACTAAGCCTTTACCCAAAGCTGTACTCAAATGGGGCTCGCTGGCCAGCCTCAGGCAGTTTTAGCATCAGACCCAGATTATCAAATAGATAATTCTGTATGGGGACCTCCCAGCCCTTTTCATAAAACTCCTGCCTATCTCTTATACCATCAAATCATCATAGTGTGAAACTTTGAAACATAATGTTATGGTTCTGAGATAGATAAAAGATGAAATGACTTTTAAAAAGTTGTGAGTATTTTTATTTGTTAATTATCATTTCATCTTTCACTTGTCAAAATGTCAGACTGAGAAAAATATTGAAAGTATGATACAATCTAGGTGTATTAAATTACTGCAAGAGTGACTTCTCACAAAATCATTGACCACTTTCCTCCTCCAAAATCTGGGGTCTAAAAATTATTGTACCTGAGGCTCAGGGACTTAAATTTCAGTAACTGAAACAAATACCTTTTTTCTTTGATATAATTTTTCTTTACCCATATTTCTTTTTGGCCTGCTATGTGTCATCTGGTCTCTAAACTTCCTTTGTATAAATTAAATGTAATTGCAATGGAAACCAACTGTTTTTAGTTTCACTGGATTGCCTGTTTTTTTTTTTTTTTTTTTTTCCTGAAAACACCTTTAAATCCCGAAGCAGATGCAATGGATTGAGATAAATAAAGTTTGTGAATCAGTTTTCAAACTGTGCCCCTCAAAGAATCCTAGGGTAAAATTTGAGAAAGCTCTTTGAAACAATTTTTTGTCTAAGAAGCATGTTCAATTTGTCTCCTTTTAATCAAATACAGAACTAGTGGCAATAATATAAAAGTGTTGGAATTTCAAGGTATTAATTGGTATAGTGAAGAATCCTATATTTAGATCAAGAAGACCAGAATTTCAGCTTTTCCTTAAATACTTGACCAACTGTGTTATCCTGTGAAATTCATTAAATCTCTCTGATCCTCAGTTTTTTTTTTCATATATAAATTATGGAATTTAGTTCAATGACATCTAAGCACAATTTTATACTATTATTTTTGCTTCTCCAAATCTTAGTCTGGTGTAAAATACATCCTATGATTTTTTAAAAATTTAAAATGAATAATTTAGTATTAACAAGATTTTTTCTCTTAATTTGTGTTAAATTTTGGCATTAAATGTAAGTAGGATGGCAAATGATTCTGTTATCAAGGGGAAAAAGTTGGACAGAGCAATACATTAAAAACCAAGAAATTGAAATGTTTTTGGAAACTGTCAAAGCATAAGTTTTGGTATGATGTTAGGTGGCTGACTCGGGGAAGGTCAAAGACATAACTGATGGCAGTAGGCTAACTACATGAAAACTTCAAGAGATCTCCTCTCTTTCCATATAGATTTCAAAACTAGAGAATTCTATATATTCTGGAAGCATATAAAAGCCCATGTGAGAATCTGTATGAATAGTGGATTGATGGGCCTTAAACCACAGGGGCAGCTTAAAATGAATCAGTAACCAATAATGTATTCTTCAGGCTTCAGAGCTAACTAGGAGGTTTGAAAAATAATTATCACCTCATTTAAAAGAATTGTGGAATTACCATATTGTGAGTTTCTTATCTCTCCATTTTGTTTTTATGATATGAGATGGGAATAACTTAGTGAGGGTTGCTCAGTACAACTCTCCTCTTCACATGGCCTCTGGGAATAAGAAAGCAAAATTACAAACTGAGTTGGGAGCTTAGACCCCACTAGAAATGGCTTGCTGCCAGATTCTTAAGAGTTTTGATTCCATATCTTTTTTACAAACTAATTTCAGAAGTAAATGTAACTTCAATGCAATTGTGTTTTATTTTTGGAAAAAAAATAATAAAAAATGAGAGCAAACATGAGCTAATTATTATAAATATATGAAAATCACATAATAATGACTTTAATTTTTAAACCAAGATTGTTAAAATCTAGTCCAAGGTTCTCTGAAGTAAGAGTTTAATTGGAAGTCTGGGAAAAAACTTGAATGTTAGTGCTCCATTACCTGTCTTGCCTCCTTAAGTGGTTGATGGAGGGCAGGAAAGAAAGAGTAGGAGAAGTGTGTGTCTGTGTGTCTATGTGTTTCAGTTTAGAGGTAAGATACTTGTAGGTACCCACTTGAACAATCCTTGACTAAATGTGAAATTACCTAAAACTCTGCATGTGAGGAATCATTTCCTAAATGTTTCAAATGGAAGATCAACATGTGGTTTTGCCCAGGTGATTTCTTTTTTCATTTCATTGACAAATTTACTTTTTCACTTTTCCCCTTTCTTCACTGGAATTTTTTTGTCTGTTTTCCAAAATAAGAGTTGAAGTGTATTTTCTATTAGGATACTTGCCTATTTCACTTAAAAAAAGAAACAATATAATTTTTAACATATTTTAATGCTTTTTTCCTATACTTTTTCTCCTTGTAAGTATTTTATTTTCAGTTTAGGCTTTGTTTCATCCCCCTATGCAAGATCCCTCTTCTGGTCAACACAGGGCATCTATTAAATTGCTAAATAAATGGTGCAGTTGTGATGCCAGTGTGTTCTTGCCTAAAGTAAAGATTGATGTTAATTAACACTGATTGAAATTATATGCTATTAGCTACACTGGTGTGTAATTTCACATGGCATTGAATTCATTGTTACTGCCTGGCTTCTCTTATGCTAATTGTTTGTGTATGCTTCATAGGTCATCTTGACATAGTTTTTAAATATTTGTTTTCATGACATGTTTTAAGCAAATTATTTTCTTTCTTACTATTTATTTAACTGGATATTATTTTAACTAGAATTTTAACAAAATGAATCTCAAAGCATTAGAAGTGGCATAATCTATTGGAGAGAGAAACATGAGAGGGGCTTTTTAATCTCTAAAGCAGAATATGAGCATTGAAATAAAAAGATTATAAAACATTACACAAAGTTATAAAAGATTTGAGGAAATTAGAAGCAAAGACTAACAAATTCAATGGGGACACAACAAATTGACATCCTAAATCTATAATATTTAAATTTTCAGGGGCAGGTCTTTGTCTAAGCTCTTCTTGGCTTCCTTCAGATCAACACCAGATCAAGCCTCTGAAATGGTTTTGGAGTGACATAACTCACAAATGTTTTAAGTAGAAGATATTTCCAGCAGAAGATATTTTGGAATGACTTCAGAAAAGCTCTGTTTCAATAGGACATTGGAGGGATTGGGAGAAGGAGCCAAGGGCAGGCACAATGCAGGGATACAGGGCACTGTGGTGTACACATACCATGGAAATGTAGCAGAAGGTTCTTAGCCAAAATATAGAAATGTTGGCTACTCTGTCCTGGTTCAGAAACCAATGGATCAGCAAATAGTTATGAGTCATCCAACACAACTACAAAAGGCAATTAGTGAGCCTCTGAAACCCAGAATAATTCAGGACATGGCCACCCATAACAAGAAGAAAATCAGAAGCACAGGCCCCAGGGCCACATGGAGTCATTGTCAGCTGTAGATGAAGCTTGGGAAAACCATCCCTTTGCTCTAAGGCAACGCACTTATTAAAATGAGCAAAAAGAGCAAAAATAACTCTGAACATAGATAGCTTTCATGGAAACAGAGAAGAACAGACCTCAAAAACTGAGAACAATAAAGACAAATTTTCTGTAGATGAAGCCCAAAAAGGTAATATGAGTTGGTCTCCATATTACAAGACTCTCTTGGAAGAATTCAAAAAGGATCTTAAAAGAGAGAAGAGAAATGGGGAAAGGAAAAGAGGAGTTTGCAGAAGTGTTTGAAAAGGGAAACAAAAATTATCTGAAGAAAATTCCTTTAAAAAGATTTAGAGAAATGGAAAAAGCATATGACTTCTTCCAAAATAGATTTGATAAAATTCAAAAAGAAACCAACTCATTGAAAAAAGAGAATTTGTGAAATGGGAAAAATAAAAATAAAAAAACAACTTATTTAAAAGTTCAATTGGCCAAATGAAAAAGAAGATAAAAAAGCTAACTAAAGAAATAATTCACTAAAAATTAGAATTGAATAAATAGAAATGAATAACTCAAAGAAACATCAAGAATCAATCAATCAAAACCAAAAAATGAAAAAAAATTTTAAAATGTAAAATATCGTATTGGTAAAACAACTGACCTAGAAAATAGAGCTAGGAAAGACAATCTAAGAATTATTGGACTTCCTGAAAGCCATGATTGAAAAAGATCCTAGACAACATCTTTCAGGAAATCATCAAGGAAAACTGCCCTTGATATCCTAAAACAAGAGGGCAAAATAGCCATTGAAAGAATTCACTGATTACTTTGTAAAAGAGACTCCAAAATGAAAACTTCAAGGAATAGCATAGCTAAATTTCAGAATTAGCAGATCAAGGAGAAAATATTGCAAGCAGTCAGAAAGAAAAAAATAATCAAATATCAAGAAGCCACAATTAGGATTACCCCAGACCTACCAGATTCCACTTTAAATAATCACGAGATCTGTTTGAAAAAAAAACAAAAACAAAAAAAAAAAAACTCTGAAGAACAAAAGAACTTGGATTGCAGCCAAGAATCAATTATCCAGCAAAATTGAGCATCATCCTTTAGGTAAAAAGATATACATTCTTTTCTGATGAAAGACCAAAGCTGAACAGAAAATTTGATCTTCAAATACAGAACTTAAGAGAATACTTAGAAGATAAAAAGGAAAGAAAAAAATAATTGTTTCTCTTAAAAGTTAAAAAAGTTCATATCCCTATATGTAAACATGATATGTGATGATATAAAAAAGATACTAGAGGTGGAAAGAGGATTGTACTAGAAGAGAAAAGGGGAGGTAAAAATGGGATAAATTACATCTCATGAAGAGGCAAAAAAAGACCTATTACAATTGACGGAAAGAAAGGAGGAAGATGAGCATTGCATGAACCTCACTCTAATCAGATTTGGCTCAAAGAGAGAATATCAGACATATTTACCTTTACAAGAAAACTTATCTCATCCTATAGGGAAGTAGGAGAGGAAAGAGGAAAGAAAGCGGGGCGACTACAACAAATGGTGAAACAACAAATCATGAACACAGTTGATAATTTCATCTAAGAGAATAACAATAATGAGACAACACACCAAAATTTATGGGATGTAGTCAAAGTAGTTATTAGGGGAAATTGTATATCTCTAGATGGTTGCTTTCATGAAATAGAGAAAGAATCAATGAATTGGGCATGCAACTAAAACACCTAGAAAAAGAACAACTTAAAAACTACCAATTAAATATAAAATTTTAAATTTTAAAATAAAAGGGAGATTTATAACATTGAAAGCAAGAAAACTATCGAACTAATAAACAAAACTAAGAGTTGATTTTATGAAAAAACAACTAAATAAAATTTCAGAAAAATGTTCATTGCTCAAAAATGTCTGATTATAATAAAATCTAATCATAATAGTAATTAGATTTTTAAAAACAGAGTTCCCTATATAAAAGAGGAATTTATTTGTCTAAAGAATAATAAGTAGTGGAGAATGATAGAAGTTTTTTTTTTGAAAGATACTATATTAATTTTCAATCCCTGTTTTTGTCAGCTTGTATTTTTTATTTCATTCTCAGGTTAATTTTGCATTATTCCAACGTCTCATTCTTCTTCTGCAGCAAAATAACTGTATGGATATGTATACATATATTTTATTTAACATATGCTTTAACATATTTAATATGTATTGGTCTACCTGCCATCTGGGGGAGGAGGGAGGGGGAAGGAGGGGGAAAGTTGAAACAGAACATGCTGGAAAAATTACTCATTAAAAAGCTATAATAAAAAATAATAAAAATTACATAAAAAAGAAAAACACTACATTCATAGATATTATTAGGTAAAGATATTTGAAATACTGAAGAATCACAGGCCTAAATTAGTAGTCTTCTTAGAAAGGGACCATTAAAACCCTGGGGAGGGCCTAGTAGAAGCTTGAATCAGTTATGAAAATGAATGACTACACAATTGGCAGGTATTTAAATTAAAAGAAAAATTAATAAGATGCCAGGAAGCATTAAAAGAAACTAATTTTAGAGACTTTTACAGTCTAAAGAATACAAATCTTTACATCACCATATGATGATTTTAGCAAAGACCAGAGAGGCACTTTGGTTAGGGTAGTGGGGCACTATCAAAAGTGTTTATTAAGTTCCTATATATTACCCAAAAATTGCAGAGAAACCCTCTGAATCTGGGATGTGTTAAATCACAGTTTACTATCAAAACTAATAGTGGAAAACCCAGAGAAATCAGAACAATATATAAAATGCAACCAAGTGCTATGTTGTGTACCTAAATGATAAAGAGGATAGAAAGAGATGGATTCTAAACAATGGCCAGAAAATCAGTTCAAGAACACTCAAGTTTCAAAAAAAAATATTCTCTAATTCAGGAAAAAAATAATTTTGACAAGCTCCAGAAAATCCTAGCCACAAGAAAGCAGACAAGAAACTTCTAATATTTTATGAAATTCAAACACACCTATGAAAGGGAAGCAAAAACAGACTCATTCTATTTGAAAAGAAAAGATCAGGAATTCTGTTGCCATGGCATCTGAAGTCAGAACTCCCTAAGCAAAGTACAGATTAAATGGCAGGGTTGGCTTCCACAAATATGCACTAGATGATTCTTTTACTGAGTATAATGTAGCAGAGAGAATCATTATAGTATTTAGAAGCTAAATGGAATCATTCTAACTCTTGTAATTAGGATGGGGTCAAGGACACCTGTCACTCTTTAACTACAATAATTAAGTCTGACCTCCTTCACAATTATTTATGATTCCATTCCCTACTGTACTCATAGGAACTCAGCCAGAAGTGACAGTGAATAATAAGGGTCAGAAGAGTCCTGGTCTTCCAGGCTAGTGACCACAGGAAGTGTGTCCTATGTAGCGCATTTGAGATAAATGCCTTGACCTTTATTTTCCTGAATGACAAAAATTATCTATATTTAGTGTATATATCAGAATAATCCCACATTTCTCTAAAAGAAAGTCATGATTGTCCATCTAATGATGAACAAAGTGGATCAGATAGCAAGATTCAGTGAATATCAGGGGGATGGGAATTTAATCCAGATTATTCAGAGTACCCTATTATTAACAGAATCCTGAAAGTATTAGGCTAATTCTAGAAATTTGACAATCCCAATTTTGAGATCACTGAGATAGAAGAAGCTAATTTGAAGCTGTCAGTTGATAAGTACTTTTTTTTTCAAAGAGCTTCTGTAATACTGAAATACTTAATAATTGGCCATACTTAATCTTCAAGGCCTAGGTATCACTCTAGAATTTTGTGAGTATTAAAAATTTGAAATGAACATTTTTTTCTCTTACATAACTACTAAACAGTCTTATTCATGCATATATGATTTAGGAGAATAAGTAAAGTAAGAGTAGGTGACCTGAATTCTTTTAAATCCTTTGAAGTTAATTGAACTAAAAATTGTACAATTTTTTATATTATAGTTTTTTTTTTATTTATCAGATATATGCAAAGGTAATTTTACAATATTGACAACTGCAAAACCTTTTGTTCCAATTTTTCTCCTCCTTCTCCCCACCCCTGCCCCCAGATGGCAGGTAGACCAATACATGTTAAATATGTTAAAGTGTATGTTAAATATAATATATGTATACATATCCATACAGTTATTTTGCTGCACAAGAAGAATCAGACTTTGAAATAATGTACAATTAGCCTGTGAAGGAAATCAAAAAGGCAGGCAGACAAAAATGGAAGGATTAGAAATGCTATGTATTTGTATGTTCACACTCATTTCCCAGAGTCATTTTGCTGGGTGTAGCTGGTTCTATTCATTATTGAACAAATGGAACTTATTTGGTTCATCTCATTGTTGAAGAGGGCCACATTGAACAGAATTGATCATCATATAGTATTGTTGTTTTAGTATGTGATGATCCCCTGATCCTGCTTATTTTACTCAGCATCAGTTCATATAAGTCTCTCCAGGCTTTTCTGAAAGGTCATTTCTTATAGAACCATAATATTCCATAACATTCAAATACCACAATTTATCCAGCCATTCTCCAATTGATGGGCATCCATTCAGTTTCTAGTTTCTGGCCACTACAAAGAGGGCTGCCACAAACATTTTTGCACATACAAGTCCCTTTCCCATTTTTAAGATCTCTTTTGGATGTAAGCCCAGTAGTAACATTGCTGGATCAAAGGGCATGGACACTTTGATAACTTTTTTGAGCATAGTTCCAAATTGCTCTCCAGGATGTATTCACAATCCCACCAACAATGTATCAATGTCTGAGTTTTCCCACATCTCCTCCAACATTCAGTATTATCTTTTCCTATCATCCTAGCCAATCTAACAGGTGTGTAGTGATATCTCAGAGTTGTCTTAATTTGCATTTCTCTTTATATATCATGAACCCATTTTGACCTTATCTTCATGCATGGTGTTAAGTGTGGATCCATGCCTAGTTTCTGCCATACTAATTTCCAATTTTCCCAGCAGTTTTTGCCAAACAGTGAATTCTTATCCCAAGAGCTTGGGTTTTTGAATTTGTCAAACACTAGATTATTAAAGTTATTGACTATTTTGTCCTTTGAGTTTAACCTATTCCACTGATCAACTAGTTTATTTCTTAGCCAATACGAAATGGTTTTGGTAACTGCTGCTTTATAATATGGTCTGGTACAGCTAGGCCAACCTTCATTTGATTTTCTTTCATTAGTTCCCTTGAAAGTCTTGACCTTTTGTTCTTCCATATGAATTTTGTTGTTATTTTTTCTAGCTAATTAAAATAGTTTTTTGGGAGTCTGTTTGGGAAGAAGAAATAGAGGTAAATAATTAGAAACTAGTAGAACAACTATGTGAATATTACAATGATAATGATTCTGAATCAATTTCTAAGGAAACACTCTATATGTACAACTTAATACCCTTGCAAGAATCTTGCAAGTTCTAGAAAAAAGAAAGTTCTAATTAGAACAGCCAAACAAGGAAGCATGAGGAGAAAGAGGAAGAGAATGGAGAGGTTAATGAAAAAATTGCCAAAAGTTATGGAGAGTTAAGTGAACTTAAAGGACTCACAACCTAGCTTCACATCTGCCTGCATCCCGAGCAGGCTATTAGCTCTCCCCCATCAACTTAACCTTCCTGGGTGGAGGGAGGAGGAATTGGAAGGGCAGTGATATCACCAGCATTTCTCCCCTACCCCCCAGCAATCACTACCCCCATGACTCCATTGCAAAAGGCACTACATAAAGCGAAAGAGGAAGGGCAGAATACAGCTGATTTGAGAATAGAAATGTATCCTGAGATTGAACAGTTTAACTGTTCAGATCAAGAAAGGAGAAGATACACTCCTTTTAATCTAGAAATTATCAAAGATAATTATAAATTATCAAATATATAATTATAAATTTTCAAAGATAATAAAAGGCTTGCAGTCTTTATGGGGCTACATCATCTTATGTTAAGATGCAGAATTTGGCTTAAGAAATTTTAACCCTTAGTGATTGGAAATCTATAGCAAGGACATGCTTAGAACCTGGATAAAACTTATTGTGGCTTTCTGAAAACACTGAACTCTGAAGAATACAAGCCCAACAAAACAGGCAAACTGGAGTTAATACAGCAATCACCTGGGACCAACTAACAGGTGTAGGTTCTTATGCAGACACATCAGTACAAATTAATTACTCCATAGCAGCATATGAGCAAATTGCTTCTGCTACTATTAAAGCATGGGGCTTCCACCCAGGAAAACAAGATAGATGAGAAATCTTCACGAAAATAGAGCAAGATCCAAATGAACCTTTTGTTGATTTTGTGGGATGTCATATGAGTAATTGGAGAAAATGTAGCTACAGGAATTATGATAAGGCAACTTGCTAAAGAAAATGCTAATGAGGTTTGCAGAAGAATTATATTAGGACTACATGAGGATGCTCCTTTAGAGAAGATCACAAGATGCTGTGCCACAGTGGGCACAAATATCTTTTATAGCCAAGCTATGATGCAGACTTCCCAAGATCCGAGCATGGGAAAACAGGCTCCCTTTTGGCAAGGGACTTCCAGAGAGACTTGTCAATGCTTTCAATGTGGTAAAGTAGGGCATCTGAAAGCCCAGTGTTTGCATTGAGATGGAGTGAGAAAAACAGGGTGGGAGAACAAGACCCAAAACCCCATGTCCAAAATGCAACAGAGGCTTCCCCTCGTCATTCAGGGAACCAGGATGAGAGGCCCAGTACCAGGGCCCAAGGCAAAAAATACTTGGGGCATGATGGTAGCCAATGCTACACCCAGAGAGTGCCTAGAAGTTCAGTACCCAGATATGACCAATCAGCCAGGAAGCAATTTGATGGCAGAAAGTGATTACAATTGGGGAGAATAGAATAGAATTGTATATAGCTGGGACAACTGAAATACCCCCTGTTCCTCTCCAATCTATGAATCCCTTGCCTCCAGGCACAGTATGCTTGACCATTTCACCTCCTGAGTGTACTTACAAAACAGTGTCCATCCATACACTGATGTGGAAAACTGGGGAATGTGTAGATAATATCCAAGTAACTAATATAGGTGGACAATTTGTGACTTATCAACCAGGAGAAGTAGTAGCATCAGGTTAACTGATACAGACTCTTAATAAGCAATCTGGTGATAGTCTCCCAGATAATGACTTTAAGCAACAAAATCCAAGAATATTCTGTACAGCAGCTGAGACAGCTGACTACCCTATGCTCACTATCTATATAAATGGCACACCATTAGAAGGCTTGGTAGACACATATGCAGATCGTATTGTCATTAGAGGTGCCAACTGGCTCAGTCACTGGCCAAAGATTAAGGCAGACACCTATATTTATGGTGGAGGAGGAACAATAGCAGCTAAAGTTAGATGGACATTTGAAGGTGAAACAGGAGTTTTTACTCCTTTTATAATTGAAAAAATCCCCATCAATCTGTGGGGAAGAGATAGTTTACAACAGTTAGGATTACAAATGAGTACTTCAGTTTTTTAGGCAGGGCTGTTGTTAGAGGCCTGCCAACAGTCTCACCTGTTCCTATTCAATGGAAAACTAATATACCAGTGTGTATAGAACAGTGGCCCTTAACTAGTGATAAAATTCATGAATTCATGACTTATTAGATATTGTACAGGAGCAACTTTACCAAGGACACTTACAACCTATTCTAAGTTTGGAATTCCCCTGTGTTTGTTATAAGAAAAAAATCTGGAAAAATGGAGAATGTTGACTCATCTGAGAAAAATAAATGAACACATGGAAACTATGGGAACTCTTCAACCTGGTCTTGCATCTCCTACTCAGTTACCTAGAGAATGGCATCTGTGGGTTATAGACATTAAGGATCCCTCTAGATAAGGAAGATATGAAAAGATTTGCCTTTTCAGTGCCCAGCGTTAACTTAGCTGAGCCTTATAAAAGATATGAATGGACAATTTTGCCACAGGGAATGAAAAATATCCATACTATGTGTCAAATGTATGTTGCTGCTGCTCTTACTCCAATAAGAAAAAACATTTCCAAAAGTTATGCTATTGCATTACATGGATGATATATTGGGATGTGCACCTGAGGAGCAAATGTTAGAAGCATGTCTACAAAAGACCATAGAAACACCAAGGAACTACAAATTGCATATAGCTCAAGAAAAAATTCAAAGATATGCTCCTTTTCAATATTTAGGATATTAAATATGCCCTAATGCTTACATTACAAAAACTTTCCTTAAGAACAGAAAAGCAAAACACCTTAAATGACTTCCAGAAATTGATAGGAGATATCTAATGGATGCATCCAGTGTTAGGCTTGACTACCTATCAATTGCAATCATTATATGATATTTTAAGGGGAGACAATGCTTTAAACTCATCATGCCAGCTTACAAAAAAAGCTCAAGAGGCTTTGAGAGAAGTTGATCTGGCTTTATCCAATGTGGTTGCAAGAGTCACTCAAAAACCCTTGGAAATATCAGTTTTTGCTACAAAAGAGGTACCCACAGCAGTCCTTCATCAAGGAGACAATGTGATAGAGTGGGTGAACCTCCCAGCATAACCAGAACAAAGCCTTACTCCTTACAGAGTGCTTGTGCCTAGATTTTTATTAAAGGCCATTAAGCGAGCAATACAATTATCTGGGATGACCTGACAAAATATACACCTATTATACCAATGAACAAATTAATGTATGCTGTAAAACCATCCTAGAGTAGCAAATGTTATTGGCCACAGCTCAAAATTTTACACACGGGTCTCCATTAAAGATAAACTGACTATTACATAATTGGTGATGGATTCTTGAAGAAAAGGTTCCTAAAGTTCCTCTTAAAGGACCAACTATCTTTACAGATGCATCCAAACATAACATTTGAACTGTATACTCTTATGACAACTAAAGAGAGTAGTCAGAATTTCTTTTCAGTCCACTGTATGTTTGCAATCATTCTAGCTCTTACTTATTATCCAGGAGATATAAATATGATACCTAATTCAGCCTATTCAGTAGGTGTGGTATAAAGAATTGCCACAGCCCAAATAAAATTTGTAGCTTCTATTATATATCAGCTTTAAGGAACTTCAAGAACAAATGAGAAAGCATCCAGGTAAGATGTATATCTTGCCTGTCCACTCACATCGTAAACATCCAGGTCCTAATTTTGATGGTAATTCAAGGGCAGATAGCCTTCTAATTATATTGGCCAATATGCCTTTATTTCAGGCAGCCCAAGAATCTCATCCTAAATATCAGGCTGCTCAAGCTTTATGTTTGCAATTTGTGATAACAAAAGAGGAAGCTAGGAGCATATCAAAAGCCTGTACAGCTTGCCTTCCTTTCCATGCTCCTATGCTCCCTCTAGAGAAGAACCCTTATGGTTTGAGACCTAATGAAATTTGGCAAATGGATGTGACCCATTATAAATCTTTTGGCTATCTGTCTTTTATCCATGTTGTGGTACCTTTTCAGGATTCACTTTTGCAATACCAAAAACAAAAGAGACAGCCTGAGTGGTCACTGAATTCATTATACAAACATTTGCAATTATGGGTGTGCCACAAGCAATAAAAACAGATAATGTACCTGCATATACTTCTAAACATTTTGCACACTTTTGTACACAGTATAAGATTTTACACACCACTAGCATACCCTTTAATCCTCAAAGACAGGCAATAATAGAATGGAAAAACAGAGACATCAAGACACTCCTCCAAAAACAAAAGAAAGGGGGAGACACAGGTAATCCTAGAGAACTTCTAAATTTAGCTCTTTATACTATTAACTTCTTGATTTTTGACAAAGGTGCACTGGTTCCTCCTGACAGGTGTTATAACCCTCCGGAAAGGCAGTGTCCAGTGCAAGCAACTCCACTATCTTTAGATAATCACCAAGTGATGTGGAGAGACCCAGAAAGTGGTGAATGGAAGGGATCAGATAGGTTAACTGCTTGGGGGAGAGGGTTTGCTTGTATCTCTACAGATGGAGAAGGAATCAGATAGATGCCAACAAGCCGTATGTGCCTTGTCTATTGGAGAGAGCCGGAGTGGACCCTTGAAACAAAGGAGAAGATTCAAGAAACATCGGGTGGTTCCATTGATGACTGTGCCCACCCCTGAAAGAGCAGGGTAGTTATGGCATTTGATTCATGGACATCAAAATGTGTTAATGAGACTGATGCAGGACTTGAAAACCCTCAGAATCATTGAAATCCCTAAGACATGATGAGACTGTTTCAGGATTTCAAAATCTGCAGGAATCATTAGATTCCCAGGCATGAGAAGCAATGGACAATAGATTGGTTTTAGAGTATCTCTTGGCTGTTGAAGTAGGCATATGTGTGACTGATGTTTCTATGTCCTCCTTCTAGGACTTCTGGAAATCCTTTACAACACCATGTTGATTTATATTGGTTGTTCTATCACTATTTGCAGGTATAATTCATGTTTGTTACACTACATTGAGCCTGCACTAGCTGTGGGGAGAGTCATCATTAATAACCTATGATTTATTGCTATGTGCTTGTGTAATATCTCCCATGCTGATGGGTTTGTGTATATCTGTTTCTCATAAGACCCTTCAGCCCAGAAACCCACTAGCAATATCTGGCTTGACTCCCCACTTCCCTTTGGTGCTTTTCATCTCTCTTCCTGAGAAGTCAGGGAGCGTGTGATTATCTCCTTTTTAGTGCTTTCACCTCCCTTCCTGAGAAGTCAGGGGGGATGTGATCACCTCCTTTTTGGGGTTCTCACCTCTCTGAGAAGTCAGGGAGGACATGACCACCTGTGTTCTAAAACAAAAGAAAGCAGGAGGGTAGAGGGCTTAAACTTCAAAAAGGTGTGTTTGAATCAGACAACCAAGAACTGATGGCTACTTATCTATTCAATATGAGATAATAACTCTATATACATATTTGGATGAGATGGTGATGTGATGGCTCTCCTCACCATTGGTGCTTGCTAAATGTTTGGTGTTGAGGTAATCGTAGACAAGGATTATAGAGTGGAGGGTGAGAAGTCAGAGTCACTTGGCAGAGGATGAGTTGGAGAGAGATTGGAGATTCTCGACTCCAGAATCTAGGATACATCTTTGGCAAGTCTTATGGCAGCTTGCCTGCCTCATTCACTTCTCCCTCTAAAGACCAAGGACTTTGATTTATCCTGACTTTGGCTGATCCTGAAGCCCTCCAGGGAACTAGCCTGTACCTTATAGTGAATGTTGAAAAATTACCCATTCATATGTTTTGCAAATAAAAAGCTATAATTAAAATAAAAGGTTAGTCTTCCTGATTTTCAACCATATCAATAAAACAGCAGACTTACATAAAAAGATCCAATAAAGTTTCAACCTGACATCAATTGAGGATAATTGCAGCGCACGTGATTATTTCCAAATGGGGTTATTTAATGAATGATGGTAAGACATAATATTAATTTATTTCAATTATTATATATTATTGTTTAGATATTAAGCTAATTAATTAATATTTATTCTTTATAGATATATTAATCAATGATTGTTAGACATAAATATGTATTATTACTATTAACCTCAACAGACTATGCATTTATACTTCCCCCCGCCCCCTGGCACAACTTGTAAACAGATCGTTAGCCCAGGCGTGAAAGCGTGTAAGTATGTAAGCTTGTAAGCATGTAAATGTACAAATGTACAAGCATGTAAGCGTATAGGCTTATGTGAATAATTTATAATAATTTTTTACCACTAAACCCCCCTACCCCTCTTACTAAATTTTATCGCTTCTGTCAAACCCCAAAACTGGATGATAGGCCTTTAGTATAGAATAATTATACTGTGGAGATATAGGTACTAGCATGCATATAACAGTAATAGACTTACCTTGAGTTCACTTAAACTACTGCTCAATATTACTAATTATAAATTATTATAAGAATATTATAGGATATTATAGAATACTATAGGTTATTATAGAATATTATAGGATATTATAGAACATTATAGCATACGTAGGATATTATAAGATACTGTAAGATATTATATGAGCTACATACACAAGCTTATTTATAAAAACTAGATGCATTCCATCTTTTAAACCAAAAACAGTTCATTTTTATAAAAACTTATATTTTATATATGACATTAACTGTTATGATATAATTTCCAATGATATTGAGATAATTGGATATTTTGAATTTTATGCTTATGGTATATATTTACTAATGTTCAAGTATATCTCATGTCATTTGGCAACCTGGTGAAATAGTGCACTGAAAGTTCAAATGTAGAGCAGTTAGTTGACACAGTGCAAAGTCAGCAAGACCTGTATTCACATCTGGCTTTAACTGTTACACAGTTAAACTGCCCGCAATTAAAGCTGTTGTGGGCAAGTTACCCAACCCCAATTGCCTCCAAAAAAGAAAAGTATGAATGTGGCTCATGAATATCCATGATACAGGTTTTTCCTTACCTTTCTGGCCTGCAGAAATAAAACTGACAGTGAAATGATTATTTTTCTATAAAAGATAAAGTCAGATAATCAAACAGTATATTTAAAATCAAAACTGCTTGTGGGCACTAGTCTTCAATGACATAACAGAGACCAAGTAGCAGAGAGATGGATAAATAGAAATCAGAAAGAATTCACTGAGACATAGATGCAATGTACCATTATTTTTTGGAGTTATCTAAATGTCAATGTCAGCAGTGTCCATGCTGCTGGAGAAGTCAAAACCAACTAGAAAAACATTCTGAGAAACAGAATGAGTTTATGGGATCCTGAGTTATAAAGCAGCATAGAATCATAGGAAACTTCTAAAGGAATTTCCAGTTATCTTCAGGATCCAGTTTGTCTGGCAACAGATGACTAAATTATGGCTGCATTTGTAGAGTTTATAGTGGGGTCACTATTCATGTGATGAGACTATATTATTTTCCTATGTTATGATGTGGTATAGATGCAGGTGGTGGGAAGATAGATTCCTGTTAGCTCTCTTCTGCTAGTAACATCTGGAAACATTCATTCCTCTGGCAAATTTGAAGTTAGAATTGATGTGAGATTTCATACTTTACAGAAAGTGGCAGGTTGCCAGCTTACTTGAGAATTTTAATGTCTTTTAAAATTCTGATTTCATATAGCAAAGTTATTCTATACTCTAAAGCAAGCGTGTTTTACTTTTGGCTTACATGAGGTTAGAAAGAAGAGAAGAATCATAATGGGAGATGGGAACAAATAATAGCCAAGTGTGATGAATTTATAAAATGTTTTATAAAATAATTTTGCATTATCAGTCAATCTTAGATTTAGTTCAAATAGAAAACTGGGGCAAGGCATAAAGGATCAGAGATACAGGGAGGCTTCTGAGAAGAAACTGGGCCTTAATAAGCAATCATCTGTTTTTTCTAGGGTCTAACAAGGTGAAAGAGAGGAGAGATACATCAATCTAAAGAATAATTTCCTGTTCCTGATTATTAGTAACATGCTTTTATATATGTAGGGATATACTGTCCCTTCTTAAGAGCATTCCCCTAAAATAAGTGTGATGTGCTACTTGTTGGCTATGTGATTATGGAAAAAATTATTTGAAGTTTTTTTTTAATCTTTTCTGAAGTGGGTAAGAGACAGAAAGACCTTCCCCAACCTTGGAGCATCCCAGAACCTATTATATATTGCTTGTCTATTTGAATGGTATTATTAAATCTATTCTTTCCAGAAAGATTGAGGATCAACACGTGTCCACCATTGATTCCTAAGAGCCATTAGACTTCATCAGCCCCAGTAATCCAGATCTAATATAAGCAGAATTCCGTCTAAAAATCGCTCCTATCCTGTCCCTTCACCCTATAGTCTTCCTGTCTTAGATTATAAAGATTACATGTACAGTAATGCAAACTGTTACCTGATCTACCAATAAGATAATTGGCTTTTACCAACCTTTCTGTAGTTGTGCTTGAAAGACTCTAAAGCCATTTCATCCATTCACCAGCTAAATTGTCTTTTAGGTTTTAATGATTCCAAATAACTATAAGCTCCTGTAAAGAAAGTATTCTTATTTTTTTAATCATTAGCCCCAGTTCTTGGGCCAGTAATAAACTTCATTCATTCATTTCTTGACTACAAAATGAAAATAGTTAAAAGTTTTTCCTTTATTGATTCACCAGAATAAAATATCATAAACTATGTTGAGTTCATAGAAAGAAAATGCCTCAATTCTAAGAGATTGTGGTAATTCTTTTTAGAATATTGCCAATGAGTCAATGAGCAAAGGGTTTTGTAGCTCTACTTTGTTCAAGGAACTATGTGAGGGATACAAAGAAGTATAAAACATGCACAGTCTCTGCCCTCAATGAGCTTACTCTGGGGAAATTAAATCAAGAATGAATTCATCTGCAAGTCTTTTCAAGTATTTAAATTCACTCATAAAAATAAGGATCCAAAGCCAGATTTTGAGTACATAATTTCCACTTTTATAATTTGGCATTTCAGTGGGTCTGGAGTACTGCTGTTAACCTCAACTTGACATTTTTCTGGGCTTCTGACAGGGCAACTACATTTTATTAACTGCCTTGAAATCTTATAAGGTAACAGAAACTTAAATCAAGGTTCATTTCTAATTATCTTTTTCTCTGGGGGAATGACATAACTAAGTCATAAAAATGAGTTTGTTGAAATAGTATGTCAGGCAATCCTGCTTTTCTTGTAAATGATTTTCCTCCTTGCCACTGGAAAGATAAATAGACAATGAACTAATTCAAAAGTGAAATATTTTCTAATTTTCTTTAAATCATGGATCTATCACTTCTTTGATTTCAGAATGTGGCATTGAGTAGTTTTTAAAAATCAACTGATTTAGCTGACATTGAATGAAGCAACATTTAATTAATGTATGATATAAGAATAAAATTCAGAGACAGAGCTCAAAAAATTCTCAGAGCAACAATAGACATTCTCAATACGAGAGTATGCACCTAACTAAAATTCCATCCTTTTCCTAAAAAACATACTGAGAGCTTCTCATAAGAAGGTTTATTATTGAATTAAGAGATGTTAGTAGATTTGCAGAGAGACAGGCATTTTTCAGGAGTGTAGTACAGTTCACCTCCAAGGGGAATAAAAGCAATCATATGCATTGAATTCCATTAGCCAGAATTAGACTGAATATTATCTATCTATATCAGAGGATGAAAGAATAAAAAAGCTAAGATGTAAAATGATCTTTATCAAATTTCTTAATTAAGAGTGTTAGGAACAATACAGAGTTCTGTTTAACCAGGAGTTCTACTTAATAATAGACTACAATATCAGACACTGATGAGTATTCAGCAACTGGGAAGTAGTTTTAGAAAAATCAGACAAACATACAAGGGATAATAATTCAGGTGACCCTGGATTGCTTAATAAAGAAAGGGTGGCAGCTAGGTGGCGCAGTGGATAGAGCACCAGCCCTTAATTCAGGAGGACCCCAGTTCATATCTGGTCTCAGACACTTAATACTTCCTAGTGACCCTCGGCAAGTCACTTAACCCCCAGCCTCAGGGAAAAAAAAAAATAATAATAATAATAAAGAAAGGGAAAGGGAAAGAAGTAAATGATGAAGACTCATGGATGAACATCACAGAGAAGATTCAAGAGGTAGGCAAATTTCTATATGTTCAATTAATAATTTCCCTTAGACAATAAAACTTTCTGCTTGACACTTCTATGATGTTAACCTATAAAAATAACTATGAATTGATATAAAAGAAGTTCTATTTAAATTTGACCTCTTGATTTATTATATTTATTTGTTTATTTGTCTTTTAGATACCGGGTTCTGATAAGTTAACTTTCCTATGTTCTTATACACATTTCCCTTTCCCTTCTAGTTTATCTTTATGTCATCTGATTCCATTGGAATATAAAAACTTTGAAGGCTGGGATGGTCTATGTCATTATATTTGTATTTCCAGAGTCCATATTAGTGTCTTGTACTCAGTAAATGTTTTGTAATTAATTAATCTATGTTTTAGCTATCTAGCCATGTACCATTCTATGAGCTCTCTCTCCATTCCTTTCTATACAGCTAAAAATCATTAGAAAAAGCTTTTTATTTTTCCTTTATAAGGTCTCTTCCAAAGTGTTTTGAGACTGATGTATGTGACGCTGATCCTAAAGTAAAGATTTAATAAGCATATATTATAAAAAGAGCTTCCAACTTCTATTTCCAACTTCCTAGCTGGTAGAGTGCCAAAGAATACTTGTTGTGATACATAAATCTCAATGAATTGACATTCAAACTTGCATGGGTTTCTTCATTTCCTAATGGATTTTTTCTCTTTTCTTCCTAAAAGTGATGACAAAATGTCTACAAAGAAATATAGATGATAAAAGACAGACACCTGCATATATACATACATATATACACAATCTTCTCTGTGATGATATTTGTTAAAATGGCACAGAGGTAGCAACAAAAACAACAATAATAACTGACATGCATATAGCCCTTTAATTTTTGTATAACATTTCATATAATTAATTTCTCTCACTTGAGCCTCACAATGCTTTGAGCTTCTGTAATTTTTCAATCATGTCTCATTTTTGTGACCCCATTTGAGGTTTTATTGGGAAATAGGAGTGATTTTCCATTTACTTCTCCAGATCATTTTTCAGATAAGGAAATTGAGGCCAGCAGGATTAATTGACTTTCTCAGAATCACCCAGCTAATAAGTTTTGAACGCTAGATTTGATTCCAGGAAGAGGAATCTCCCTGATTGCAGGCCCAGCACTCGAAAGTATTGGAGAAAAGAGGAAATTTATCCTGACCAATCATATTCTGAGTTTAGGAAATTTCCAATGATAAAACTATCTATAAAAAAGAAGTTCTGCTATTTTAACCTTAAAGAAGTTCTGAAAGAATCGGACAAGACACAGCACCAACATGGGTTCAGAAACAAGAGTTGGACCTAGATCTTCCTGGCTTTAAAGATAATTTTACCCATTAAGCAAGGCTACCGTCATTGTCTTATAGAAATTATCATTATTTAGTTATTTAAGCATTTTCTAATAAAGAAATTCTATAAGAATCTTAATCATCCTTCTGTTATTATGTCATTTTAGTTGGTTTACCCCTTCCTAATAAAAGGAGGCAAAACTAAGTTCCTGTATACCAAACCTATATAGAAAATAGCTTACAGTCATCTATGCACATTCCATGTGCTGTCCCTGTGTAAGCATTCTTAAGATCAGTTTTTAGGTTTGTATTTAATTTAGCTCCCACTCAATCATAATTTACTCAGATGATTTGAGGTTATTACTGCTTTCAATGTCTCTTACCTTTTTTGAGATCCTGAGGGTATGATATGGGTTTGATTCTCGTCTATAAATTGATTAATCCATCTTTTCTGAAAGTATTACCTTCTGTATTAGAATGCTTACATTTATTATTTAAATATATATATATATATTTAAATAATAAATGTAAGCATTCTAATACAGAAGGTATATATATATATATATACAATTAATTTCTGAATTTCTGTTTCTATTTAATACTTCTATTTCTATTTAGTAGTATTTAATACTTGATTTAGGCACTATTCTTCATTAGCATGACCTTATAATAATGTGCAGTATTAAATCAAAGGGATATGGAAACAATAAACTAATTGATAAGATAAGTCATTATGGGTTATTTGTGATGTGAAATTATAAAAAAACTTCTTTCATCAGTCTTCAGGTCTGACAATTTCTACTCAGCATAGTTTAGGATCTTAGTTAAGAGACTCTAAATACAAAGAAAATTAAACCAATTTCCCCACTATGCAAGCAATACATAAATGTAAACAATACAATAAAGTTTTCTCACCTTGAAGGTCATCTAATGTTAGGATTACTAAGTGAGAACTGAGGTTGTCTGGACAGTGACAAGGTGAGAATTCAGGTTTTCTGGACAATTACAAGGTGAGAACTCAGGTTGACTTGATAGAAGGAGCAAGCCCATTGGCTGGGGTGGTTCTTCCCAGAAGCCCTTGCATTATCCCACGCCCATTCTCTGGGAGAATAAAAGAGAGGACTCTCAGAGATAGAAGAAGACTCTCTGCATTACATCAGGCCTGACGGGGCTCTCTGCAGGAAGGGAAGTCACTTCTTTGGACAAGAGTTAACAGCAACTGCCTGGAGACAACGGTTCATTACAGGAAGAAGAATCTGTCTGAGAGATTTGAGTAGACACAGCAGATCTCTTCCCAGAGAGCGATCCAGCAGCTTCTAGAGACAACAGCTCGCTACAATTGGCGTCCACACGTGGGGCAAGGACATTTGCTTATCCTGACAAGAGGAGCTAGACCAGACCATCGCAATTTGGCGCCCGAACAGGGACAGACACGGTCCTGATTCCAGTGGAAAAGCTTCTGATCTAGATCTCAGTCTCTCTGACCCAGAACCGTGAGTAACAAGGAAACTTTGTTAAAGATTAAGTGAGCGTGCTAATAGATAAATGAGGAACTTAACTTGTTAAGGGCTAAACCAGGAATCTCTTATAGCTGAAATGGGGCAAACACCTTCTGTTCAAGGAAAATGTTTAGAGAGCATCATCAAGGTTATGAAAAGCCAAGGCTTGATTATAATTTTAGAGGAGATTACTGAACTTTTAAGAACTGTGAAGGTCATATGTCCTTCTTTTTCTCTGGAAGAAGAATTGGATCCAGATGAGTGGAAATTAGTAGGAGAGCAATTAGGTGAACAGTACAATTACCTTTGTGACATTTTACCCTTTGGTTCCAGACCAAACTCAGTTTCCAAAGATACAATTCATACCTACAATTTAATCCAAATGGCTTTAAAAAATGTTATTCTAAAGGAAGAGATGAAGGAGCAAAATGGGGAGGTGTCAACTAAACTAGGTGAAAAGGATGAATCAGATAACAATGACGTTAAGTACAATTCTGAGCAACAGCAACAGGAGCACCTCCCATCTCCTCCCTCAATTAACCCTTCATGGGTGGAGCAAGAAGGAGGAGAGGAAGAGGCAGAAACACAAACAGAATTGCCTGTGAAGCAGCCTAAGCCTATGACAAGATTAGAAAAAGCATTGGTTAAAGCTAAGAGAGAAGGACAGGATATAAGTGATTTTATACATGCATATCCTGTGATTGAAAATATTGATTCTGTAGGTCATAAAATGAGAAGATATGCACCTTTAGATTTGAATAAAATTAAGGATTTGAAAAAAGGTTGTACCCTTTATGGGGCTACATCAGCTTATGTCAAAATGTTACTAGATGGTTTGTCTTATGAAGTCCTAACCCCGAATGATTGGAAATCCATAGCAAGGACATGTCTGGAACCTGGAGAAAATTTATTATGGCTTGCGGAATTTCATGAATTATGTAAAATTCAAGTCAGATGCAATTTGGAAATAGGAGTTAACACACAATTCACTTTTGAGCACTTAGCTGGTGAAGGTCAGTATGGAGAGAATTCGGAACAGATTAATTATACCATGACAATATATGAACAAATTGCTAAGGCTGCAATAAAAGCTTGGGGTGTCCTTCCTGGACAGAAAGATCGTGGAGAGGCTTTCACTAAAATACAGCAAGGTCCCAATGAACCTTTTGCAGATTTTGTGGGACGTTTGCAAACTGCTGTCAAAAGAACTATTGGAGAAAATTCAGCTACAGAAATAATGACCAGACATCTGGCTAAGGAAAATGCCAACGAGATTTGCAAAAGGATCATATGGGGATTAGACAAAGATGCTCCTTTAGAGGAGATCATAAGACGCTGTGCTACAGTGGGAACAAATGCTTTTTACACCCGGACAATGATGAATGTGGAAAGACAGGGTCCCTCCTGGCAAGGGCCTTCTAGAGAAACTCGGCGATGTTTTCAATGTGGAAAAATTGGACATCTAAGAGCTCAGTGTAGGTATGGAGATACAGTGAGAAGACAGGGTGAGAGAAGACCTAAAACCCCATGTCCAAAATGCAACAGAGGACTCCATTGGGCATCAGAGTGTAGAATAATTCAGGGAAATGGGATGAGGGGTCCAGGTCCAGGGCCCCAGGCAAAAAAGACTTGGGGCATGATGGCAGCTGATGTTACATCCAAAGAACCTTTAGAAGGCCCGGACTCTGATTTAATCAACCAGCAGTAAAGCAATCACATGGCAGAAAGGGATTACCTGATAAGTGAGCCAAAAGGCAATCAGATTGCAAAAATGGATTACACTTGGGGAGAATACAGGCCTTTTAAACCAACAGGGCTGTGTCCAGTGCAAACAATTCCAATGTAATTGCCAGATGATGAGAAGAGATTTAGAAAGTGGTAAATAGAAGGTAATTAGATAGGTTAACTGCCTGGGAGAGAGGCATTGTATTTCTTCAGCAGGAGAAGGAATCAGATGGGTGCCAACGAGTCATATTCGCCTTGTCCATCAGAGAGAGACAGAAAAAGAGAAAAACCTCAAAATAAAGGAGAAGATCTAAGAAACATCTGACACTGAAAGAGCATGGATAATAAGAAGACTGTTAAAGAACTTTAAAAACCAGCAGGAATCATTGGACTTCCTCACACAAGATGAGACTAATGGACAATGGACTTATGGACATTTATAAATTTTCAATTTATGATTATTTGATTATGATTATGTTATATACTTCTAGCATGTGTTATGTTACTATGTTACTATGTGCTTATGTAATTTATGTAATTATCTGTAATACTTCCCATATTGATGGATTTATGTTTCAAGGTCATGACTGTCCTATGTTCTAAATCAAAAGAAAGGGGGAGATGTTAGGATTACTAAGTGAGAACTGAGGTTGTCTGGACAGTGACAAGGTGAGAATTCAGGTTTTCTGGACAATTACAAGGTGAGAACTCAGGTTGACTTGATAGAAGGAGCAAGCCCATTGGCTGGGGTGGTTCTTCCCAGAAGCCCTTGCATTATCCCACGCCCATTCTCTGGGAGAATAAAAGAGAGGACTCTCAGAGATAGAAGAAGACTCTCTGCATTACATCAGGCCTGACGGGGCTCTCTGCAGGAAGGGAAGTCACTTCTTTGGACAAGAGTTAACAGCAACTGCCTGGAGACAACGGTTCATTACAGGAAGAAGAATCTGTCTGAGAGATTTGAGTAGACACAGCAGATCTCTTCCCAGAGAGCGATCCAGCAGCTTCTGGAGACGACAGCTCGCTACAATCTAATCCATAAGTGTCAAACAGGCAGCACTCCCTCCCTCAAACTCCCCAATATGTTCTAAAAAAAGTTTAAAATGTAATTGGGGAATATTTAACAAATTTAACAAATTTGTTTTAACAAATTTGTTTCTTAACAAAATAGTTTAAGTTTTTAAAAATAGATAATGTTATTATTTAGTTTCCTAACTTAAAATGAGCCCCTTATCAATAGGTGTATGGTTTAGTAACCTTCATTTAAATTTGAATTTTGGAAACATTGATCTAATCTAACTTTCTGACCATACAGAACCCAGGGAAATTGAGTGACTTGCTCAACCCCATGTAGCTTTAAAAAATGGAAGATCCAGAATTTGAACCTTGAGCTTTTAGATGTAAAAATCATGCTGATGCTGATCTTCTTCTCATGTATATTTTGATTAAGGTTCAAAGAGAATTTAAAATTATCTTTCCAGTAACTTTTGCAAGTCAAAAATGACATTCTTGCTGATTTTTAAAAAATATTTGATCATTGCTTTCAGCCTTTCTAAAATAAACCCAAAAATAACTATGAAGAGCAGGGTTACAGATTCTTACCTCATTTGATGGTTAAAGAAATGTCACACCTTAGGGAAGCAGTCTAATTATTTGGTCCACCAAAGAATGTGTGGAAATGTTCACAGATTTGGGAATTGCTCTTATCTTTCAAAATTCTATTAAACCAGCTCAGTGATCATTGAACTGCTAGAATTAAATTAAAAATAGCAATGACTAGAGATAAAGGGATTCTCCATTTTCTATCCATTCCCAATTCATATCACAATTATTATAATAATATTAAAAGTCATCTTTCACTAGTTATATCATTGGTTGGAATATGAACAGAAAGATCATGTTAAACTAATATCTCTGGTCTTCTGAGAGTCCTTGAAGAGTATAGCAAACACCAAGTGACTACCCTGATCCCTCCCAACTGAAAGTCAGGAATATTATATTTCATCTTTCCCGTGGGGTTCTCCAGCAGCATTAAGGGAAATTGGGGAATAGCTAATGGCTATAACTCCTCCAATAGTTTTCATCAACTATATGGAATGGGTCCTCTACATGCCAGTTCCACTAACAAGTTAGATTGGTTTTGGAAAAGAAAAGAATATTTATTTCAACAGTATATTGACAAGTACAATAGGTGGGACTAAATCCCCAACTCTATAGCACTTCAGTCCCAGAGAAAGGAAAGGGAATTAGATTTACAGTGTAACTCTATTCCTATAAAACACAGTCTCTTTTCAAAATTCATTCCCTGGGCTTAAGAAATAGCCATTCTGGATTCTTAGGGCAACATTTAGTCTATAATCCTGGCTCCCATTACCAAATTTGAATTTTTTCCAAGTTCCATGAGTATCATCACTGACAACTAAAAATTGAGAAAGCAAATGAAACAGAACAGAGGCAAATACCTCTTTTCTTGAGGCCCATTTCTTGAATCAAATTAAAAGAGAGAGGAAGAAACTATTGCCTCTCCTCATTCACTTTATAATACCCACAACATGAGTAAATTTCTGTTTTCACCCTTTGAAAGCAATAGGAAAATATTAAGAAGAATGAGGTAGATACAATCTCATTCTGACTAGTTTAAAGATGCAGTGCTTTCTGGTTATGGGACCAATCAAAGATGTTCTATTTACAGTCAGATATCTCCACATTGTTTATTAGGTTATCATACCATCATCTCCAACTCTTTCTTGGCAAATGTTCTGAAGTGATATGCCATTTACTTTAGCTGTCTCCCAGGCAAAGAGAGAGTAACCAAAATAATACAACTAAGTGTCTGAGGTCAGATTAGGATTTATATCTTCTTGAGATCAGGCCTAGCATTCTATTAACTGAACCTTCTGGAGTAGATAAAGTATCTTAATTAAGGCACAGCAAGGAGGCCAGTGCCATTGGATCAAAAAGAACAATTGGGAAGGGAGAAGGAACTTTTTGGGTCTAAGAAAAATAGAAAGTGTGTGATAGAGATTGGGATTAGTTGAGGTGGAAAAAGCAAATGAAGAAAAGGACTCAGTTATGAAGGATTTTAATACCAATTTTATATTTGATTTCATATTTGATCTTAGATATAATAAAAAACAGTATTTTTTTTGATTTGGGAAGGATGGCATAGCCAGAACTATAATTAGGAAAATTATTTTAGTGTCTGAGTAGGAAATGGTCTGGTGTGGTTAGAGACTTGTAGTAGACAGACTAACAACAAGCTATTTCAAAAATGCAGGTGTAAGGAGATAAGGGTCTCTATCCCAACATGGTTGCAGTATTGGGGGAAAAACAGGAAACACTGTAGTAATGTTACAAAGGTAAAACTGACAGTTCTTGATGGCATATTAGATTTGGGATGGGGGAAAGGAGACAGAGTGAACAGAAGAGAAGGACATGTAGAGTGCAAGCTTAAGACAAGATAGTTATGTTCTTTTTTTCCCTTCATTTTTTTTTCTTTTTTTTTTAATTTTAGTAAAGCTTTTTATTTTTAAAACATATACATAGATAATTTTCAACATTCACACTTGCAAAATCTTGTGTTTCAAATTTTTCCCTCCCTTTCTCCCTTACTCCTCAGATAATCCAATATTTGTTAAACACATGCATTTCTTCTATACATATTTCCACAATTATCATCCTGCACGCATACACAAAAATCAGATCCAAAAGGGGAGAAATGAGAAAAAAACAAAAAGTAAGCAAACAACAAAAAAATGAAAATATTATGTTGTGATCCATACTTAGTCCCCATAGTCCTCTCTTTGGGTGAAGACTGCTGTCTTCACTACAAGACCACAGAAGCTGGCATGAATAACCTCACTGTTGAAAAGAGCCATATTTATCAGAATTGATCATCTTATTGTTTCTGTGTACAATGTTTTCCTGGTTCTACTCCTATCACTTAGTATCAGTTCATGTAAGTCTCTCCAGGACTCTCTAAAATCATGCTGCTGATCATTTCTTGTAAAACAATAATATTCCATAACATTAATATAGCATAAATTATTCAGCCATTCTCCAACTGATGACTTCCACTCAGTTTGCAGTTTCTTGACACTACAAGATAGCTGTTCTGTTGATGGTAATAAAGAATTTAATGTTAGAGAGGAATTGGGAAGAAAGAATATGAGTTCAGTTTTGGAAATGTTGGGTTTCAAATATCTACATCCAGTTCAAAATGTCTAATAGATAGCTAGAGTTTGGAGATTGAAGATAGTTATGATGACTTTTTATTATGATATGACTTCCACCTAGAACTCAAATTAATTGTGTTTCCATATTTATACACTTGTTTCCATATTTATACACTTATATATTCCATGGTAAAACAAGCTTACTTAGGCTGAGCTTAAAAAGGATGGCCACCATTAATATCATTGTTCCTATTAAGAAATATATTTAAGGTTCCAAATAATTGACAAAAAAGTACATTTTGAAGCATCATCTATTCATGAGAAAGGGAGGAACTTCTGATATTAATATCCTACCATAACTAGTACAGTATTATTTCTTTCAACTCTCTTTAAAATAGATGCTATCAAAAGGCAAGTATAATGCTCCAAATTGCTACTCAGAATGTTAAATAAAATAATTCAAATGTCCAAATTTCTCTTCCAGGCTTCCCAACACCCTATCAGGGCTAAATCTAAAGTCAATAAAAACTGAATTCAAACCAGGTAGAAGAGTTTTCTTAGTTTTCTGTCTCTAAGCTAAAGTTGTTGAACTTATCAGTCTATTTCATCCACTGTAAAATGAAGATAATAATAGCACCTACCATTTAAAGTTGTTGTGATGAAAAAGTTAGGTAATATTTGTAAGTGCTTCATAAAATTTAAAATTCAACACAATTATAAGTATTACTAATATTATTATTATACACTCCATAGGGAATTTGGAGTAAAAAGAAAAATAAGATTTTTCCATTGCATATTAAGTGAAAATATGAGAAAAATATTTTATTGAGGTCTGCTTAGTTAAGATCAAAGTTTAAGAGTTGTGGTTGGTGAATTGTCTCTTCTTTTTTCTCTGAATCTTTTATACCAAAACGTTTTTGTCTTTCCTGTTGCTGATCATTCTAAATTGATGTTCATTTCAAGCCACGATGGGGAATGTTATTTGTCATTATTTTTTAAGCATTTTAGTTCAGTCAACCATTGACAAATGCATCCTGTTCCCTCCTGGCATGCTGTATCAACAGTTCAGTAAACATGCCAAATGTTTTGCTTATTTTTACCAGAGAGAAAACAAGTTTAGGAGCTTAAAATCTTTAATACTTCTCTTTGCTAAGAGCCAGAATAGAGACTTGGATGAAGGAAGGTCTCCAGTAGGAATAAATTTTAGAAATGAAATATGTAGACATACATTGAAGGGACATCCAGATAGAGGAGTTTTATTATCTTGTTTATTTCAAGCAGCTATGTTTCAGGGAGATCACCAGTTATGCTTTTGCTTGCTCCTCATTTGAATAGGGATTATTTTATAAGAATATGATAGAAGAGAGATGCTAAAGAAGTTTGCCACTCAAATCTGACCATTGACAAAAACAAAATGCTTAGTGAAATATTAGGCCCAATAGTTTCAAACTATCTCAACTTTATGAATTTTTGTGTTTTTTTCCTAATGCCCCTTCCTATCTCCTAGAAAAGATCAATATGAAGAAATATATAATGCATTCTCTGAAGGTTGAGTGACAATTGATAAAGCATGCTACCCACCTCCTGTCAGAATAATGATGGACTGAAGATTAAGCTTAAGATATATTTTTGAATATGTACCATGTAGAAACTTGTTTTGCTTGACTACACATTTGGGAAAAATATTTTTCCCCAATGGGAGTGAGAATGAAATAAAATGCATTAGTTAATTGTAAAAAAAACAATTAAATTACTTTAAAAAATAAACTTTTGATGCTCCCAGAAAGTATTCAAAGATCCTTTTTTCTCAGATATTCGTACTAATGATTCACTGCATACTTATTCAATAACGTATCTGGATTTGTATGATTGTGTAAATTTCATTTTCTCAAACCATGCAGAGAAAAAAAATAAAAATTTGCATCCTACATCATGCCATACATACATCTCATTCAGTTATATCTAATTTCATTCTCTTCTCTCTTTGGATTAACTCTCTAGTCCAATATGGTAATTACAAAATTCCCAGAGAGATAACCACTGCTAAAACTAAATTTGTCAGGATTCCAGAATTAATCTAAATTGGGGGGGGGGGGGCGCTGTAAATATATTCAAACTACTCTACCATTTAATTTATGAGTCTATCAGTGTCTTCCATCTAACAAATAAGTCAGATGAATTCCATTAACTTCTAATCAGAATCATTCACTAAGTGTAAGAAAAAGCAATAATGATAATGATGATATCAGTAATAATTAGCATAACATGACATAACCTCTGATATCCCTCTTATATATGTAATGATGTGAGGGAAAATATGTACAAACTCATAGAAACATATTAGGAAGGTTCAAGTATAGAGAAAATTTGTGCTCAGATCAACACACAATTGATGACTGTGACTCTTGGTGTTGTCATATATTATCAGATTTTTTTTTTCAGTTCATTAATTGACTTTACTGAATTTCTTTTTCATTTTTTATATGGGACAGATCTCAGGGAAGTGAGGTATATAGGAGATAATGTAATGATATAAAAAGTTATGAATAAAAATCTAATTTTTTAACAGCCATACCAAGGAGGAACATGTATAAGGAGCACATCTGCCTGGAGCTACTCACAAATCTAAATTGTGTTTCCCTAAAGACTGGTGTTCATAACAATTCACTGCTAGGCTACTTTAATAGACTCTTACTCTTCTAGGATATTGAAGGAGTGCTGTTTTTCTTTCTTTGTTTTGAAACAGATAGTATAAGCCTGAGATCTCCAATTTTTCAAGGTCAGCCCTCTTGACTGAGATGTGAGAAGTTTCCACCTGTCAAACCACAGTTGGCAGTATTGAGAAAGGTAAAGCTAATTAGGTAGCCATACAAACTCCAAGATTTCTTTCCTTACCTGAGTAAAAATTTCACCCATATACAATGAATTTCAACTTTCTCGAACTAAACAACACAGAAAAATCAACCATGTATATTTCCACAGAATTTATGATCTTGTTGTCAAACAGTAAAAAATATCTCTCCTGCATCTTTAGATTTCTAAAACCTGAATAAAAATAAAGAAGATAATAAATATTCTGGCTTCCACAACCTAAATGACCATGTAAGTTCACTGAATAACTGAAATAAATTACTCTTAGTCAACAAAGCTAATATTAAGAAAATACATTAAATTCTTTTCAGATCTTTATCTAGCATCGAGTGTGAGGAAAAAATTCTTTTAGAGACTTTGCGTGAGCCCCACTTGCCTCAACTGTGATTCAATGACATTCAGCAAGCACTAATTATGTATCCAGTATGTGTCAAGTACTGTGGGCATAAAGAATAATAATTAATTAATATTATTTAATTTGCATAATTATTTAGAATTTTCAAAGTGATTTTAAAATATTGACTAATTTTATCCCCATGGAAACCATGGGGAATAACTTTTATCATTAATTCCATTTTACAGAAGAGAAAACTGAGGAAGATAGAGGTTAAATGATTTACTCTCGATCATACACACATAATATATATCTGAAACTGGATTTGAATTCATGTCTTCCTGACTACAGGTTCAACACCCTCCACTACAGAAAATCATCTCTGTCTTCAAGGAATTTAATTCTAATAAGGCAATGTACTGACTGCACTGAAACAATTACTAAACGAGCTAGTTAGTACAGGTATGGAAATATGGATAAAATCAATAAGAAAAAAAATTCCTGAGAGACTTGCAAATTGTTTTGGTTTGTTATTAGAATAAAAAGAGACATTTTAATAAGTCTCAAATTGTTCCCTTCCCTTAATATATAAGGAAGCAGAGATTTAAAAAAAAGTGGCTTTTCCAAGGTGGCACAGGTAATGTGTCCTGAGATAGTTAATGTGTAGTCCTTCCCTGACACTATATTTAATCAAATCTTTAGAATCCAATAACTATCTATGTCATTTTAAAATAATTTAACACAAACACAAATTCATTCCCATTTGGTTTTTATTAAGTAGAGTAGGATTCTTAATATGAGGTCTGTGAATTTGTTTATTTTAATATCAAGATTATTATATATTTTATTTTGTGTATTTTAAAACATTATTCCAAGAAGAAAGGGATCCATTGAATTCACGAGACTGTCAAAGACACACATGACAGAAAAAGTTTAAGTATCTTTGAGAGATGATTTGAGTCTCCATTTGCAAAAAGTATTTGCTCATATCATATGCTCAGGCAATTTCATTACAAACTTTTAATTTTTATCATGCTAAAGTATTGAGAACTACCAATTCATCTGCCTTTTAAGATTAAGTTACTCTATTTTTATATCATAAGTCTTCAACTTTATTCTTTCAAACAGATACTGAATTCACTGAGAAACCATAATCTTCAGCAAGTCTTCACCTTCTCATCACTAATACTCTGCAGGACATTTTTCCCTTCTCAATCAAAATACTGCACTTTTCAAAAACTGAGACTTGCCCAATATCTATATTACTTTACTTTTGAAATTCAATTTTATTTGAATTGCCATTGCCACAGTTATAAAATGAATGGGCTTGTTAACCCAATTTTTATCAAATTTTAGTATAGTTAAAATGTAAATAGAACATGTTTCACTTGTTGAAGCATTTTCTCTATATTTTCCCTAGTTCAATCTTCTTGTAAGAGATAATAAATAGAATTTGGGGAAAGTCAGTCCCTTAAGATATCATTCATCTCTAACCTCCCAAAAAAGGATCTGTTGATGTTCTTCCTTGGTGTGAGAGATAATTTATGAGCAGTATATTGACAACACAAAGCACAATATTCCTTTCAGTTCTACAAAGATTTAGATCATTGGAGACCCAAGTAACACAATTGTGAAAATAAGGTAAACAGCATATAACTTGGAAACATATCAAATAATCATTAACACATATATTCACATATAGGCACCACAAAAAGTACTATAAGACAGAAAAAATATATTTGTAGCATCTCTCATTGCTAATTTCAATTATCTGAGGAGCTTGTTAAGCCTTTTATAAGAAACAATGACTTCAGCCTCAGAAAGCTTATGGATTCCTTCCTAGTGTTCAGCATGTGGTTTGCTCTTAGCAGGATATTACCTGAAATAAGTCTTTCTCCCATCACCTCTATGCTCAAGCATAAGAAGGAAAATGGACACAGATATCCTTTAGTAAGGTTCATAAACTTAGAACTTTCCCACAATCAGTTCCAATATAAATAAGACCATGGTTCCACTTCTTCTAGTCACTAGTCACCCTTCTAATTTCATGGTCCAGTGGTTCCACTTTATTAAGGATTTCATGTTAAGTAGGAAAGATAACTATTACTTAATGGTATAAAGAAGTCTAACTTGATAAATTCCAGAACAAATCTAGCCATCTATTTTTATCTTAAAACTTAAGATTACTCATTTCCTCACAATACTTGTTGTCTGTTTCCAAAGTCATGCTAGTCCAAAGACGTGCAACAAAACACAAATATATCCTGCGCATAATCATATACCATGGATTTAAAAATAGTATGAAAAATAATATTGTATAGTGAAAAATATAGTGCTTTTAGATTCAAGCAAAAAGCTGAGATCAATTTCCATACTTACAGATTTGTGTAGGCATAGTCAATCATAATCTAAACTTTAGTTTCCTCATTTGTAAAATGGGGTAATAATACCTGTTGTAATTACCAAATAAAATTGTATAAGGACATAAAAGATAAGATATTAAAAATGCTACAAACTTCAATTTGATGTAAAACATGACGTTATTTTCCTCTTTTCAATATTTTGTCATGTTTTTTATTTTGTAAAATTTATTTATTTTAATACACATTGTTTTGTAAATCATGTTGGGAGAGAAAAATCAGAGCAAAAGGGGAAAACCATTTGAGAGGAAAAAAACAGAAAAAAATAAGTGAACATAGCATGTGTTCATTTACATTCAAACTCCATAGTTCTTTTTCTGTATACAGATGCCATTTTCTGTCCAAAATCTACTTGGATCACTGGACCACTTAGGAGAATCAAGTCTTTCATAGTTGATCATCATACATTCTTGATGTTATTGTATACAATGTATTCCTGGTTCTGCTTATTTTGCTCATCATCAAGTTGTGTAAAAATTTCCAGACCTTTCTAAATCAGCTTATTGGTTTTTTTTTAATAGAACAATAATATTCCATTATCTTCGTGTACTACAACTTATTCAGCCATTCCCAAATAAATGTGCATCTACTCATTTTCCAGTTCCTTGTTGTTGGAAAAAGAGCTGCTACAAAAAGTTTTGCACATGTGGATCCTTTTCCCTTCTTTATGATTTCCTTGGGATACAGACCCAGTAGTGGCATTTCTGGTTCAAAGTGTATGCACAGTTTTATAGCCCTTTGGACATAGCCCCAGGTTGCTCTCCAGAATGGTTGGACCATTTCACAACTCCACCAACAATGCACTAGTGTCACAGTTTTTCCCACATCCCCTCCAACATATATCATTATCTTTTCCTGTTTCTTAGCCAAGCTGAGAGGTGTGAGGTAATACCTCAGAGTTGTTCTAATTTGCTTTTCTTTAATCAGTAGTGATATAGAGCATTTTTCATATGACTATAGATACTTTAATTTTATAGTCTGAAAATTATCTGGTCATATCCCTTGACCATTTATCAATTGATGAATGACTTGTTTTCTTATCATTTTGACACAGGTCTTTATATATTTTAGAAGTGAGACCTTTATCAGATACACTGGCTGTAAAACTTTCTTCCTAGTACTTCTCTTTTTATCTTGTCTCTGTTGGTTTTGTTTGTGCAAAACCTTTTTAAATTAATTTAATCAAAGTTGTCCATTTTGTCTGTCATAATGTTCTCTAGTTCTTCTTTCTCTAAAGATCTGATAGGTAAATTCTCCCTTGCTCTCCTAATTTCTTTATGGTATCATTCTTTATGTCCAAATCATGTACCCATTTTGACCTTATTTTGTTATGGGGTGTGAGATGTAGGAATATGCCGAGTTTCTGACATAGTATTTTATAATTTTCCCAGAAATGTTTCTCAAATAGTGAATTCTTACCTCAAAAGCTGGAGTTTGGGGGATTATCAAATATTAGATTACTATAGGCCTTGAGTATTGAGTCATGTGTATCTAATCTATTCCACTGATCAACAAGTCTATTTCTTAGCCAGTACCAAATAGTTTAGCTGACTGCTTCTTTATAATATAGTTTTAGGTTTGGTACTTCTAAGCTACCAGGTTTTGTAATTTTTTAAATTAATTCCCTTGATGTTCTTGATCTTTTGTTCTTCTGATGAATTTTGTTATTATTTTTTTCTAGTTCATGGTTTGCATTTTAAAGTAATAATCTATTACTACGATACAATTACTTGGGGAAGAAAGGTGGCTATCTGCTAATGATCAAGCAAATTAGCTTATAGGATTTAGTCACATAATGGAAAATAACAGCTCCTGCTGCCTAATCATTAAATATTTTCTTCCAACTCTGACCCTTACTCTGACCAAGCCATTGAAGTAGTCACTATGGGGATAAAAAAGACAAAATTAAGAATAACAAACAATTTCCTTCTTTAAGAAACTTACAGTCTGTGAGACTGAAGAAAATGTGTATCTTCATTTTAGCAAACTCAGAACAATGACTTTAATCCTAAAGTTCATATTCTTGGACCTTTCTGGGGGAGAGGTCAGTCATCTGAAGAATAATTTTGAAATATTCGTAATAGCTCCTAATGCCATTTCTTTCAATATATTATAGTTTTATCTTTTCTTTCCTACAAAAACAAACAAATCAACATTCCAAAACTAATGTAAATCAGGTGATAAAATTAAATAGATTTAAAGTAAAAGTCAGACATGACATTGATCTGTAATGTAATTTTCAATTCATCATGCTTATTAAAAGAATTAAATTGGATTTGTTCTTTAAGAATTGTCAAAAGTCTTTATTATTTTTGGATTTTTAAAAATGATAATAGTCTAATATATTTTACTTTTCTAGCACAATCCTATTCACCATGTTAACCAACATGAATGCTATTTTCCACTAAAAGAGCCAGATTTCATTTCAAATTCTTGTAATAACTTATTTCTGTGTCACTAATAACTTAGGTACATATATTAAGCTAACATAACAATACTTAAATGAGAAAATAAAAATATTTATTATATGCAAATTAAGGTATTATAACGTCAGTAAATTTCTGTGCCTACCTTACTACCTAAAATTAAGAAAAATAAAGCAAAGTCACATTCACAATATGCATAGGCCAACTGGACTGTCACCTTTTGAAAATCTCATTTGAATCACCCATTATAACCAAATTTTAAGAACACTGTTGTAGGAAATATCATATTCTACAGACACCATATTTCATGATTCTTGGCACCAGTCCAGACATCAGTTTTAATTTCGGCCTCCAAAAGACATTTCAACTGACTACTACAAATATTTCAATTTTGACATTTTAATTGATTTGGAGTCTTTTGCAAGCAACAGAAAAATAAGTTATAATACTTACCACTCTCATGAAAAAAGAAATTCCAAACATTTGACACTTGGGATGGAAAATTCACTCATGTTCATGTTTTTCTGGCTTGGAGCAAGAATCAAAACACAAAACTATGGAAAGAGAACTATGGTATGGGAAAACCCATTTACATCCCCAATAGCTACTTTAGGCATCACTAATCTCTCTAACTAGGAGTTTCCTTACCTACAAAATTAAGAGGATGGATTGATAACTATCAAGGTTTCTTATCATTCCAATTGATAATGCATTAAGCCATCAGCAATTAACAAACATTTATTAAATATTAAGCTATATGTGCTTAGTGCTAAAAACAAAAAGACAAAAATGAAATATCACTTCCCCCCAAGAAACTTGTTTTTTAGTTTGTGAGATATTACATGCCACTTCCTACCTAGAGTGGCATATGCCCAAAGATTATAAACAGTTTATTGATATTCCAAGAGAGACAATCAGAAGGCTAAATTGAAAGCATTAAGGATAAAATCAATATGTAATCCCAAAACAAATAAATAATTCTAGGGTGATCAAGATCCTACTCTTATTTGCTAGTGAAAATAACAAAGAGAACTACATTACAAACAATTTTCCCAGTCCTAATTGGATAACTATGGAAAGTAAGCAGAGAAATATTTGCTCTATTCAATTAATTTCAATGAGCATTTATTAAATACCTACTATGTGCCACTTCAAGCAAAGGAAAATCCAAAAATTATACTTAAACTGCTTTTTTGACTTTTTCAAATGATAATCCAAAAGAGATAAATTTTAAAGCAGCATTCCTTTGATCTAATTGTTAAAAGTGATAATGTTTCACTCACTTAGTATATAAACTCATTTTGCTCCATGGCCCTTTCATAGCCATATGTTTAATGAGAAAAAAAATCAATCATGTTAGACAGAAAAAAAGAGGATGTTACTATTATTATCCACCAATATGCATTCATAGTCATTAGAGGTCTCAAGCCTCAGAGGTCTCAATACAATGTCTCCTAGGAACTGAGACTCACAATTCATCTCATAACACATCACTAAACAGCCGTCAGATAGTAAAATAATTTGGTCACAGACAACTAGTTTTCTATCTCCCTTACCATTAAAACATAATCACATGTCTAGTTTAGACAAGATAAGATCCTCATTAGAGTCTCATAAAGTTTGGCCGGCTTGAGTAAATCCCTACAGAATAGAATGCTTTCCTCAAGTATAAGAAACTGAACAGCACATTAAAAAATTATTTCCCCTTTTGTTCTTTGTTATCATTAATGAAAAAGAACTCCTACCCATATGCTTTCATCCATTTTTTGCCAAATTCTAATATCATAAATTGACTTTCCTTCCATTTTTAATACTGACAAATAAGAAACAGCCTTGTTTAAATAGCTTGAGTCTTGCAAAATTTTGGGATCAGGAATCAATAATCAAGCATCAAGATCAACTTCTTCACTTTAAAGTAGAGGACACTGAGACTTGAAGAGATTAATGATTTGTCACATAGATAATAATCCTAAATTTTCTGGATTCAAATCCTGTGCAATTTCTAAAATACATTGCTTATTGCCTTCTTTCCCTTTCCTCTCCTACTTATTCATTTCATTTTATTTTGGGGAAACTCCCTTACAAAGTATATGGAATTGGAATTACTCAATCAAACATTTATTAAATGTCTACTGTGTCAGGAACTGCACTGAGTTCTGGAGATAGAAAAAAAAAAGGAAATATTCCCTGCCTTTGGCGAACTTTTATTCTGGTAGGAAAGATGACACACATACATTCACATGTGTATATGTAAACACACAGGCATACATATATGTAAATCAATTACATATCAAGCATAGCAATGTTTTACTGATACATATGTAAGTGGGCATTCATATATGTGCATGTAAACCTGTATGTCTGTGTCTAAAGATGAATATATATATACATACTCTATAATGTGTGCATGTATATATACATATAAAACATCAAGTAAAATAATCTTGTACAAATCAAATATCAAAATAAAAAAATTCAAATATGTATCCTGAAAAATTGATTAATGGATAAATAGGTAGATAATGATATATAAATAGATCAACCTATATACCTATTTATCTATCATAAACAAGAAGAATATTCTCATACAAATCAAATACAAGATAACTTTTCAGAAATAACACTAAATCCTGAAGGAAAATGTAGATTCCAGAAGTCACATGTGAGGATAGAAAATGTTGCTGGCATGGAGCACAGCAAAAAGAAAAACAAGGACCAAAGATATGAACCATTGCATATAGGGAACAGTAAGTAAACCAATATGGATAGACCATAGTTCCAGTATGTTCTAGGAAGTTAATAGGAGCCAACTAATTATGAAGAATTTTAAATGCCACACAGAGAAGTTTGTTTTTGATCATCGATGTCATAGGGAGTCACTGGATTTTATGGAGAGAGAATGGGACTACAGGCTATACAGCATGATATGTTTAACTCTAAGCCATAGGAAAATAGCCTTTGGTAACTATGTGGTGCAGAGTGATAGAAGTAATGAGAGACTTGAATGGAAAAAAAAAAAAAAACTATTCAGATGGTTATTTTAATAATCCAGGTAAGTAGTGATAAAATCATGAACCAGGGTGGAGTGGTTGTTCCATGAAAGGAGAAAAGTGTCTCTCTTAGAAATTTTGTACAGATAACTATATCTGGCAACTGATCAGTTAAGAAGTTAATGAAGATAATGAGACTATAAAGCTGAGTAGCAAAAAGGATGATAGGATCATTAGTAATACTATATTCATAAATATATATGCTGTTTTACATAATGAAAATAGAAGTATGTATTTTGATGTATTTCATATAAGACTATTTCATAAAATTACTTCATTTTCCATTTTTTTTGCTTTATGTTTTCAGAATCTAGCACAGTATCTTGCATAGAGTATAAACATAAATGAATGTTAGATTGCATTGATTAAAAGTAAAGCAGGACTTGTTCAGCACCTTAGGTTCACTCTATCTCAGTCAAAAAGCAGGGAAGATAAGCTAGGTTTATCCTGCAATATTCAAGTAATTAAGGCAACATCCCTAATATTGCCCCCAGATTCTGCCTGACTACATAGAGTTTAATTGATAATTAGTGTCAAATAGGAGTTAGTTTGAAGACAGTGGAAATAAGCTAACCACTATTATTTCTTGAATTAAGGAAGTCTTGTTTCTTGTATAATTTGAGAGATAACATTAACTGTAATTTTCTTGCATTCTCCCATGTCTGAAAACCAAGAGGCTTGAATGATTCCTAAAATGCTTAACTTCCCTCTACATTAACAGTCACTGCAATTTGAGTCTCTAGGTCATTAAAATAGTTTCTATAATGTTTGCATGGTCCCTTGGAACAGTATGTATTCCTTAAAACACACACACACACACACACACACACACACACACACACACACACACACACACAGAATTAAAAACAAAACTAAAGGGATCAATGAAATCAATGAAAAGATATACAAATGTCAGGAAATCTACCATTTATTCAATAAATTGACTAAAAGTAGGGAAAGTTGCTCAATCTGCTTCATTTGGAGAAAGTCTGATATCTCTGTCAACCTAGTATCAGTAAATATATATATATATATATATATATATATATATATATATATATATATATATATATATATATATATATACACATGACCACTGCCATCACAAAATTAAACAAATTATTGCTTTTATAAGAAATTCATCCATGACTATAATGAGCAACTTTGGAAGAGGAGTTTGAAAGAAAGATAACAACTTATGTTTTGGAGACATTAAATTTGATATGTCTACATGACATCTAATTTGAAATGTTTAATAGGTGATTTTTGATATTGAATTGAAGCTCAGCAGAAACAGTAGCACAGAATATTGTGATTTGGGAGTCATCTGCATTGAAATAATAACTGAATCTAAGGGAAGTGATGAAGTCATCAAGTAGAATAGTACAAAAAAAAAAAGATTGGATGATCTAAGACAGATCTTTAAGGAAATTTTGCAGTTAGTTGTTGTGCAATAATGATGATCCAACAAAGGAAAGTGAAAAAGAACAGTAAGACACATAAGAATATAGAATAGAGAAAAAAAAGTTTCATAAAACTTCAGAGGACATAAGGGGAGAAGAGGAGAAAGTGGTCAGCAAAGGCAAGTGTGGGGAGGAGGTCAAGAAGAGTAAGGATTGCAAAATTGTTGGTGGTTTAGTAATTAAAAGATAATTCAAACTTTTGGATAGAGCAGTTTTATGTTAGTGATAAGATCAGAAATCAGAGGGCAAAGCATTGAAATTGATAGTAGTATAAATTTTACAATTAGAATCAAGTTTTCTAGACTCCATTTACTACAAATTGTGGAAACTAAATTATACTTATAGTCTAGCTTTTTTTTTTTTTTTTTTTTTTTTTTTGGTAAAAGACTATCTTCTTTAAATGAGAATGATGAAATGATGAAAACAACAGTCTAAAAGAGCTTCTTAAACTTTTTATACTTACAACTCCTTTTCTCCCAACAATTTTTTATGTTATTTCAAATATATAGGTATATAAATCAAACATTTACTGATAATAAATCTTTCCTTTGCAATACTTGGCAGCATCTCCCTTAATCCTTATATCTTCAGACTGTAGACAACGAAATTCTCATTTAAATAAATGTGGTAAAGATTTTTTTCTATTTTATTTTTCAAAAAATCTTTATTTTCTTTCCAACTACCATTTTGATCCTGTAGGATAGTCCCAAACTTTCAAGTACTTTGGTCTTCTTTGAGATCCAAAAGAATTTCTGCAGCAGTGTGCTTTTGCTTCCCCTTCCAGGTGCCTTCTCTACTTCCGGAATTTGTTGGTGCCTGGGGCATTAACATTAATGTCCTTTAAAATGAAAGGATGATTCACAGATAACTTCTGTCAGAAGGGGAAAACAAAAGAAAATTTAATTTTGTTCTGGATCCAAAGGACATAAGAAACATAATTTCAAGGGATACTTGGTCAACTTATTTTTCAGTGCTTACAAAGAACAAATGCAGGCCACCAGGAAAATAATTGTAATTTAATGTAAAGTTCTGGTCATCACTAAGTTGTCCTTCCAGACCGCCATCTCAACTCAATCTCCCAGCCAGACTCCTCTCCAGATTCAATGCTGCCTCTTTTATCCTCCCAGAGAATGGGCCTGTGAGAACTCAACGGGGCCTGTGGAAATACTTCAACCAATGAACTTGTTCCTCTTAAAGGTGCAAACTCTTTTAAACATGTAAACTCTCCCTAGAAGTCCAAAGGTGTGAACTCCTTTCAAAGGCCTGAACCAAAGGTGTGAATTCTGAGCGAGAGAATTGTTTAGACAACCTGAGTTCTCACCTTATAATCCTAACAATTTAAGGTCAAAATTTTTAAAAAATATAGTTCAATTCAAATAATATAACAAATGCAAAACTTTTTTGCAGATCCTAAAGCCTATGAAATGCTAGCTATTATTATTACTGTTTAAATCAACTCAATTTAGCCAACATTTATTTAATACCTATTTTGGATAAAGTACTGCCCAAGTCACAGGAATACAAAGTAAAAATTAAATACATACATATATGTATACACATGTGCATGTATACATATACATAAATGTATAGGTATATGTGTGTATATACCTATACTTATCTATCACTCTATCCTCAAGGAATTTACAATCTTTGGGATGTTGCACGGACATTATTTTGGGTATTGTGTGTTGTGGAGTTATCATAATTTGAATCCTGAATGCTTGTGACACATACAGGAAGTAGGTCATACTTTGTTATGCTGACATGAAACTATATCATGAGGTCAGCCCAGCCTCCAAAAATGTAGACGCAACAGTCCCAAAGAATCACATGCAATACTTCTAACCAAAAAAGGATCCATATTCATCTAAGGTACTAAGAAGATGTAACAAATTCTGAGCCTTGTAACAACAAGGATCAAAAGTCTGCAACACCTAGCTGCTGTAGATATGCCATATATGTGAATATTATATAAGTACATATATCTGTATAACTCTATAATTTACAAAACACTTCCTTCAATACAACCTTGTCATATGGGCAGAGCAGTTATTATCACTAATTTACACAAAAGGAAAATGAATTTCAAAAAGATTAAATGCCTTATTCAAGGTCATGTGAATTACATACAGTGCCAGATCTGGAGACTTAAACAGAGCCCTCCTGACAGCAAGTGTAGAATTATTTTACTTGACCACGTTTCCTACTCACAAGCCTCAGAGCAATGTAAAAGATAAATGAACTACATATCATGACTGCTAAATATGTAAGTTCATATATAAAATCCTCTACAGGAAAAAAGATAAATTCTTAAAGTGTAGTAATCTTTCCAATATGCCATATTTCTCAAAGATTGTCAATGGCTCCTTATTGTCTCTAGGATAAACTACAAATATCTAAGCCTAGGTTTTAAGGCATGCCACCTTTAGAATACGATTTACCTTTTTCTATTTACACTCTATTAGTATCCTTTATACACACTACAAAACAGTTAGCCTAGACTTCTAGCTGTTTCTCGGCTTGGTATTTCATTTCTCATCTCTTTGTATTTGTACAAGCAGCTTCCCATACCTAAAAGTTTGCACCATTTTTACATATTTGCCTCCCAGTACTATCATTGTAAAAGATTCAACTCAGGTGTCATGTTCTCTCAAGCAAGTTCTCCCTTATTCCCCTCAGTTATTAATGTTCTCTTACTATTTAAATTTACCTTGTATTTACTAATCTACATAGAGAGTTCATTTTCCAAGTACAATTTAAACACTTTTGGGGAATAAGATACAATTATTTTAGTTGGTCAACATAGTAAATAGAGTGATGCACTTGAATTCAGATAGCTATGAGTTTTAGCCTTACCATAGATATCTATTAACTAGGAAAACCACTTAAACTTTCTCAGCTCAGTTTTTCTTATCTGAAAAATGGAGATAATAATAACATCATTATTGTGAGGATGAAATATGTAGAGCAATTTGGAAACTTTAAAGTACTATGTAAAAGCTAGCTATTTTCTGTCTGATCATTTCATCCTCTTACTCAATTAATACTAATGGAATGGCTTCCTACTGTCTACAAGATCAAATATATGTATGTATGTGTGTGTGTGCATGTATGTGTGTATGTGTGCATGGGTATGGGTTTATGTGTGTGTGTGTGCGTGTGCAATATTGCTTTATGTATATTTTTCTGGGCACATTGTCTCCCTCTTTAGATTATAAAATCCTTTTGTCTCTTTTTGTATTTCAGTACTTACACATGGCATACATTTAATAATATACGTCTACTGATCTCCCTCTGATCTATCAACTTTAGTATTTTATCTCTGGCAACTAGCATAATACTTGACCCAAGTAGGCACTAAATATATTTTAATTGACTTAAATTGATTAATTAATCATCACATTTTCCCTATGTGATCTATAAAACTGGACCTATTTAATTTCTAGACACATTATTTCCATTGTGCTATTGGTATGAAGTTACTAAAATATTATTAGTACCAGTTAATGTTTATGTAGTTAATCTAATTAGATGCCCTGCTCTCTACTGTGTTTGAAATATTTTGACATCTCAAAGAATTAAATGTTCTCTTTTCAGGACTATTTTGTTTCTTTCTCCCCAGTGAAAAAATGACATACAAATATATTTGAATACCCATCTAAGAAGGATTATTAAATGTTTGTGATAGAAATAAGTGAATCAAAAGATGATTTCAAGTTTTTTCAGTGATCATACTAGTGATGTCACTTAAAGTATTCCAGAAAGACAGGATTAATTTACTACCAAGAATACACAATTATTTTTAGACTCAGAGATCATAAGTAAACAATTAAAACTCAACATCACAAAATGTAGCCCTGAGTTTCATAACCAATCTTCTAAGCTTAGGCAACTTCATCAATAAATAGAACAAATCATAATCATAATATGCGCTTCTTTGCATGGATGCAATCACAAGCTACAAATGTTTTGTCTTAGTGGAAACAATAGAAATCATGGCACCTTAGAATAAGGTTTTTTGGTTTGATTTTGTTTTTAATTATTCAAATCTCCAACTTGCCTTTTCCTTTCAGTTCTCATTGGCAGCTTCCTCATCATGCATGGAGCCTGAAGCTTTCTGGATTTGATGAAGTTAAAATACCTAAAGTGGCTTAACTTAAATTTCAGTCAGGGTTCTTAAATCTTACATGTAGAAGGAAGATTATGCTCAGCATTACTGGGCAGATGGTAAAAGCAAAGTAATTAAAAATCCTGTTTTATTACTTAGCATGGTTTTTATAATCATGACTAGAAGGTAATTTAGAATATTTCATTCTAAATAATATTACCTAAAGCAAATGCCTCATTTATACCCTTTAAAAATAGTAACAGAGGATTTAGACTACATTGAAATCTAAAGGAAGACACACTGTGATTTTTACCTTATGGAAAATGTTTCTAAAATTTCTTAAATGCTAAAAATTTGAAATTTTAAATTTATGAAATATTTAATCACAACTAACTTTGTAAACTTGAACATATTCCTTAACCTCAGTGATCCTCATATTCTCAGCTAAGAAATGAGGGATTTATTGTACATATTTTCACTCTTAATTTTTTCCCTACTTAAATGCTATGATATGATTTCATAAAATTTCTTCAGTGAGAGGGGAAGTCTGGCCTTTTAAATATTAGGAAATTGAGGTAGGCCCAGATATTTATCCAAAGTCACTGATAGTTATATTGATTGATGGAGCCAAGATGCAAGTTCTTGCCCAGCCTCTCCCCAAATTCCTTTAAATAATGATGCTAAAATTTTAGAGCATCAGAACTCCCAAAAAGATGGGAGTAGAACATTTGCCAACAGAAGGCAAGTTAGAAGCCTAGCAAAAAAGATTTGTGACAACAGGATGGGAGTCCAATATGCCGTCCCAATGCAAGACACACCAGTCCAACTCCAGCCTACTCATGACCCCCAAATCCGGGCAATATTGGTGACTTCCAGACCACTCAGCCCAGAGACACCAAAGAGAACCTAGAAAGAGTTAAAACTGTGGTATATGTTTATGATGGAATATTATTGTTCTCTGAGAAATGATGACCAGGACCCTCTCAGGAAAAAAAAAAAGCCTGCATAAACTTCCACAAACAAAGTGAAATCTAGTAGTGTAAAAAGGAATAGCCATGCTCTGGGATGACCAGCTATAAAAGACTTTGCTATTCTCATTAATACAATCATCCATGACTACTTTGAAGGACTTAGGGTGAAAAAAATCCAATTCATACCCAGAGAAGGAGTTGATTATGTCTGAATACAGATTGAAGCATTTTTTTTCTCTATGTTCTGTTTTTAACTTAATTTTTCTTGAGAGTTTTTTATTTTCATTAGGATGGGAGATCTATGTTTTCATTCACAACTTGACTTTATGGAAATGTTTTACATAACTTCACCTGTAGTTTCTTAATTGTAGTTGGGGATAAAGGAGAGAACTCAGAACTCAAAAATCTTTTTTTTTTTTCTTTTTTTTCTGAGGCTGGGGTTAAGTGACTTGCCCAGGATCACACAGCTAGGAAGTGTTAAGTGTCTGAGACCAGATTTGAACTCTGGTCCTCCTGAATTCAAGGCTGGTGCTCTATGCACTGCACCATCTAGCTGCCCCAGAACTCAAAAATCTTAAAAGTAAATGTTAAAAAAAAATTGTTTTGAATGTAATGGGGAAATGTTAAATATATAAATAAATAGATCTAAATTTAAAAAAAAATAAAGAGAACCATTAGGAACTGACAATATAACAAAGGTTTTTATGGAGTGGAGTTAATGTTGTTTTTTTTTTTTTTTTTTTTTTTGGTTGTTGTTGTTATTGTTTTTTAATAGGACTTTCTTTACATTTATTTTTACATATTTATCTTGATGTTTGCATTTGTTGTTTTAAATAATCTTGAAAAAATGAATTTTAAAGTTAAGCATATTAACTACTTTTTTAAAGCTATTTTTGTCCTAGTCTGATACTTAGAGAAGCCAATTTAAATCTGTCTTTCCCAAAATAAACTAAAATTATAATGTCAAAAAAGAAGATAGCTACAATGATGTAAGCACCAGATCAAATACCTGAAAAAAAAATCTATGACTCCCTAGTGATTTTCCCAATGTACCATATTTCACATAATTCTGTCTTAAATATAATTTTATGCTTTTAATAGAAAATTATTTTTTAATATTGTTGTAGAAAACCACTTAGAATATTCTTAATATTAACTACAAGGAATATCAATGAGGATGGATATTTTATAGGATAGTAGAAAGAGTATTAATTAATTAATTAAAAGACCTAGTTGCAGGGTGTATACTAGATATATTACCTGATCAAGTAACAACTTCATTGACATTGCATTTCCTCTTTTATAAAAGTAAAATTATAATATTTGAACTATCTACTTCATAGAGTTTAGGGAATAAAGTTCTATATTGATCTTAATCTTAATATTTTAAAACTTCAATAGATCCACGATCTTTTCAATGTGATACCTACCACAGAGGGTGCTAATTTTCTTATATCTGCAACTTTTCATTTTGGACAATTCTTTTCCATATCCTCTAACAAAATCTCCATAGTGTATATATCCAGTGGTAGAGACAGTATTCTTTGTCTTTTAAAAGTAGGTAGGTACCAGAGCAATATTCAGACCATACAACTTTAATTCTTGCTATACAACTAGCCCACTTTCTTTTTTAGTCATATATTTCCTGATACATATATTATATATCTTTTCTTCACTTTCACCATCCAATTTTCCATTTTCCTTTGAGTCTCACTCACTCAGAGATTGTTATATTCTACTATTTTTATCCACACATAATTACTAAGAGAATATTTGTATTTTTTAAATGGCTTGTGTTTGAAATCGTCAAAAGCATTTTACAGTTTCCCACATGAAATCTAGCTCCTTTTTCTACCCTGCTCCCTAGTAAGCACAACACCTTGCCTGTCTACATTTGAAAAATTAAGATGTGAATAGTTATCAATATTATAACTCAATATGTTATTCACAAGTATTTCTATTCCTATTTATATATACCATATTTAAGGGCTGCTAGTTGACCATTTTATGTTTCGCCTTTCTTGAGGACAATCTGATTAACACCAAGTGACTCTTATATTTCCAGTACTTTCTCTGTGAGCAAATCTTTCCATTTCAAAGTATTTCTTCTGTTGTTGCTATAGCAAGTACTGTAGTAGCCACAATCCTACTGTTAAAATGTCAAAGAAAGAGGAAATACTAGCTGCCTTTTGAGATTTCACATAATATACCAAAGGAAAGAAGATATAAGCAGAAGGAAGCCCTATATTTTGCATAGGTACAAGGAAAGCCATGAATTCACAGCTTGTCACCAGGTGACAAGCTTCTTTTTCCAACTGAACACATCAGAATACCCATGGATAGTTCTCACACTTTGGAGCTGACAAGAGCCTATATGGGTAGAGATTTCCCCTTCCCCTTTAGTATATATTCAGTGTTCTGGCTCACCAACCAATTTTAGTGATGACAGGGTAAAATCTGAGTCAGTATAGTCAATAAGAAATAGAGGATATTTGTGCATGCTCCAAAGTGGGGAGAATCCATAATTCTCATCATTTACATCTAGAAACAAACTCAAACTAAACTTTATTATATTTTACTAGAAGACCAGCTAAACATGATCTAATGGAAAAGGTAAAATAAAGGAGGTACGGCACTCATTCTGAAACATCCTCATATATCCCTCAGAAACCCAATTTGCTAATAGTAATATTGTCATAGGCTTTTCCCAGAGTTTTATTTGCAATTTTTAAATTGATATTCATTCATGATATTAGTGCTTAGTTCCCCTTCTTGTTTCGTTCTTGCCTGGTTCAAGTACTAAGAGCAAATTTGTCTCATAAACGTTTTAAAGGCCTTTGTTTTTCTTTCTAAATTTAAATAATAATTTCTGTATTTCAGGTATTAATTAATTATTAATTCCAAATTTATAAATAATTTGCTAGTTCTTTTATATATAGTTAAAATCAAGAAAAATAATATGCACTAAGACCATGGTCATGTAATTGGAAAGAACAACAATATTACAAGTGAAACTGGATGTTGTAAAATTGTGACTGAGATTGGGCTCAAAGAAAATATATAAAAATGTACCCCTTTTCTTCACTGCAGAGGTAAGAGACTATGACTGCAAAATACTAAAACAGATGTGGAATAGTGTGTAATTTTCAATGTGGTTGAAGTGTTGACTAATATTCAGTGTCCCTGAAAAAAAGTCTTTTAAAAATTCATTGTTATAAAAATGATTTTTACAGAGAAGGATATTATATATCTATGTCTATATACATGTATATATATATATATATATATACATCTATGTCTATATACATATATATATATACAAGCATATTTAGGAAATGACAGAAACAAGCTAAATCAAATGTTGTTTTAAATAATGACACTAAAGAATATTCAATATAAACCCCTTATGTAAAAAATTTTCACAGAGATAGAACAAGAGAAATAAACAGAATAAAAATATTACATTCAGGATCAAATAATAAAATCATTTGTTTAGCTCTTAATCAAACATTACTATACTACTATACAAAATTTCCTACATTTGTTCCCCTCCATAAACACTTTCTTCCAGTGGTAGATGGCCTCTTTGTTGTTTCTCTCTAAAAATATCCCACCCAATTCTGTGTCCTTTTACTGGCTATCTCTCCAGCTTCCCTGACTACTTTCAAGTATGAGTTTAAATCCATTTTCTGCAAATATTTCCTAAATCTTAATAACCTTCTTTCTGGATCAATTTATTCTGTATAGGTCATAATGTGTACATTATTATTTACATTTAATCCTGAACCTCTTAATATTAGGTACATTTTTTTTTTGCTTTTCTTTATACCTCCAGACCTAAAGGGAGAAAAAAAGCCAAGGGAAGAATAGTCCATTAGTTGTTATGGCAATGCTTAAGATGACAACTCCTTAGTTAAAAAATAAAAGACTTCCTTAAATGCCCCTGTTAAGATTTTCCAAGTTTAGCCAGCTAATTCTTCTAAACTTATTCATCATAACAAATAGTTATAACAATATTCATCACTCAGAAGGGGATTCAGTGCCTGATAAATAGGATAAATAGTAGATGTTTAAAAAAAAAAAACTCTTTGACTAACAACTAATGTTTACAAAAGTAAAAGGGGAAAATGTTTTAAATATATATATATTTTAGATTTATTTCTGTTGATTTCTATAGCCCGATGTTAGTTTTTCAATATAGTTTTCTTTATGACTGCTATACAAAGTATTATCTATCCATCTCAGTTTTTGAGTTGCCTGCATATTTCATGACCATACCTTAATCCAAATCATTGACAATATTTAAAGGCACAAAGCCAACATAATGGACAAAGGTTCCACATTAAGCTTATAAAAATATGATATTTATAGGTAGTTTAAGAATTGTATGATTCATAATATCCTCTATCCTTTCTCCCACTAACCTGTAACTGTCACTACAGAATTGAAAGCAAGTAATACAGGGGGGGAAATCCACCATTTTATGAATCATCTAACTATGAAACTTCCCATATTTATACTTGTTCTTGGAGAGAAGAAATAGTCTAACACTGGAACCATATTCAAAACCTTTCCTGTTTTTAAAAATTTTCCAAATCTTATGTTTCATTGACAGATCATTTGTATGGCACAATGATGGATTGGCATAAACTTGATATGCAGAGCAATTGAACGCATCTACTGAGTTTCCATGGTGTCCAAAATAATGTGTTAGATTACAAAAAGAGATGCTTACCCTTCTCCCCTCTTTCTCTGGAGGTCTATCTATTTCTGTCTATCTCTGTCTGTCTCTCTGTGTGTCTCTCTGTCACTCTCTCTCTTTCTGCCTCTCTGTCTCTGCCTCTCTGTTTCTTTCTTTCCTTCTGTGTGTATCTGTGTAATTATGAGTCTGTCTTGCTCTGCCTTTCTGTCTCTTTCTGAGTGTCTTTTATCTTCTCTCTCTGCCTCCCTTTTATTTTGTTTCTCTCTCAAAATGGCATAATGAATCTAAATATGTTATATTAAGCATGATACTTGACCTTTCAACCTCATTTTTCTCATCTATAAAATGAGATATTGTCTTAGTTGGTCCTTTTGGCTCTAGATCTCTGATATTTTGATCTTAAGATTGCTTTAACAAGGAAAAAACTAATGCTCAATATCCAATTGCACATATCAAAAATAAGCAACATAAATAAACTTAAATGTTTCTAAGTCCTGCTATAATACTATGGCAAAAAATATTTACCATAAAAGCAACTGTAACATATGGCCATTGTCACAGTTTTCTCTTTCTCTATTGAGAATGTCATGTAGCAATGAGTAATGGTAACAGATACTGACCTTTTTCAGATTGTTACAGAAAATGTAAGAAAAGAAAGTTTGTTCTATTTGCTTTGATAGTGAATGTCTTAGGTTATATGTACTAGTAGGTAAATATTAATTATGACTAAGTCTGAGAGGCATCATATCTTTACTTAGCATAGATAAGCATGTAAATTATTGACATTTAAATAAACCCTTCTAACCCTTTCAGTCTAACAATGAAGATTAAGCTCCTGGGAGGATCATATTGATTCTTCTTATACTGTTCATTAACAAACATTAAGTGAGTATCTCCTGTGTGCCATTTATTGCATTATGCATAAAAGATAATTTCAAAGACTAACTTCAATAGAATTTCAAGCTTTTTTTAGAAGTAGTGCCTGTTTGTTTGTTTTTTTTTTAATCAAACTTTAAAAAACAATTTTTACATATGGAGAGAGGTATTTTTTTAATATGTTGTTAATGTCTTTATTTTCATTATATTTCACCACTGACACTTTTCCCTATCTCTTTGAAATTCTCCAGGTAGGTAGTAGAGTGGATAGAACTATGGTCCCAGTATCAGGGAGGCCTCAGATCGTATCTAACCTCAAACATTTATTAGCTCTATGACCCAAGTTAAGTCACTAAACCTTTCCTGGCCTAAAGTTCTTCAACTGTAAAATAGGCACCTATAGACAAAAATTTTTATGAGGGTTAAATAAGATAATGTTTTTAAAGCATTTTGCATATCACTTGGCATATAGAAATGTTCAGTAATAGTTATTTCCTTCCTTCCTCTATTATGGAAAAAAAAACCAATCAAATTAAGCTAAAACATCTGATGGAGAAACCATTTCTTATTTTAAAAATATCTTCCTGGTCTTCCCTCATCTTTCTGTTTTAAGGTAGAAGCTATATTTCCATGAATATATTGACTATTCCATTACTCAGTATAATTTCTTTTTTGTGATCTTTTCATTTACATTGTTATTATGTTCTCTTGAGTCTGTTTTGTTTTTTCTTCATAGAAATCTTTTAATATGTATTTGTATATTTCATATAACTAAAAACAGTTTTCAATCATTTGATTTTTCCTTAATACTTAAGGGAATTTGATCATGTAAGTGTCCCCCTCCTCGAATTCTATTATCTTATATGACTAACCTGTAATAGCTATTGCTTTAAAAGATGAGGGCTTAATTCTCAGTTCTACCTATTATGATAGGAGTTTATATATTCTAGTGTCCCTTGACTGAAAAGATTGTTTGTTTTGGTTTGTTTATTTTGTTTTTAGGGAACCAGTCCTCAGTTGGGTAGATTTGTAGCCTGTTAAGTCAACAAGATAGTCACTAAGGGATGCTTAGTTGAGCTCTTTTCTTGAAGTATAAGTCAGGGTTGCTATGGATACCTAAACCAAAAAGCCTTGGGAAAAGAGACCTGGACAAATCTACTTGGAGATGATAGAATATTAACTACAAAATTGCACATTAATGACTCCATTTTCCAAAGGAAGGCTCTCTTTGTGTGGGACTCATCTTGTGCCTGTAATTAAGGGGCAAAAAGAGGACCTTTACAATAACTGTAACTGCAAATGTCAGTTGGATGGGAAAAATTGTCATTTACTATTAGTTCTGCTTGCATTTAAAAGCAGCCTGACACAGAGCCTTTAAAATGTATTTTTAACTACTTTAGTCCATCCAGTGGCTATTTTGTAATTAATGTTGCTGTTTGATTACAAAGTAACATTTAAGAATAACATCAATATTAGATAAAAAATATTTAGAACATACACATCTCTGTCATTTCTTTTGCCAGTGAAGCTATTCATAGGACTAATTTGCTTAAATAATTTAACTATAACAGGTTCTATGAATAATATTCATGTGTCTATACATACATATTTATACTTTACACATGTACAGTATAAATATGCATATTTATTCATACATCTACTCATGTATATAAATATATATTTTTAATATATGTTTTTGTTGCTCAGTCATCCAGCTAGATCTGACTCATTGAGACTCCGTGGACTATATCTTCTATGACTTATCCATCTTGGGTACACTGAATAGCATAGCTCACAGTTTCATTGGTCTCTGCAAACTCCTCCACCACAACAAGGTTGTGATCCAGAAAGGGATTTATAAATAACTATATATGTGTGTGTGTATGTGTATGTGCAAATACATATTCATATATGTATGTATATATTGTTGTTTAAACTTATATGTATATGATGTTTTTGTATACATCTGAAACATGTTAAAAACAGAACCCATTTTCTTTCCCCAACACCATCTCTTATCCTCCTTTCTTCAGATTTTCTATACTTTCAGTTATCCATGCTTTGAACAACTGTATATTTAACTCTTAATTTATGCTCATTCAACATAAACCATTTTTCCCATATCTTGTTGGTTCTAATTTCACAACTTCTCTTACATATGTCTAATTCTTTCTATTTATATAACTACAACACTGATGCAGGCCCCTCATCCCTCATTCATGACTATTAAAGTAGATTTCTTACAGATCTTCCTAATTCCAATATCTCTTTTCCCTATCTTCTAATCAGCTATTGAAATAATTTTCTTAAAGGGCAGTTTTGTTCAATAAACTCCATTTGCTCCCTCTTACCTCAAGAATAAAATATAAAAATCTTTGAAATTCAAAGCCCTTCAAAAGTTCCTAGACTGCTTACAATTTAATCTCTTTGACCTACTCTATATTATCACAACTAATCACTCTTCTTGCTCCTTACCAATGATACTCTTTCTTTCAGGCTGAGTCTCATACCTCTAATGCCTTCAAGAGTCAGCTTAAATTCATCTTCTACAGGAGATCACTGCCAGTAATTATCACTTCCTCTATCCTCAATACCTCCTTGCTTCAATCATCTTCCATTTATACTCCATATATTTCCTAGTATGACTTTTTACAGATAGTCTTCACAATCAAAATGTGAAATCTTTGATCTTGAGGGTTGGTTTTTTGTTTTGTTTTGTTTTTGTTTTATTTTGTTTGGGCTGTTTTCCCTAATACTTAACCCAGTGTCAGTAGCACATTTTAAAAGGTTTATACATTATATAATACATTTAAACTTATTGATACACACATAATTTCATTGATAATTTTATATGTAAAACCTGCAGACTTTTATGCATGTATATGGGGAGGGAAGAGGTCTGAAAAAAACAAAGACAGACAGAAAGACACAAAGAAATACAGCGAGGTAATAAAAATAAAGTGACAAAGTTATATAGGTTACCAAAATTACTTGTAGGTTAATTCTCAGTCTTGATTCATTCCCATATTTAATGTTGTTATCCCAAATTCTTGAATACTCCAGGAGTGGCTTTGTATATTTTCTTATAATTTTAATAAAATTTCAATATTTCTTCACTTAATCAAACTAAGCATAGACTCCCAATATTTTGTCATATATAATTAATTAATAAATTGAAAAAAAAACTTTTTTACTCATTTGTACTCATTCATATACTACCTGTATGTGAAATTCCTTCATCTCCTAGGATTAAATGTAAAAATTCTTACACATATGCAAAACAAATTTAATAAAATTTAATTAAAATTACATAAATAACAAAATTAAAATTTAGGTTATTATTTGCAATATTTTATCTGTAAGAATAATAATAGATAGACATTAAAAAATCTCTAATGGGAGGTAAAACTTCACATATGAAAACATAGTTTCTAACTATTTAGTTCGAAGACAATTTGCAAAAATCTTTTTTTTTCTCTGAAAACTGTTACAAATTTGTTAAAGAAAGAAGATATTTCTATCTTGTTTTTCAGTTCAGTTTCACTCTTTCTCCAGATATGACAGGAAAACTTTAGCTTCTTTCAAGAACTGTCTTAATAGACAGTTCTTTCTCTTCTTCCATTTATACTGCATATATTTCCTAGTAGTGCTTTTTACAGGTAATTTTTACAATTAGATGTGAAATCTTTGCAGTCAAGGGTTGGTTTTTTGTTTTGTTTGTTGTTGTTTTATTTTGTTTGGACTTTTTTCCCTAATACTTAACACAGTGTCAGTGGCACTTTTCATACTCATTTTCTAAAATACACTTTTTAATAATTCTTCATAAAATAACAGCTTTGCTAGAAACAACTTTCTCAACTTCATTCTGTCTTAGATGAACATAGATAAAAAAATCCACAAACTTTTTTGCTTCACATCAAAAAGTACAACATTATATTAGCCAGTTTGCCCACGGGGTCAACCTTACTCATTGCCTGCATTTCTAGTCTCTCTGGTCACTGCTGGAGGTCATGGCCATTCTGGTTACCTCTCCACCTTTCTCTGCATCAATCACATAGTTGTTCAGGGATTTCCTGAGTTCCTTTACTAGCACGTGCTCTAGAGCCATAAGGGCAACTAGAAGATTTTTCTCCCCAGCCAAGCTGAAGCATCAACTTTATGTAAGGGTGGTCAAGGATAAACTGAGACTGTAAGTGGTAGAGTTGCTGACAGACAAAAGCCTACCTGATATGGTCATGGTGTGCAAAAAGACAGCCTTCCTGTTCTGGAGTGGTGAGCTGATAAATGATAAAAGGAGCATTAAAAACCCCTCTAGCTTAACACAGTAGAGATTACAGATGGAAACACAATCTTAATGCTGAAGATGTTTTATTCACAGGCAGGGGGTTTTGTGGGGGGGGGGGTCTTTCCAAAAGAACAAAGATGAAATCCTAGATGATACTTTCAAGGCTTATGCTGTTTCAACAATGCCAGTGAGTGATATTCTTTTTCTTTCTCTTTTTTTTTAATAATAGCTTTTTATTCTCAAAATATATACAAAGATAGTTTCACTCTTGCAAAACCTTGTGTTTCAATTTTTTTTCTCCCTTCCTTCTCCCCAAGTCTTCCCCTAGACAGCAAGCAATCCAATATATGCTGAACATGAGCAATTCTTCTATATAAATTATCACAATTACCATGCTACATAAGAAAAATCAGATCAAAAAGGGAAAAAATTGAGAAAGAAAACAAAAATCAAGTAAACAACAACAAAAACAACCTGAAAATACTAGATGTGAACCATATTCATTCCCCATAATCCTCTTTTTGGATACACATGGCTCTCTTTAAAGGCTATTGGAATTAGCCTGAATCATATTATTGTTGAAAAGAACCACATCCATCACAATTGATCTTTGCATAATCCTGTTACTATGTACAGCAACTATTGATTTACTTAGCATCAGTTCATGTAAGTCTCACTAGAATCTTTCTGAAACCATCTTATCATAGGGTAATATTCCATTACATTCATATATTGTAACTTATTCAGCCATTCTCCAAGTTAAGGGCATCCACTCAGTTTTCAGGTCTTTGCAGTGGCTGATATTCTATATTTAAAAAGTTTCTGCAGCAAGACTGGACCCAACCTGATCACCACTGGCTGAAATGAATCTGCACCAAAAAATTCTCAAGATCACATAGCAGATGAGTGACCTTCACTATAACAAAGTGACTGTGACTGATGATGTGCAGCAAACTATTTAAACATCCTAAACAAAGCTCATACCTTCTTGGACAACACTTACAAGAGTACCCTGAGAGTGCTAAGGTATTTGAAAAAATGAAAAACCATATGTTGATACCCGTCACCAACACCGAAGTAGAAAATATATGTGGACTATTCACCTCTAATTCAATTTTGATTAACAAAAAGATAGACTTGTGAATACACAGAACCCCCTAATTGTCACTAGCAATAATGTAGGTGCAAGGTTGTAATGTTCTCTCTAAAATTTAATCTTCTCTTATTGCCATTTTCCTGGAGTCTCTGGAAGCAGCCTTAGTTTCAGTTCAGTAATCACCACAAGTGCAGCCAAGGATTAAGGTCCAAATCATTTATTGTCTCTTTCCAAGTCTTGTCTCCTTTCCTGTGGCCCATTAGCTTTCTTATAGTTCAGATCCTTAACTATTTCCTTCCTGGGGCTGGGCAGCTTTTCAATCCGGCCTTGCTTCCTGAGAGTGTGAGCTCCTGCCTGCCTTCTCTGGCTTCTGAATCTCCCTGACTGAATTCTGGCTGAAGCTCCTAGCTTATATATGCTCTCTTATCAAAGATGTGAATCTTATAGAACTATAGTAAGTACTAAGTACAAGTACTAAACTAGAGAACTGTTAAGCACCATGCTAATTTAGATAACTATTGTCTTTAACAATGCCACTGACTTAGCACCTTGTTTCAAGTTCTGGCCCATAACACAAGGTCAGTGACTCAGTACCCATTTTTGTTTTGATTGATAATTTGCTGTACCAAGATGCTACTAATCTGTGTTTACAAAAGTTAATTCTTATTCATTCTATTTCATAATTTGCTTCTCTCTCCAACCCAAGTGGTGTTTAAGTTATGGATCTACAGTTGAATATTTTGGAAATATGAACTTAACAAACTATTAAAACGTGATTGGAATAAAGAAATACTTATCTTGAAGATTTTCAGAAAATTATTTGAAATGCCCATATATTCAGAAGAATTTCTTGGTCAGATAATCTCTCTTCTATGTCAACAGAATTTCTATAGAATTTCTTTTCCTATTTATCTTCTCTCTCAATTTTCTTAATTTTGTCTCTAATAACATTTGTCTTTTTTATATCCCTGATACTATAGGCATTTAAATGTTTATTGACTATAACAGATCTAGAATTGAGAAGGCCTTTCATTTTACAGATAAGGAAACTGAGGTCTTCCCTCTTTTTAATTATTGGCTTCATGTCTTTTGCCCTCTCACAGTCACCTTGACATTGACTCATCTTGAGCCTCTAGGTAGTAAAACTTTAGCCAATGTATTGTCATGCAATTCCACTCTGGACTCAATATAATCTGCCTTATTATTATTACAACTTCTGCCTTAAGGAATGGGTAAGTGGGTTCCTGAACAGAATTACAACACAAATCAGAGGAGATTTCTCCATATCCTCATTGCTCAACTTTTTCATTTTTATCATATGCATCTGATCATATACATCTGATTATGTATATCCTATAAGTGAAATATTTGTTGGGCATTGCTATATTTCAAGTTGTCAGAGATAAATAATCCAAAATTCAAATCAAAATAGGGAACTAAAATACTAACAAGGGAGAGAATATTGATCATATGTTGGGGAAGGCAGAAAGGAACTTGAACCCAATGGAATTAGTTAACCCTTTCATATCTAATCTGACCAGAGACAGATGGACTGACTTTCAAATTTCCATGTCAGAAAAAAAAGGGAAGAAGGAAAAATAAGTAAGCTTAGTTTAGTAAATAATTTATTAACTCCATTCATTATTACAATTTGATGACCTTGTAACCCTGAGTATTTTTAATCAATTGTAAAGTGAATAGAATTTACCTCTAAACCACCTATTCCCAAGAATTTCACTTTCTTCTTTTTCTCTTCTCTTTTCTCTTTTCTTCTCCCTCTGTCTCAAGAAATAACTTAACATTGGGGTACCTCTTCCTCAGAGACCCTGAATTTTTAAATAAATCTCTATATCAAGCATTCCATTTTCACATTTGAGATGCTCTATGTTACCTGCCTATTGTGGACATATCAAACACACATAGAGTTTAATAATATTTCTTTGATATCAACTATATAATGTCCTCCTCACTAGAGGAGGCTGCATTTATAAGGACAAACTGTAACAAAAACACCCTTTGACAAAATCCAGTCAATATTTTACTCAAATAATATAGAATTACTTAACTAGCAAAATCAAATCAAGTAAGAGGAATACAAAGAAATTGCTTTACTTCTTCAAAGGTTTTTTTCAATTGTGTCAGGTAACTATAGAAACCTACAAACACAGATCTATTACCAGTTATTTTGTTATTTATTTAAAATCAATTGTGAATAGGATATTAAGACATCTCTTCACTTTATGAAGAAAATGGTACATAATGCAAATTGTATAAAATTGCATGAAAATCTTTATAATTATTCACCATTGCATTGTTGTACAACTTACAAACAGGATTATAATAAGGCTTTAGATGTGGTCAGTCCCTCCTGCTGATTATTCCTTCTAGCCAGTACATTGTTAGTCTCTTTTTTATGTGCTCAAAATCATGAATACTTTAGTCCTTTAGACCATAGAAATTCTGCACCGATTTTAGTCTCTTGCAACTACAGTCTTTTATATAAACAAATTACTATGAAATAAAGTATCTGTTGCCCTGAAGAAGAAAAAAAAAGTACCTCTCTTAATATTTTTAAAATCTCTCTTAAAAAGGGATAGTAATAATCTTTAGAACTATAAGAAAGCTTATATATTACTTATAAATGTATCTACACATATATTATATATAGATAGATGAACACAGTATTATATATTACATAAAGTAAGATATGTAGATGACAATTAGATTGATGGACAGATAATAGGCTAGGGTATTAAGTTCAATATTAACCATTACACTTAAATTGTGTTCTACTCTCTTATCATAGTGTGAAGTTAGATTTAAAGCTTGAGACAAAGTTTATTAAGTGGTTCAGGTTTAAAATAAAGACACCTCTCTTTGCTGAAGATGGCTTGGATCAAGGGCTTTCCTATGGGCCTCCATCCTCTCTTTGTCATTACCCCACTGAAAGTTTACCTCCCCTCCCCCACCAGAAAATAAAACATAACAACAAGCTCAAAACAAATGCATGTGTATTGTCAAGCAAAAAAAAAAAAAAAAGATTCTCATATTTACTTTATCCAAATATATGCATATTATTCCACATAACTAATCTATCACCTTTTAGAGGAGGTGTGATCTGTCTAGAATTATAGTTGGTCATTGTGTTGATCAAAGATTTTAAGTCTCAAAGTTCATTTTTACAATTTTGTTGTTATAGTACAAATTTTTTTCTAGTTCTGCTCACTCTACATCAGCTCATCCATTCATGCATGTTTTCCTAAGGTATTTTGTTTGTCTGTTTGTTTTGTCCCTTATTGAGCAATACTTTTCCATTTCACTTACACCAAATGAAGTCAGACATTTCATAATTGATGGACATTACTCTTAGTTTCCAGTTTTTGCTACTAAATATATTTGTACATAGTTGTTGTCCTTCATTCTCAAAGAGGGCCAGAATTATATCACTATATTATATCACTAGTTAGAATTGGGCTAGTGTGTCCAAGTGTGTCCAGAGTTGCACAAAGACTGATCAGACCAATATAAGTTTGGAATATTCTGCCACAAATCAGGCACAAATAATTCATATGAACATGCGGGGTGGATTCTCTAATTTTGTGCAGCTTATATTTCTTTTGAGCTAATTTTATTCTGTTTTGCCCATAAAGCCATTCAAAATTTATTTTTTTAGCTGGAGCTTCAACTAGGGAGGGATTAATTCAATCTGAAGTAAACAGTCAGTGGCTTCAACATTAATTAATGATGATTTGTTGAGAATGCTATGTAAGTTTTCAGCCTATATTCTCTAGGATCATGTCCTTATCACTAATCAATGTGATTCTATCCAAATTGAGTAGTTGAGGTGCACCATAGGTTTTTGGCCTATAAAAAGCCATTAAATTCCAATGTTTGCTGTGAGACTGTATCCATGAAGTTTTATTGCACTTAGGTAAACAGAAAACTCAAGATAAGATCATGAGATGCAGAAGTCTTCAGTAGTAAGTGATCATTCTGATGATGTTTCCAATTCCGTTACTCCCAAGGATGCCCTGCCATATCTGGTAGTATGAACTTTAGCATTAAAGTCACTCAGAATTATTAGCTTGACCTTTTATGGTACATTGATGATAAGGGTCTCCAGGTCTTCATAAAATTTTTCTTTGACTTAGCTTTAATTGCAAAATCTACACTGCCTTCATGTCACTGCATGCCTTACATTGCACCACTCCAGAAAAACATGTATCCAGTCTAGTAAGCTAGACTTCATTTGCTAATCTTGTTTTACTCAGGGTTGCTATTGGATATACCTGTTGAGTTCTCTTGCAACAAGAGCTGAACATCTTTCAAGTCTACTGGATTTTTTGTTTTCTATAAGTGTGCACATATTCCATGTACAGATGGTGAGCAGAATGAACTTTGCAGAAGAAGTCTTTGAACATGTTCTAAGTATTTCAACCCTAGAGTGGGATCCCTGCCTGTCATAGTAATCAGGCTAGGATTCGATTAGCAGGCAATTTTTAAATCATTTTTTTCTAGCCTTTTTCCTATACCTGAAGGTGAGCAGTATGATCCTTACAAAGCTGCTCAGACACTCAGGGGGCTGCTGAATCACACTGCTACTTCCAGTGAGAAGGTGGCCCTATGACTTAGAATTCCTGTATGTAGGTTTATGACTATAGCTCCTGGTGTATGTGTGCCTATTGCTTTGTCATTCATCCCTTGCCACAAAACTTTGAAATAGGTAGGAAGGGAAAAATGATATGGTGATATCTTTTGATTCATGCATAAATTGGATTTAAGTAAGGCAGAGTTTCACAAAGACATTAGCTTCACTTTCTTTTCCACTATCATCACTGTCCAGTGGCAGAACAGAGTCAAGATGACTGATGATGATTCAAGATGCAATGGAGGCCTTTGGTGTCTCTGATGTCTAACTAAGCTATAAGCACTCCACAGTACCTTTTTCATCTGCCTTCATGGCCATTGAAACAAATTGTTCTTATCTGCCCATTTTATCAGGGCAAATCTTCACATGCTTGAGGAAGACACTTCCGTAGCTCATTGTAGGATTTGCGATCACTTTGTTACCCTCAACCTAGTTTAACCTGTCTGCTGAAGCTGCATATTGCAGTTCCTTGCAGCTACAAGTGAGAGTTAGATGCATTAGAAGGACACCAAAGATAGAAAGTAGCATTGTAAAGAGCTTATACCCCAGATCCCTTTTGAACATATAAGGACTTTAGCTGTAATCACATTGGCTCACCCTCATGATACCCAGTCAGAAGGCAAAACTTTAAAGGATAAAGAGCAGAACTTACCATATGGCATAAAAGTCACATACTCCAAGGACAGAATATTGTACACATTGTCAGACATTGGATTTTCCTGGGTATTTTTTAATAATGTATATCAGGTGTCAGCACCTACTTGAAATCTTTCCTGATTCTCCACAATTTGAACTTTGAGTCTCTAGAAATGTTCCTTGGATCTCATTGTCACTTGCAGGCTCTCCCTTAAGAGTTATCACTCAGTCATCTCTCTGCCTTTGAAGTTCATGCTATTCATATCTGCCACACAATCAAAATCCTTATATTTGTTGTATATAGATCTTCAGGCCACTCCTCTTCCTTCTTCAATGATTTGAATACATGGTTTACTTTTTTTTTTCTCTTGTGCCCACTTGCTCTCATTCTTGGAGACTTCAAAATGCATAATGAGTATCCCTCAAACTTTTTTGCCACTCAGTTTCACAATATACTCTCTTTTCAATGATCTACTCCTCTACCCTACTTCAGTCATGCACAAAGATGGTCAAACCCTGATCTTGTCATAACCTACAAATATACCACCTTTGTGCTCAAAAATTCTGAAGTCCCTTAATCTTACTATAACATATTGACTTTTCTACTCTCTCTTGCCTTACAAAACCCTATTCCTCATCCAACTCCTCAACTTTATCCCAAGCTATCTCCTATATACTAGCAACTCTTCTATTCCCCATCTAGACTCATTGATGAAACAATTCAACTCTACCCTCTCTTCCTCTTTAAATTTTAGCTCCATTGAATTGCAAGGGAATTAATGAAAAAAAAAAGTCAGAGGAAAGTGGTCTAAGTGTACCTGATCTAAAGCTATATTATATAGCAGCAGTCACCAAAACCATTAGGTATTGGCTAAGAAATAGACCTGTAGATCAGTGGAACAGATTAGATACAAAGGACAAAAAAGGGTACATCTATAGCAATCTAATCTTTGACAAACCCAAAGATACCAACATTAGGGATAAAAATTCATTATTTGGAAAAAACTGTTGGGAAAACTGGAAATTAGTATGGCAGAAATTAGATATGGATCCACACTTAACACCATATACCAAGATAAGATCAAAATGGGTCCATGATTTAGGCATAAAGAATGAGATAATAAATAGATTAGAGAAACAGAAAATAGTCTACCTCTCAGACCTGTGGAGGAGGAAGGAATTTATGACCAGAGGAGAACTAGAGATCATTATTGATCACAAAATAGAAGATTTTGATTACATCAAACTAAAAAGTTTCTGTACAAACAATACTAATGTAAACAAGATTAGAAGGGAAGTAACAAATTGGGAAATATTTTTAAAGTTAAAGGTTCTGACAAAGGTCTCATTTCCAAAATATATAGAGAATTGACCCTAATTTATAAGAAATCAAACCATTCTCCAATTGATAAATGGTCAAAGGATATGAAAAGACAGTTCTCAGATGATGAAATTGAAACTATTTCCACTCATATGAAAGAGTGTTCCAAATCACTACTGATCAGAGAAATGCAAATTAAGACAACTCTGAGATACCATTACACACCTGTCAGATTGGCTAAGATGACAGGAACAAATAATGATGAATGTTGGAGAGGATGTGGGAAAACTGGGACACTGATACATTGTTGGTGGAGCTGTGAAATAATCCAGCCATTCTGGAGAGCAATTTGGAACTATGCCCAAAAAGTTATCAAACTGTGCATACCCTTTGATCCAGCATTGCTGTTATTGGGCTTATATCCCAAAGAAATACTAAAGAGCGGAAAGAGACCTGTATATGCCAAAATATTTGTGGCAGCTCTTTTTTGTTGTAGCTAGAAACTGGAAGATGAATTGATATCCATCAATTGGAGAATGGTTGGGTAAATGATGGTATATGAATATTATGGAATATTATTGCTCTGTAAGAAATGACCAGCAGGAGGAATACAGAGAGGCTTGGAGAGACTTACATCAACTGATGCTGAGTGAAATGAACAGAACCAGAAGATCGCTGTACACTTCAATGCTGTATGAAGATGTATTCTGATAGAAGTGGATATCTTCAACATAAAGAAGATCCAACTCACTTCCAGTTGATCAATGATGGACAGAAATAACTACACCCAGAGAAGGAACACTGGGAAGTGAATGTAAATTGTTAGCACTACTGTCTATCTACCCAGGTTACTTATACCTTCGGAATCTAATACTTAATGTGCAACAAGAAAATGGTATTTACACACATATATTGTATCTAGGCTATATTGTAACACATGTAAAATGTATGGGATTGCCTGTCATTGGGGGGAGGGAGTGGAGAGAGGGGGGGATAATTTGGAAAAATGAATATAAGGGATAATATTATAGAAAAATTACTCATGCATATATACTGTGGGAAAAAAATTCTAAATAAAAAAAAAAAAAGAATTTTAGCTCCATTGTCATACACTTCATTATGCCTTGTCAAGCCTTTGCATTCTACCATTGACCACCTTCACCCCTACACACACGTAATTAAATGAAGATGGAAAAGATCATGCAACCTATAGTATGGGATCTACTACAGATTCTTGTTACACAATCTCAACTGTATTTTCACTGCTGTGAAGCTATCTCTTTATGCTCCCCTTATCAATTCATTACTTCACTCTTCACAGTGCTTCTTTGCATTTCTCCTCAAATATACTATGATCCCCCCTCCCCCTGAGATCATTACCAAGAACTTGCCCTTGTCCCTTCTTGCTCATCTCCTTTCACATAGATGCCTTCTGTTGCTATCTTCTCTTTACTGCATTTCATATCATGAAGTGGCCTTATTCCTTATCAATGCTAACTGCTCTTCCTGTTCAAGTGATCCCATTCAATTCAGTCTCCTCTAACACATTGCAATCTGAGTTATTCCTATTCTATCACTTATTTTCAACCTTTGCCTGTCCACTGAAGTGTTCTCTATGGTCTAAAAACGGGCCCATCTTTTCCCTATCCTCAAAAATCTCTCAATTAATCCTTCTATCCTCATTAAAAATATTTCTTCTGACCTTTGTAATTAAACTCCTCAAAAAGGCTGTCTGCAATAGGTCCTTCTGCTTTCTCTCCTCTCACTCTTTTAATAATCCTTAGTAATCAAGCCTCCAACTTTATTATTCCACAAAAACTGTTTTTTCCAATAATGATCTCTTAGTAGTCAAATGCAATTATCTTTTTTCACTTCTCATTCTCCTTGACTTTTCTGCAGCTTTTGACACTGTTATCATTCTCTCCTCCCTGATACTCTCTTTTCTTTGAAATTTTCAGCACACCACTCTCTTCTGGTTCTCTTCTTACCTATCAGCTAGTTCTCATTCTTCTTTGATAGATCCTCTTCCAAGTCATACGTTCTAATTATAGGTATCCCACCAAGCTCTGTCCTAGATCTGCTTCTCTTCTCCTTTCACATTGCTTCACTTGATGATCTCATCAGCTCCTATGGATTTAATTATCATATCCATACTGATGATTCTCATATATAAATTTCCTAATCTTTCTGCTAATCTTCAGTCTGTCCAGTAGACATATTAAAATAAATATTCAAAAGAAAACACATTATCTTATCCTTCTAATTCCCTCCTTCCTACCTTCCCTATTACTTTAGAGAGCAAAATCATCTTATTCCTTCAGACTGGACTCATTAACACTCATCTCTTCTATATTTAATCTGTTATCAAGGCCTGTCAATTTCACTTCCGTAACATTCTCTCTATTTCTTTCTTTGTGTGTGTGTCTGTCTGTCTCTGTCTGCTTCTGTATCTTTCTCTCTCACATTTGCCTTCTCTTCTCTGACTTTGATACCACTCCAGTGCTGTCTCTTATTTTCTTCTATATAGATGCTTGCAATATGCTGGTGGTGGTGGATCTGTCTGCTTCAAGACTCTCTTCACTCCAATCCATCTTCTATTCATCCATCAAAGAGTGATTTTCTTAAAGCACAAGTTTAATCTTGTCATTCCCCTACTCAAACAATTCAGTAGCTTCCTTTGACCTCCAATATCAAATACAAAATTCTCTGGCACTCAAATTTTTTTTCATAACTTAGCTTCCTCCTACCTTTCCAGTCTTCTTATATCTTATTTCTTAACACATAAATTTCAATTTAGTGACACTGATGTCCAGACTATTCCATGAATACAGCATTCCACCACCCTTTTTGAGAAAATATCACCCAATCTTGACATATACCCTCTTTTCCTTAATTTCACCCATTGAATTTTCTGGCTTCCTTTATATCCCAACTGAAATTCCATATTTTACAGAAAATGTTTCCCAAACCCTCTTAAAATTAGTTGTCCTTCTGTTAACCATCTCATATATATCCTATGTGTTGCTTATTTTTTTGTTTGTTTTTTTTTTTAATATTCCCATGTTATCTCCCCCATTAGACTGTAACCTATTCGAAAATAAGGTGTTTTGCTTCCATTTGTCTCCTTAGTGCTTAGCACTTAGCAAAGTGTCTGGCACATAGTAGTTTCTCAGTCAATATTAACTGATTTATCACTTGATTGTTTGCATATACTTTGTGCTCTTACTTATTTTTAATTTTCCATCTGATGAATCTGATCAATTCAGACAGCATTTAGAGGCTTTCTAATATCTAAATTACATCCAAAAAAACTCAATTGATTATATATGGTTCTTCCTAGCTAGCTGCTTGTGGAGATGATTAGGTCCTTTCCTTCCCTCTCTCCTTCAGTGATAGCCTTCCATGAAAGAGGAATAGAGGAATACCATACTTATCAGGTAAATTATAGAAGGATTTTTTTATAAGAAATTCAATCAGATGTTTCTTCTAACTCTGCAATTCTAAGAGAGGCTAGGTAATATGGAAAAATAATATGGAAAAATAATCATGACTTAGGTAAACTCATTTTTTTTTCTTCCTGAATTGTCTTACGGGTCCAGGTAATGGCATCAACTTAGCACTTCATTTTCTACATAAGAGACAACATTGTCTACGTTCAAAGCTGTATTACCTTCAATTGAATGGGTAAGGAAGAAGAGGGAGGAGACAGATGTTTAGCCTGCTAGGATCATTAAATACTGCTGCCTCGGGTGAGCCTTAGCATGATGCAAACTGCCAAGAAGCACCATGTCTATCTTCTATTTTTGTCTATACTTTCCTATTGACCATATATATCTTCCTTGATAATTGAACTGCTGCTTCTGAAACCATACAGAATTTTAATTCACAGGCCTTGACATGAATTTCTGGTTTTCATTCTTGGTCCATGTGACCATTTAATCTATTGATTATTTTTAAAACTAATAACTTATTAATGATTTGCAATTACTTTAATCCCTGTCACTCTTTCTGTGTATTTATCATGTCACTGTGTCTATCATTTCTGAAAATGCATGCTTTGTTTTCACATCTACAGTATAATTCCTCTCTTAAAAAGAAAGAGGTATACTTTATCATCAATCATCTAAAATCAAGACTGGTGGTTTCATTAAGAATATTTCTAATTCATTTCCACATTGTTTCCCTTATTTGAGTGTGGACAAAAATTGTCCTCTGAGCTATATTTATTTCATTCTGGTTCAACCCATACAAGTTATCTCAAATTTTCCTGAAATCTTCATACTCTTTTTTTTATATAATGCCATAATTTTCCATCATGCATGTTCAATCAATTACTACAATTGTACAATCATTCTCTTATTCCTATGTACAAACTTTGTTTTACTTCTTGCTGAACAGACAAAAAAGTGCTGCCATAAACATTTTTGTACCTAAGGGACCTTTCTCTCTATCTTTGAAGCCTTTGGATCAAATAATAATTTAGTGGTTTCAAAGAGGACAATCACATACAATTTTCTGGAATGTTAGAATAACCTATAAGTCTACCACCAGTGAAATAACAGCTGTTTTTCTTCATTGCTTCTAATATTTTACAATCAAATTTTAGTTTAGTTATAGTGATCCTTATCTCTTATTTAGATAAACCTTCACAACCTAGTTGGATATATCTTCAATGTTCACTGTTTCCTTTTCTCTGTCTCTGACTTTGTTTCTGTTTTCATACGGATATATTTATGACTATATATTTGTATCTATTAATGTATATATGTATATACATATAGATATGTAAACATGATATAACCATATATAGTAAAATAATATATTCATTTTCTTGGTCTCTTGATTCTTGGAAACTAGTATTATTTTAACACCACTGATTGTTCTGTCTTCTCTGTTCCAACATACTTGATTAAGATTTAATCCATGCTCTTTCTGTCTTCCCAAGCCAATTCCATACCTGTGCTTTAAGAAAATGATCTTTATTCCATGCACAAAAAACACATCACTTGAAAAAAATCAGCAAAAGAAACCCACTTTATTCATATCTATATGAATCCATAAAATTGGAATAAATTAAGTTTAGTTATTTAGGTTTTAGATATTTGAGAACATATAAGTGCCTCAAAGCAGGCAAACTATTTAAGCCTCAGTATATAGTATCAAGTAGGATGCACACGGACACACACACACATAGACACACACACACACACACACATACAAATACCATTTCATATTTAAAATAATCTAGATGTATTTTAAAGCTATTCCATCATAATGAGTTTATGTCATTGTAGAAGAAATTTGTCTAATTCATGTAGTTGAGATATCTGACTAAATTATTTTAGAATTTTTTTTAACCACAATCTATAGTGAAGACTTGAAGTTCCTATAAAGGTTTTTTTTTTAATATGAAAAAATATGCCACTGTTTAATAATTCTCACTCATTCCACTATTCACAGTGGAGGTCAAGAGCACCCATAATTTTTGCCCATAATTTGTCTCCATCTATAAGGGCTGCCTTGGCAAGCTGCCAAAGCTCAAGATTCCTAACTCTGAAGAGCATAAAGTAGATTGCAGCCTCTTATCTTCAATATAAAATAGTCTGTACCGAGAAGCAATAGGTTTCAACACACGATGCTCTATCTTGATTTGAGTAGCCTTATACTCATAAAAGCAAATTCTATTTCAAGATGAAGAATGTTATCTTTGCAAGCCAAATATCCATACTATAATAATTACAACTAATGAGAAGCCTCTTGGGAAGGTAGAAGGGTCTCCACTGCCCTCTTTTGTTATTTCACAGTCCCATTTAAAATGGAGAATATACTTTTGGGAGAAAAAGTATCATCTCTATTTTAAAGTAGATAAAGCTATGTTAATCTGGAGTGCCAGTAGACTGAATGTAACACCAGTAAAATTTCTTATCACATTGGCTCCTATGTTCTGCATGTTTTTCTCTGAACCAAGACCTCTATTGAGTTTAATAATGCAATGTGGTAACTTTCTTTTAATTTTGCAATTTGAATGGCATCATGCAATATGATACAATGAAAGAACACAGGATTTAGGGTCAGAAGACCTGGATTCAAATGCTCCTCTGACATGAACTACCTATGTGACCTTATACTTTTTTCATCAATCAATCAGAAGAATAATTTGTAATTATTTAGTTTAACCTCTTCTGATTGACAAAAAAAGTAAAGAGTTAAATTCCCTTTCTAGCGTCAAACACTATACTTCCAATGATTCTAATGTCTCCTCTTTCTCTGCTCAATTCAGAAGCATTTATTAAATATCTACTATGTACCAGGAACTACTTGATTATGAAATTAATTATAATTTTGAAACTATTATAATTGGCTAATTATATAAGTATGTATATATGTATATGTTTTATTTGTACCACATGTACATATATAATTTGTGCTTATATCATATATATGTAAAGTATGCTTAAATATATATATATATATATGCATCTTATGTAAATGTTGAATTATATTAATGTATATAAATGTATATATAATATACAAATCAAATTCAGAGTTCTTTTAAAGCCTGAAATTACTTTATGAAAGTAGAAGAACCTTAAATAGCAAGTTTTCCTCTCATCAGAAAAGAATATACCAGAGAAACTTCTGACAGAATTTCATTTGAGAGATCTGCAACTATTATTTGGGTAGATGAATCTGGGAGAGCAGGAAGGGAAGAGGCTATTAGCAATCCATTACTGGTCATCCTTTTCCAAAATAAGAATCTCATAAACTTTTTCAAAGAGTATAGTTATCTATAATCAAGATGAAGCTACTCTTTGGTTGTTTGGGTGTTTGTTTTTTCATTCCCATATTTTAAGTAAAAGCACTCCAGTGGTGGGTGGAGAGAATACACACACACACACACACACACACACACACACACACACACACACACACACACATAAAATCTTGCCCAAGTTTACTCTTCTTGGACACAGGTACCTGATCCTGCCAAAAAGTGTCAACTTTGTAGCAATTCTTTCTAGAATATCTTTTGCCTCCTCATTCATCCACTTGCCCACTTCTGCCTACACATAGTTTTTTGTCAGATCACAAGTCAGTGAAATGTATTTTGAACATAATTAGGAGTCTCTCATTAAGAAGGTCTGCTTCTGGGTCATATCTGAAGTATTAATTTAGCATACATCTTGTAGTTATTCTACAAAAGGTCAATTTTTTGTATCAAATACTGAAGTAAGCTGGGCATTAAGGAAGAGCTCTGGATATGGGACTTTTAAAATAATATCAGAATTCGAGGATTTTACACTATAGTTCTCCTCTTTACCAGCTGAACTCAGACTAACATGATAGTTCTTCTTTAGTTAAATGTTGTTTTATTATAAAATATCCCTCAAAATATGAAAAATTACTGTTCCTATAGGAACAGTATGTTGCACCCATAAGTGCAACAAATTTTATTGATCTAGAAACTGTAGTAACTGTGAGGATACTAATTAATTTATTATCAAAGAGGCAGGTTTTCTGCTAACTTTATTGAGAATCTATCTCTATAGCAATGACTCCAATACAGATAAATAGTTCAGTGGCATATTTTGGAGAGAGCACTGATTTCTCTATATGAATCCTGCAACAAACACAAATTGTGTGATCTAGGTAATATCACCTAGTCTCTCTGAGCTTTAAGGAGTCAAAGATTTAACACGGGATATGACATAGACAAACCAGTCAAACTTCTCCATTTTGCAGATGACTAAAATAGCATTACAACAGTTAAGTGACATTCCCAAGATCATAAGGGGAACAAATTTCTCATCTACAAAAATAGAGATGATTATACCACCTACCACACAGGTTATTTTGAGAACCAGATAAAATAATTTTATATAGTTTTATACAAAGTGATTTGCAAAACTTAAAGAGCTATAGAAATAGATCTTTGCATATAGAAGCTATTCAGTATTACAATGATATTCAGTGTCATTGGTGTGGACACTCTCTCCACAGACCAAAATAAATAAATAAGTACCATTGCCTAGTGTAACCAGTCTTTCGCTAAGACAGATTCTCTAACATTCAGTAGACCTGTCCTTTGAGGAGATATCTATGATTTTAAATCTTTTCCAGAGCTAAAGGATCTTGCACAACTCGTGTACAATTGGCACAGCACAAAGTGATCTCCACCATTCTATTACGCCTGTTCACCTGCTGAATGAGGAGAAACACTATTGCACTGAGCAGCATGATTCTCTTTCCAGGGAAAAGATCATTCCATTAAGCCTCTAGTCTGATGTCCTTTCTTGGGAGAAGGAAAGTAACACTAATCTTTCAGCTCTAAGCACTTGTTTCTACATGTGAGCTATTTAAATCCCTAAAAAAACCTCCAACCTCTCTCTATACAACCATCTCTTAATGATCTAAACTATATCCTACAAAGACTCCTTCAAAAAATTTAAAATTCTTTATACATAATTTAAATGTATTTTTCAATTCCTAAGTTACTTGCCATACCCTACTTTTATATCCTATCTCAGCTATATACAAACTTGATCACATCCTTCATTTTATCATCACCCACAAATGTACCACTTCCAGATTCATGAATTGACCACAAACTATTGTTAATTCTTCTCTCTGTTTTATAAACCAAAATCTGTTTGGTTTTTTGTCTGTTTTTCCAGAACTATGACTTCCAACTCTTTTCTATCCATAATGCTAGCACTAGCTATATTTTGCTCCTTTCCCCATCTTAAACTCTTCATTGAACCAGTTCAACTCTATACTGTGCTCTTTTCTTGAGCCCCTTGCTCTCCTATCATTCCTCTACTTTCTCTGCAAAATTCAAACTTTGGATTACTCATATCATCTGCTTCCTTCACCCTTACATATATACTGCTGAATGAAATTGGAGAAAATCACAAAGCCATGAATGTACAATAAAAACTTATGTTACAAAGCCTTAATTGCTAAAAATCAATCTTTTCTACTCCCTCAATTTGCTCACTCTCCTATCTATCACAACCATTCCTCTGAACTTTTTCATCCCTCTTCAAATTTTCCCATGCTTCTCCTTTCTTATGCTCCCCGCTAGGTACTTAGCCTTATATTAATAGGGGTGGAGTTAAATTCATCAAGAGCTACCTCTTCTACTCTCCTCATCACACATCACTCAGATGCCTTCTTCTACTATTCTCCTCCCCCTTCATCTCTGTGTCACAAACTGAGATGGCTTTTCCCCTTAACAATGTCAACTCATATTCATAAGTAACCCAATTCAATTTCATTGTATTTTTTCCAACAGATTGTCTTGCCTATCATTCCTACTGTCATTTCTCTTCATTTTCTTCTTGTCTTCTCTTTCTCTGATAGCCAAAAGCATGCCCATGTCTCCCCTATCCTCAAAATTGGTTATTACTACCAAATATTATACAAGTCATTCCTCATACAGTCTAGAGTTAATGATTGGTGCAAAGTTTGCAAATAAATAATAAAAAGTATGTAATATATCCCTTCAAATTGCAAACATGTACCACATAACAAGAGTCAAGAAAGGTACAATTAAGGGAAAATAATTATATATCACAAGCTCCACATCTTTATAATAGATGTCAAATCCCCATCTTATAAATAAAAACTCCCAAATAAATTTGAGAATTTAACAAATAAAATGAACTTGAACTGGAACATTATCAGAGATAATATTATTTGTAGTTACTTAAAGATGTGACATTGAGTAATACAAATTGAAGAATTGGAAACTACGGAAATGTCTAAAAATTGAGGAGTAGATGAATATGAATATTATAAAATATAATTTTGCAGTAAGAAAAGAGTTTCTCAGATAAAGGTCTCATATATCAAATGTAAAAACAACTTTGTCAAATTTGTAAGAGTATACATCATTTCACCAGTTGATAAATGCTCAAAGAATATGAACAGGCAGCTTTTGAAAAAAATCAAAATTATATATAGACATGTGAAAAAATGCTCTAAATCACTGTTGATTATAGAAATGAAAATTAAAACAATTTTGAGTTATCATCTTATACACCTATCAGATTGGCTAAAATAATTGCTAGAAAAAAGAGAGCAAAAAATGTTGAAGAGAATGTGGAAAAATCAAGACACTAATTCATTAATAGTGGAATTGTGAACTGATCCAACTGTTTTGGAGAGTAATCTGGAATTATGTCCAAAGTGTTATAAAACAGTATATACCCTTTGACCCATCGATACTACTATTATGGTATTCAGTGTCATCAGGAAAAAAAAAGGAAAAGAGCTTACATGTTCTCAAGCATCTATATTTGCTCTCTTTCTGGTGGCAAAAAACAGGAAATTGAAGGAATATCAATTTGAGAACAATTGGTAAATGATTATGATGGAATACTATTGTAATGTAAGAAATGAGGAACTGATTGTTCTTAGAAAAACATGGAAAGACTTGCATGAAATAGTAAAGAGTGAAATGACCTGAACCAAGAGAACATTGTACATAGTAATACCAATATTGTTTTAAAAATAACTTTGAATGAATAAGTCATTTTGAATATTATAAATATACAAATCAACCAGAAAAAGCATAGAAAGAATAACAATCACAAAACAAAAACAAAATATAACTTAGAAGGAAATAGAGAAAAGCAGAGTGACTTTGAAAACAATGTGTAATGCATTTTAGAAAGATTTAAGATAGAACATTTAGGTGGTTGCTGTTGTTTGTCCTTCATTCTCAAAGAGGACCGTGACATTAGGGAGGTGATGCCATAACATGCAAGTGAATTATATTTACGTGAGACTGGACTGTGAAAGGTCACTTGCATCACTTTCCCCTTGGAGAACCATCTGGATCCAATGGCAAGATCTAGATCAAGACGACTGATTATGGCCCTGGATAATTAGCTATATATGGTATTTGCCATCACTTCTAAAAAAAAAAAAAGAAGGCATTGACCCTAGGGTTAAAAATGTAACCCTCTATCATAAGTTCCCTTAAACCTGGGAAAACCAGATTCTAGTTACATAATAAAATATCTATTACCTTTTCCAGGTATATAATACCCCTTTAAGAATGAAGGCCATTTATACTCCCTTATTAAGCAGTTACCCTTTTGTCTCCAGTTTCCCATTAAAATCAGCTAATTTCTTTAGGCCTAGAATTGGTCATGCTCTAAATTCATAGGGAAACCTTTTGATTCAAATGTCTCTGGTTCTTTAAAAGTAAAAGTTTGAAAGTTCCACAGATGTGTCACTTTTCTTAACAAAAAGTCTATTTTTTTGTGAATAACATAAACTTTTTTTTTCCTTCTCTCTGATGCCTCACTACAATATGGAGGTAATGATTCTAAAATACTAAGATCAAACAACCAGTTATTTGTGTATGATTCAGAACTGAAATGGTTTGGTGCCGTGAGAAGAGGTGATATCTCTACTGACCACTAAATAGTGGGTAATTAGATGGATTTTTTTTTTTAAGGAGGAAATCTGTCCATTATTTTCTTCTTTCCACTCTCCAGGTTTTATTATGTAGTTCTAGAATGTCTTCAAACCTCACTCTATATTGTTCCTTGGTTTTCATGTTCCTTTATTTTTCTTTGTTTGCTATCTCCTGATTTTAGATTAATAAGTATCGGTTCCTAAGATGGATCCTCTAGGCTTGGAGGCAACTTTGTGAATTTGGGAGGCTTGGAGTTGCTGGATAATTTGGCTAGAGACCTGGCACATGGAGAAAGAATTCCCAACAATTTTTGGGAATTGTTGGGAATCCCAAAGATTATCGCTGGCAGGAAAATGAACCCGGTTCCTGGCCTGGTTTACAATAAGATATTTGCTGTGAAAAAAAAAAAAAAAAAAAAAACAGTTCAGAGTCTAGGAAAAATTTTGAATGGTCCCTCAAATTGCATCATTTCCCAATGCTTATGACAATTTCCTGGCATATTGTGACAATAGTTATAAATTAAAGATTGCCTAAATGTTGTCAATGCATGGAGTTTGTGTCTTGTAGAATTTGTAGGTAAGAAATAAATGTTTGTGCCATACCTGGTTCATATTGTACACTGAGTATCTTTTTATTCCTCCTTTGGGGAGATGCTAGATGTGAATAAAAACCTTTATGTAATGTTTCTACAGGCCAGACTAAGGGAGATGTAATGAACCTAATCTTGTTAGAAGTCAGGTTTCCACAGGACTGCACCTAGTCTGATATATGTCAGTTGAGTAGAGAGGGCTTTTAACAAAGAAGGGAGTTGGTACCGTGCCCCCAACTCATTGAGCCCAGTAGGAGTTAATTTTAGAAAAAAATGTGAAAGATTCAAGTATTAGTCTCAAGACAGACTGTACATTTGTCATCATAGTATAAGCTAATATACTATGGTTGAGGATGAGGGAACATGGAGGAAATTTTTAGTCAGAGCAATGCACAAGCATGATCATACTCATAAGTCATACTCAGTATTGAGAATTTCTATCCTGTGAGAATCTGAATCCCTGAAATGTCTGAAAAAATGAAGAAATTATGATCCTAGCATTTGACAAAAGTAATTAAATGATTCCTTTCAAAAGAATATTGGAATTAAGTGTCTACTGCCCTTTTCTATGGATTTATCTTACTTCAACTACTGATCTTCTGAAGATATAAAATATATAAATATGGCCTTTCATTCTATTCTCTCTATTCAGGTGACTCTTCAAGCCTTTAGTTGGCAAAGGCCTATTGTGCTAATTTGAATTGTTCTTGATCATACAAATTTAGGTATCTTTTACATTTATTTAATACATGATAATTTCTTACTGCTCATTTGACCAATATACTCTACCATAATATCCCAGAGTCAAGCTGTTAAATCTTACTTCTAAGGTTCTAAATGTTCCCTGACAATTTGAGGTTCCCTGAGAGTCTTTTTCCTAATGCTATTAATTTGAACAACAGCTGATAGTATGTCCCTCACTTTTAGCCACCACTTACATACCAGTTCAATTAAATGAAGCAATATGAATCAGCTGTTAGAAAAGAATACTTGAAGATAAAGCAAGAACAATAATACAAATATTTCCCCTCAACACTCCGGAGACACACTTCATCAAATATTACTTTTGTCTCTGTAGACAGTAGATTCAGACTTAGCTCAGTTCCCATATAGAATAGATAAAAAGTGAGTTTACACTGAATCTCTTTTCTTTATCTATATTCTCTCATTTGTTGACTTCATCAGCTCCTGTAAATTAATATATTATTTTCATATAAAAAACTCAGAGTGACAGAGAGAGGGATAGATAGATGATAGAAAAATAGAGAGAACTAGATCTCCTCTATCTCTCTGAGTTCCAGACCATATCATGAACTATATATAGTATGTTTCAAACTAAATGTATAGTAAATTTTAAACTAAGCACCTCAAATTATCTAAACATTTTAAAAACAAAATTTATTTTCATTTTCCTTCAAATCCACCCCTCTTCTAAATTTGTCAGTTTCAATTGAGAGTATCATTATCATTCTAAGGCATACAGTCTATGGTACACAATATTGATGTTATATCAAATTAAATTGATACTTTCTCCCATTAAATTTTCCCCAATTCCTCTAAATAGGAAATGCCTCCAATTTTCTTAGATTCACATGGATATTTTAGTATTTACAGCACAAAACAGAGATTGATCAACAATATGACAAAGAATACAATAATTATGAATGCAGGAACCAATGACCAGCTTCAAGCTTCAACTTCAAGCCTTTGTCACACAAAAGAGGCTATTCTACACCAATTCAGTAAGCTCTTTTCATTTTTATCTCTTAGCACCTAGTACAGTGCTAGAATATATAGTAGAGGCTAAATAAATACCATTTGAAAGTAATTCAATTGCATAATCATAATCAGTAAGTCTTGTGTTAGTTGCCCCTGGGAAGCAGAAACAATTGAGACAGAATCTAAAGCTAAAGGAGAAAGTCAAGCAAATCCTCCTAACAGCAACAGCCACAAGATAATGCTTAAAATACCTTCCTAATCCTTTTTTCCCCATGATGAATATAGGCATTCCATCCAACTTACCCCACACTATCCCTTTATATTTCTTAGTTCTGTCCACAAAAACCTTGCATAAAGATGTATGCGACAATATAAGAGCAACCCACCTCCTCCCACTCTCCCCATATACATGTTTATTTATCCTTTAAGTTTCTTTTCTACAGTATTATTTGTTGTCAGCATTTCCTTCCTCTGGAGCTCAATTTCTCTTTATCTCTTAGCTATAACTATAATTCTTCTTTACTATCATCCTTTTGCTAGGATCTGTTTTCCTCAATTGCAACTTTTTCTTAACCAGGACATTCTGTCCTACTCCAAATAAATAAGTAATCAATCCCTATAATATTGCCATATTCCTTAACTGTCAAGGATAGGTGGGCTCAAAGACTGAAAAAGGGCAGAAAAATATTCATCATAGCTTCACCTAGCTATATGAAAAATTATTCCAACAGCAATTGTTTTCTATCTCAGGAAGGCAATTACTAGAATATACTGTATTTTAAATGAGCTTAATCATAGTCCAAAGGAATTGGGAAGGTTGGGTCTACCAATCTTAAATTACAAACAGAAAAATTTCCAGTCTTCATTCAACTTGTACTCCTAAACAAAACCAAAATTAAAAAAAAATAATAATAAAAATTAGATAACATGCCACTCACCCAATCCATCTATCTTAAATACAGTGTGAATAGATATAGAGATAGAGGTATTCATTGATTCCATGTATAGAAGGAAATAATGTTTTATTCTAAAGGAAAAACCCATGTTGATACATAAGATTTAGGAAATGCATGAAATCTTACACCAAAAGTGAAAAAAGGGGTCAGCAGGAAAAAAGCAAAAAGAGATGAAATTTTTTATTATCATTCAGATAGATATAAGAAATTAGGTCATCTGACATTTTTAAATATTCAAACCTATTTGATAATTACCAAATTCAGAGAACCAATAGATTTCTAATTTAAATTATGTTTATTCCTTTTCCAATCAATTTTAACTATAATTTCATGAAGTCTTGACTTTTTAATATCTTGTTAAAAGTGCCATCATTTGTCCAGTTTCTCATATATATAGTTTTTAAAGTTCATTATTATTTCTAATTATCCCAATTAATTTCAACTTTTAAACTTAAAAAACCCTTTCCATATGCCAAATTAGTCTACAGAGTAAACTCATATAAACAAATTTGTATGCCTAAAAGCACATGCATACCTGCATATACAAACACATTGAATTGATGATGTGCATCATCACTGCATTGCAAAATTTTTCAAAATCACCATTTGCCTGAAGGAAAATATAAACAAATGTCCATAAGATACTTACTCTAGAATGATGAGCCTCCTAGCATCTCTAACATACAGTATAATTAACACATCATTATAAAGCCTTCTTTATTTTCAAAATCCCTGAAAATCACCTTTCACTTTTTATATTCCTCTTCTCTCTTTTCCAATCTTTAGGTTCCCAACTGGTGATAAAATACAATATGGTCTGATAGAATGAAGAGATGAGTTCATAGACTCATTAAAATATTGAGGCAGCTGATTGGCACAATGTATAAAGCATTGACCCTGGAGTCAGAAAGACTTGATTTTAAATCTAGCCTCAGAAAATGAATTGTTATATGAACCTTAGGCAAGTCAACTTTGTCTTGTAGTTTCAGTTTCTTCATTTGTAAAAAAAAAAAAAAAAACAATAATAGCATCTATTTTTTAGTGTTGTTTCATGAATCAAAAAAAAGATAACATTTGTAAGCAATAAAGTTCTATATAAATTGTAGCTATTATTAACATTGTTGTTGTTGTTGTTGAAATCAGAAAAATTTGGATCATAATATCATAGCAATCCAGATTAGGAGCTAGAAGTTCATCACTCAATCCAATACACCAGGCTGCTTCTCAAGATTTAACTGATATTTCAATTGCCCAACCAGTTAAAGGATAAATAGCAAGTCTCTCTCTCTTTTTTTTCCCCACTTTCTATGATTTCCCTCTGAATTAATCAGCTGTTGAGAAATCAAAGCCCATTTTAAAAAAACTTTCTCCATCTAGGGGAGAACCATATATCTCATCTCAATTTCTAGTTCTTTGTATTCTTCCAACTACTCCTACAATTTCTAATTATACTGATTTCATCAAGATTTGCATATACTTATGGATAGGAAAATATATGCTAACTGTTTATTCACATTATCTAGCCCATGCTTACGTTCTCAAGGATCCAACAATACTACCCATAAAGCACTAACTCTCCCCCACCTGTCTCTTTTCTCATTGATCCCTCTTAACAAAAACTTTGAAGAGAATCATTATCCTTTTCATTTTTCTATCTTTTATTTTATTTTTTATAATTTTTGAAGATTTCCTCTCTGCATATCTATAAAGTTTTCTTTTGTGACTTTGGGATTCTCAAAAATAAAAAAATCTCTCTTTCCAAAATAAAACCACATGAATCTTTACTCTTTCCTATACTCCCTATTTTTCTTAGCTCCATGAAATCCTCTTAGAGGAGTCAATTCCTCTTCTCTGGGAATTTCTTCTTAGAATCACAATCAATGTCTCTTTTAATATATGCTTATCATTCTAAAATATCTAAAAGCAAACACCTTTAAGAACTCATTAGCTATGCCACCAAGATGTTTAGAAGGACTCCTTACTTCTTTCCTTTGTTCTCTGTTTTTGTATTTCTTTCCCTCCATTCCTCCATATCTGTGTGTGTGTGTGTGTGTGTGTGTGTGTGTGTGTGCTGTATGTTTATGGAAGCAAAGCTCTATGCCTATAACTCAAGGCTTTCATGATTGAGACCAAGGTCCTGAAATGGACCCCTGTCACAGCCTTTTGCCAAGACAAAAGTGAACTGATTTTTCTTTCACAAGTAGGGTCTTTTCAATTCAGGAATTTTGGGTCATGCAAATTTTTGCCCTAATTAATGTGCCAAATTTTTCAGTCCAGAAAAAAATCAATTAATCAACAACATAGTGAAAACAACAGTATATGATTAGATAGAGAGAGATGTTATATTTGAATTGAGAAGCAATTTCAAGGCCAATCTAGACATATTCATGATTCAAGAACCCAATTATCCTAGCTATCCCACAAAAACAACTGAAATAAAACAGAAAGATTTTATGAATCAAAATTTATAATTCCTTTTTTACTTATGATGCATTCAAGCAGTACATTCTAGACTCTTCTCAAATAAATGCTTCAACCCTAATCATCCCATCTCCAAATTCTCCTATTTGGAGACCCTAATCATAAAATAGGGGGCAGCTACCATTTTACATGAAAATCAAACCTTGAAATTATTATAGTACTTAGCAGCGGGATCCATTTCCTCATTTACAGAGTTAAACTTTCTTTAATTATTTAATAGTAGTTACTTAATTATTTTTCTCCACTAATTCATTGAATTTTTCTCAAACCAAGTGTGGATGTCCCCCCAAATTCTGCCTTGAGACTGATTTCTTTTATTCAATTCTCCTTTGTAATCTCATCTTTTCCTATAGTTTCAAATATTATCTATAAGTAGATGGCTCCCAAATCAACATATATAGCCCTAAGCTCTAGCCCTCCAATTTCCCATTTGGATGTCCTACCATGTTATGGGCCAGAATTTTGTACTTAAAACAAGGATTCTTACAGGGTGTTAAGTCAGTAGAATTGATAAAACAATGGTTATCTAGTTTAGCATGGTGATTCTAGTTTAGCATGGTTCTCTAGTTCAGTACATGTACTTAGTACTTAATATAGTTCTAAAGGATTCACATCTACGATGATGTAATTAAAACAGAGGATATAAGCTGGGACAAACTCAGCCAAAGTCAATTCCATCTTCCATCAGACTCCTGATGGCCTTCCTTCTTCCTGCACTTTGGGAGAGACTAGTTCTGACTCAGAGGGATCCAGAGACACATTCATTCCATTAGTCTACCTTTGTGGTGGCTGGAGGCTAAAGCACAATCCCTCAGACTTAGAGATTCAGTTCTATCTTCAGAATCCTTGTGGTGGTTGGCCTGTACTCCTGCACTTCCCTCACTGAGACCAAGGCCTGTCTGAAAGGCTCTCCAGAAAGCTACCCAGAAAGGAGACAATAAAGAATTTGGACTTTAACACCTGGCTATTCTTGTGATGATTACTCAACTGAAACAAAGGCTATTCCAAGACCTCCAGAAAACCAACAAGAACATTATACTACCAGTATCTCAAATTGAATACATCCTTAAATAAACTCATTACTCACCCTAGAAAAAATATACTTATTGATGATATTACCATCTTCCAAATCCAAGAGGCTTAAAATCTTGTCAGTTTTGACTCCTCTCTCTTTTACACTTTTCACATTCAATTGTTCACAAAGCGATTTGTTTTTATTTCCAATTGAAGTAGATAAAATGATGATAACATATCAGATAGAAAGGACAATGTTCTTCTTTCCAACCTTTCCAACTTTCTTCCATTGTCTATGCCAAGGAGAATTAACTTTGGACTAGAAAATACAAATGAAAAAGGTATAATTGGAACATGATAGACAAGTTATGTAGGAAAGTAGCCAGAAAAATTTTAACACTCTTTGGTAAGTTTTATTCACCAGGTAGTTTTACATGAATTACCGGTAACTTTCAGAACTGACAGATTATTATTAAACTGTTGAAAGACAGTGATCTTTCAGAATAGAATGAAATTTCCAATAAAATGACTGGATGATAGTCTGCATCAAAGTCTAATCCTCACTCTCACTAGCATATCAAATAAAGTAGTTTAAACAGGAGAAAGAAAAGAGTAAGAAAAGAAAAACATGTTCTTTTTAAGTATAGTGTGTGTATGTATATATATATATATATATACATACACATGTTCTTTTTAAGTATAGTGTGTGTGTATGTATATATATATATATATATATATATATATATATATATATATATATATATATATATATATATATATGTATCCTATGCTATTTTTCCAAATAAAGATAGGGAAAAAAGTGAGGTGATGAGGAGAAATTGAGGCTCTAAGCTGAAATGGATCAGCTCTTTTTCTGGTGGTGTGATTACCTCTCTCACCTTCCCCAAAGTAATCAAAGGGTGGGTCCTGTTAGGGAATGAATTCGCTACTCAATGCTGTGTTAAAACAAAGTCTTTATTGATAGTAAAGAGATACCCAGGCATTTGGCCTCTAGAAGGCCAAACTGCCTGACAAGGGGATGCCAGTTGGCGGGCACAAGGCAAGGATACCGAGTGCCAGGAATACAATTTTAGAAATTCTTTTTTATACATAATCAGGGTCATGGTATAGAGATGTTATCCAAGAGGTTCTGGAGATATTTGTAAATAAGACAAGAATTTCTCTTAAGAATATAAAATTATATTAATCATTTGTCTCAAGTTATCTCCTTTAACCTCTCCTAAGACAAGAATTTCCTGTTACTTATTTGTATCTTGGCCTATATCTTTTTGACCTTATCAGAGGGAGCTTCTTTTGGTTACAAATTATGCTTAGTTGACTTAATGGAATCAACATACTCAACATGCTATGAAATATATCTTGTAAGTAAAGAGTTAACTCAAATTAAAGGGCAAAATTTGTACTCAATGGACAATCAATAAATAGCACTTTGGAGATTTTGAAGTATCCTGAGATTGTATAACTTTACCAACCTACTATATTTATGCTAAATATTGGGTTGTGTTTTGGTATGGGAAATATTTATATTATGGTTTTTAAAAAATCGTATAGCTCAAATTTAAAAAAAAAGAAGAAATTAAAGCATCAGTTCAGAGTCAAAGCAGAAAGCCCTTGAGAGATATATTAGGTGAAGAAATTTACAAATCAATTTCCCAGATAGCGTATACATGTGTACACTAAGGTAAACAATTGTTATTTTAGATCTGTCTATAAATGCTTTTGTAATCAGGTTAAAACAAAACAAAACAAAACAAAACAAAACAAAAACAAAAAAAAAAAAAAAAAACCTTGTTTGTTCTAAAATAAACAGCACTGTTCTGCAATGGAAAAAGTCCTGAATCAGGAATATGAAGAGCTGGATTCAAATCCTATCTCTACAGATTGCTAAATATTTGACTTTAGACAATTAACTTAACATTCAGTATTAATTCCCTCCTATAATAATAGGGGGTTGGATTAGGGTTTGGGGTTTTTGTTTTGTTTTGTTTTGGTTTTAGTTTTGTTGTGTGACTTTTACAAAGTAAATTATGGTAAGGATTAACATACATAAGGCTTATTCAATTTATTCATAAATCCAGGCTAGTTCTAAAATGAAGTTATTCATTTCAAGAGATTTTACTTTTTGCTTCATATAATCAATAAGCAGTTCTGTATTACTGAATCCCACTCTAAAATCATGGGTACAACTATAACAATAAAAAGGCAGAGATTAAAAAAAACTATTAAGAATTAAAAAAACAAAACAAAACATGAATGCTGAACCATATATTTCGTCTAATTTTGGTATGATGGAAAAGGAAGGACTGAAAAGACCTGGATTTGAATATCAGTTTACAAGGAACTTTGAGCAAGTCATTTAAATACTTAACTAGTGTTATTTTCAGTTCCTTTTTGTACTATAGGATTACTGATAGTGGCCCAGACTTTCCCCCGAAAAGCTTTAAGGACAAAATTCAATAAGGTTTGTGATGAAGAATGAAGAGATAAGTAAATGTAAGTTTTAAAAAGACCTATTTTGCAATGTGCATGATGACTCCCATATAATTGTCTACCCTCTCACAAAAGTGTTTAAGACAAAGAAAATACACTAAGTTAAAATCAATGAAACAAGATTTATATGTTCATATGGACAATTAAATGAACAATTCTGTCTGGGTAGTATTTTTTGGCGTAATGCTTTGTATACTACATATGAAATTTACTAGTGTGGCTATTCAACCATGGATGACAGAATTCACATAACAACCAAGCCATTAGCCAGCTGTTGCAAACAAAATTAAATTGTGATTTACCCTATGAATAGTTTCTATAACTAAAGTGACTAAATCATATGACTAAAGTTAATGGCAACAGGTATTGAGGGAAAAGTTGTCTTTTTTTAAAAAAAAGAAAAAGATTATGGTGCCTCACTAATCTTCAGTACACATAAGGGATTTAGACAGGACTAGTGAATTATTGTTCACATTCTCCCCATCTTGAAGTTAGGAAATCAGCTTGAGATTTAATAACTAGAGGGTGCTGACACTTGTCCTATCCTATTCACAATAAGAATCAGGCATTTGAGAACCACACAATCTCTCTGGCAGTTCAGTTGATCTAACTAATAGGATGGGCAACTCTAAGGAAATGCCAAACATTATGAACTAGTGCCATCTATTCCCTCTATTTATCTAACAGCTATTGTTTCCATTAGTTTAGGGAGTGTGGCCAATGTGAATTTATCTGATCAGAATAAGTATCAAGCTCCTATTCCACAAAGGAAATTCCTTCCCTCCTTTTTCTGTTTCACTGAGCTTTCATTATATGATCAAGGAATACAGATGTTAACCATACAAACAAGCAGGAAAGCATACTTCTGCCTATGTTTTTACTCAAAGGTATAGAATCCACAAAAGGAATAGAATCACTATATTCAAATTCAATGAACACACACTTGAAGTTTCTCCCCAACTCTAGTATCCCTCTATTCAAACCATTAAAGGTGTTTCCATCCATTTTTTGAAAGTTTCCCTCTCATTCATTTGACCTTGCCTTCAAAGGCCCACTTGCTGGTTCACTTTTGCTGCATTAGTAGTCCATCGTTTCTTACTTGTTTATTCCTAGTTCTAAATTTCTTAATTTTTTTTTTAAATAAAGCTTCTCTGGTGTAATTCCCCTTGTGTAACATAATATGTACATCATGCTCATCTCTTCATTACCCTTTGAGGATTGTTAACTTCAATTCTCAGGAACATTGGTGTTAAAAAGATGATCCTATATTTAAAGAATTAAGTTTTCTTTAAGTATGGCATGGGTACATCATCACTAGCCTGCCTGGAATCTCATATTAGACAAAATTTTTACTCTTAGTTTGACACTGGCAGATAATACAGTTCAAAAGAAATCATACCAATTACTAACCTATACCATTAAAATAGACAACAAAATGGGACCAGTTTGAATGAATTAAAATAGTCAATGAATTTACTTGTTCTGGCCATAAGTAAGCAGCCTATTGAGACTATGATATAATGGAAAAAGTACTAAACTCAGAGTTCAGAAATTGGGCTTAAATTATAAATTAGATAGATAGATAGATAGATAGATAGATAGATAGATAGATAGATATAGATATAGATATTTATAAATTATATATAATTATTTAAAAATATAAATTATAAATCTAGAATGTAACCCTGAATATACTACAGTCTCTATTTCCTAACATGCAAGAACTAGGTTCTGTATTTTGGTTTAAGTCCTTTCTCTAACACATGCTACTGTTTGGCTTCATAAAAGACAATCTCTCAGCATCCTAGGTATGTTTTGTAAGACAATGAATTGCAAAAAAGGTGATGATCTACATTGGTAAGAAAAATTTCTCACCAATTTACTATATGGATGAAGTCATACTCCAAACTTAAAACACACACACACACACACACACACACACACACACACACACACACACACAAACACTTCTTACTAACATAGGATTAGGAGGAAAAGAATTGAAAACCTTGAAATGGAATAGAAATGTGAAATATTATATCTTCTGGTAGCACAATGAAATGGCTGCCCTCTTCTAGTACAAGACAGAGGCTGATTGAGTCTCCCCAGCTGGGGAAAAGGGGAATCTGTTCTCAGTATCCACAATTGCTTTTCAGTGACCCATCCTGCTATGGCATTTTGCCCTCATTCCCAAAGCTGAGCAGTTTCCTAATTAGCATTCTATGGAAGGCCCAACATTTGTCTCAGCCTCACCAGGATACTGTAAACACATTCAACTATTTGGTGGTTGTCAGAGATGCTTAACTGCAGAGTTTAAAGCAATCATTTCTTCCCCTTAGAAGAAAAAACAAGGAAGATTCTTTTTTTACTGCATCCTGTTTGCTTTCTCCCTGGGTTATCTACTTTCTCTCTGTATCAAATATAAAGAAAAAAAAAGAAAAAGAAGAAGAAGAAGAATCTGCCTACATGTGAATCTTCATTACATTTTCAGAGAGATTTTAGTAGTAAAGCTGCTGCTTCAGAATGAGCTACTGCTCCAGGGATCATTTACCTGCTTATTCATCCTCAAGATAGGAACCATGAAATGAAAATGGAAAAGAAAACACACCCTTAAGCACAACTTTTATTTTTTTTAAAGCTGACATTTATCTATTAAGTGCTCTAAAGTTTGCAAAGAACTTTAAACTCAATATGCCATTTGAGAACATACTGAGCCTGGGGTAGGGATGGGGGCGAGAATGAAAAGGGAATTAAAAGGCATAGTCACACTTTCTACTAGAAATATACAATTCATTTGCATTTGAAAATGCATCCAAATTTTCAGGATATGGAATGATATTTTCTTGCTTAATTGTATGAATTAACTAGCTGTTTGAACATAAATAAGATAATTCCTGTGGGTTTTCTAAATAATATGGAAATACTGAAATAATTACATTTCCAGATCAGACTGCCTAAAAAATTTTGCTTTGCATACTGTCATTTTACCAAAACAAAATAGACAAGAATTATCAGTTCAACCTCTCATTCAAAATGTAGGTTTAATATTTGAACTCAACTCACTTTTCTTACATTTTCTTTAAAAGTGTATTTTTTTTGCTATAAGAAGATTAATAGAATTAGAGGATTGAGATTCAAAAATTTTTGTTATATATTTCTGTCAACTCTTTTATGGGCCAGAACTCTGAACTTGAAACAAAGGATTCTTACAGAGTACTAAGACAGTGGAATTGATAGAGACAATAATTATCTAATTTAGCATGGGTCAGTATGATTGATCGGATCCTGCAAGGAGATGTTATGGGCCAGGACTTGAAACAAATTACTAAGTGGAATTGAGGAGACAATCTAGTATAGTATTGATTTAATCCTAAAACAAGTAGTGGTTTCCTAGAGATTGGTTTGTACTCAAGTGTGGGGCACATTTGCCCCAGGGAGATTCAGAGACAAGTGGACAGAAGGCTTAAGGCTAAAGGCTGGATTACAAGCCCTTGGACTAAGACAGATTCATTCCATCTCACACCACCTTAGTGACAGGTTCTCTTCCTTCACTTCCATTGACACCAAGATTCCGGAAGGCCCCCAGTAAACTAGCTGAGCCCCAAGTGAAGGAGATAGGACTTTGAAAGAGATAATAAAGAATTTAGACTTTAACACCTGCTGTACTTGTGGTAATTACTGAACTGAAAAGAAGGCTGCTCCCAGAGACCCCAAGAAAACTTCAATAGAAAACATTACATTTTAGAGAGAATATTACATATGAAGAAACTGTAGCCCAAAAAGGTTAAGTATTATGCCCATCTAACCATGGTCATATAATTTAGAGTTAAAGCTAAGGTTTGGACTTAGATCTTCCAACTACAAATAAATTATGTTTCTCACAATGCCTTGCTACTGAAATGGAAGAATTAATAGTATTAAATTAATGAAAGTTTTTTTTTTCAAAAGGACAAGTTTTTTTTATTACTTTTAGTGGCATTCTATTGACAATGTTGCGAGTATCTTTTAAGAAACAAAGATATTCTTTCACTGAGCATTTAGAAAAGGGACAATTTGACTATGATTTGTAGTCAAGATAACATGGTTTTCTTTCAATTTATCTAAAAAGTCAATGCTCAATAGTATATACAAGTGGAGTAGGCTTCTGACCTTCTGTGTCACAACCAGAGTTTTCTGATACAGCTTCCCTGACAATGACACAACTTCCTCACATCTACTTGACCAATTGATACGAAGTCATCTTGTTCAATTAATCTTATTCTCCTAAGAGTTCATAGAAACTACACTAAACAACTTAAAGGTCTTCCTTACTTTCTTCCAACATGCTATGGATAACAGTAGAGCCCTCAGGTCTTCTACTTGCCACTTTTCACTTTTATCGTATTGCTAACTCATGTCTTTTGCTTCTTTTATTTTATGAGACTTGTATGATATCCTTTATGACTGTTCCTCAGAGTAAATTATTGGTTACATCATTGATGCCTGTCTCTATTATGGTCATCTTTAGTTTTTAGAGGCAGTACTATTTAGGTGGGACTGCCATACAGCAAAATCAATAAAATGATTGATATTTGTATTGAAAAAAATGGTCTTTTATTATTATGGGAAATTGGAGATAATAGAAGTACTTTCCAATTTCTCAAAACAATCTAGCCTACTCTTATTTTCAATTCTGGCATCAGTTTACTCATCCATCTTTATTATCTGTTCCAGATATAAATTTGTAGATATATCTAGATGGGTGTAAATGTATTTGTAAATGTACATATATATATATATATATATATATATATATATATATATATATATATATATATATATATATATATACATATATATATACATATATATATATGTGTATATATATATATATACATATATATATACATATATATATGTATATATATATATGCACATATTTATGAGGCTATCTAAGCATATGTAGCTGTGTATGCATGTATCTATGCTTATATCTATGTTGTGTTTTCCTAAAGAAAATCCAGTTCAGAATGCCAGAAGAAGACTCTCTTAGAAAAGATTTGTAACCATTCAATTTAAAAGAATTTTGACTGTTCATTCACACAGAAAAACTAATGAATGAAGAATGTCTATTTCCCTAGTTATAATAATTCATTTGAATAAATAGCCTATTTATAAATATGTACATCTGAATGAGGTGGTACAAATAGATGAAAAGTTTGGCCTAAAATTGAACTAAAAAAGAGCAGTCTATATTGAGAAACATCAAAATAATAATAATAATAATAATAATAATAATAATTTTAATGACCACAAGATCCCCATAGAAATAAAGTCCTATATTTTTAATACCAACACTCTATAAGTGTTACTATGTGAAGAGATATGCAACAAAATAGTTCCCAAGTATTTAAAATTGAGGATCACATAAAACATGTTGTTGGTATGAGTTATCATATAACAAGTAAAAAACACAAAAGAAACAAAGAAGAAAGGACTGTAATTGGTAAATAGTGATAAATTGGTGATATGATGAGAAACTGGAGATTATCATGCAATGGCAACAAATAATAAGTAAGCAGTCTTAGTAGTCCACTGATAACATACTGTTCTAGTACCTTAGGTGGACCCACCTATTATAACTTTAGAAAAGCATATAAAGAACTGCTGCTCTACATTGTTAGACTTGAATGGATTGTGTTTTACCACTGAAGGGAACATCTAAATGAACAAAATCTCAGAGTCATTTTAGTATTTTAGATTTCAGCCCAAATTCAGGCAGAGAAGAGCACAGTAAAGAATATGTTGGGAAACTTCAAGAGTTATAATCAAAAAAGCTACCCAAAGTAAATATCTTTTATGTCAGAAATATTTTCTTTAGAATAAGTAAGCACCTCATATTTATTTGTTGTGTGCCAGGCACTTTGCTAGGAGCTAGGATATAAACATAAATAAAAAGAAAGATAATTCCTGTTTTTAAAGAAATTATAGTCTAATGGATGAAAATAGCACATAAAAGAGAGATAAAATCCAGAAAAGAAGGCAAGGAGGAATATGAAGGATCCTAAAGAGGAAATTTTCCCCAGGTGTTAGAAGAACATTTAGGAGAGGAATAAAGTAAGTCTGGCCTGGGTTCATCTCCAAAATGAAGTCTCTAGAAAGAGCTCTACCATTAGAGAAAAAGCTAGAATGGCAAAGTGTTTCAAGATGAGAAATCCTGGACACTGAATGATGTTCCCAGTAATTAAGACAACTGCAAAAAGTAAGCAAAGCCCAAGAGAGTCAAAACCACAGCTAGAAGTGGAATGAATAAGAAAATAGCTATTAATTCCTGGAACTCATGAGTACCAAATAACTTAGCAAAGATAAAATTAATTATGTCTTAATAGAAAAAAGCTGATTACCAATGTGAGTAATTTTTAAATTAACTTTGTGTATCCCCAATAAGATGTTGGGTAAATATCAAAAACTATCCCAAATTGGAAAAATCAAAATATGTGGTAGGCAAGTGAAGCAACTCTGATAGGACACTATTTAAAGAAATAATTGGCGATGAAAAACTAAGAAAAGCTAAAATAGTGGATTTCAACACCAAGGATCACCATTTCCTCAGGGAGATTAAGTGTTGTAAATCATTTGTTACAAGATCAAAGTAATCTAGAAACTGCACAAACAGCAAATGAGGCATATCTATCTCTGACAGAGAGATGATGATAAAAAGCTACAATGGTATAGAAGATTTTTAATTTTTTAAAATTCTTATACAGAAGCATGAGTATCTAGTTAACTTAAAAAAAATAAGTTAGAAGGGAAAGGGTGTGAACAAGCTTATAGAAAGCACAATAAGAGACTCATCTCCACCATATCATTCAAAGAATATTTTAATATAGAACAGAAAGGAAGATAATGAGCAGATGGAAGATGAGGCAAAATTTTCTATAACTGCTTTCAATATCATCAGTATCAGTCAAAGTGCTACACTTGGAATAAAACATTATAGTCTCTAATTGTCAACACTGGTATGAAAAATAAAAGATAGGAAGTTCGCCTGAACTAGACAAAGTAAACATAAGAGGTATATACTGGAGGCATCACAATTTTAATAGTGTTAAGGAATTGATTCTCAAGATATCTAAATAAGAGGAGAATTCCAAATGAGTAAGGTAAATCATAAATTTTACTCATACTAAAATGTAAATTCCAAATCAATTGTCTATGTATATATTTTTGTAAAAATTATTATGAGAATAATTTATATTGACATTAGGAAATCCTGGATGTAAACAAGAAAACTCTATAGCAGACCATTTTAAACAGTCATTTTCCTTCAGTTTCTTCTTCTAAAAATGACAATTATAGTTAGCTCACAGTGCTCTGTGTGGCTCTGAGTTAATATATGTAGAGCTCCATGCAGACTTTAAATCATTGTATAAATGTCAGGCATTGCTGTTATTGAATACTGGGCAATCCTCTCTTCTTCTGACTAGTAACTGCTTCTGGTTTTTCAAGAATTTTCCAGAATTCAGTTGCTTGTGTGATTCATTTCTCTGTTTATTGATATCTACCCAATGTATGTAACAGCAAAAGTATTTACAGACCTCTCTGCACTAAAGATAGTGGCATAAAAATGTCACTAGCAGATAAAAAATTGAACTTCCCAATTTGTGATTGATATAATATTTCACTGATATAAAATATTACAGATTTGGGAAATGACTTGGTTAAAACCTGGAATGAAAAGCTGAAAGCAAAGCTCTTGACAGGATAAGCAGATCAACTTGGGGGGAGGAGTAGAGCTTAAGGAAAGTAAATAGCAAATGATGATGTTGCTAGAAAAAATAAGAACAAGTCACTAAAATGAGAATACAGGCTGCACAAAGAATACCAAAATCCCCAAATGCTGTTCTGCAAATTTTGTTAGAAATGGCTCTGCTGAGGTGTTACCTTTTGAAATTCAAGCTTTAGAAGTGTACCTCTTCTCTCTTCCTCTCTCTTCAGGCAGGCTGGGGGGGTCTGTGGGTATAGAATCAGGAACATAGGAGTCTTAGAGATATATCCTAACCTTGTAACCTTAGGCAAGTCACTTAATCTCTGATTGCCTAATAAAATGGACTCACTGGATCCACTGGAAAAGGAAATGACCAACCATACCAGTATCTGCTGAGAAAACCCCAGATGAGATCACAAAAGGTCAAACACACTTGAAATGATGGAATGATTTTCCTTTCAGTGTTGAATAAAAACATTGTGAATTTACTAGCTTTGCACAAGTTTTTGTTTTTTTTGTTTTTTGTTTTGTTTTTCCCCAATCTGTATCACAGTTTACTTCTCTAAGAAATGAATATATTAATCTCTAAATTTCTTTCCATCTCTAATTCCAATCTCATGAATGAGGTCAGAGTAACAATTCCTAGTTTGGAATTAATGTCACAAATACACAAAGGCCATTCTCTTTACCAAAAAGGTACATTTATTTAGGAGAAAAGGTTACAGATAAAATGAAGAAGCAAAATAGAAACCAGGGATGTCAGATATGAAATGGATTGAGAAAACAATAGGGTTACCAAGGAAAGAAGTTTGGAAGAATTCATTAAAGGAGTATGCATAAAGGCCTGAGTATGCTAGAACAGTAGAGGAGTTTAGCAGAATGACCAGAATTAGATATAGTAAGGAGAAATATGCTATTAAAGAGAAGAAAGTATCTCCTAGTGGTACAAGTCCTGAAAAGGATTTAGCAAAGGTCTTCATCATGAACACATTTATAGGGGAAACACAACCTTGGAGTTTTTTCGGGGAAGGATGGAAAGTACCAGGGAAGAATTTGACAGCTCCAAGGGAAGGATCAAGGAGGAGCCAGAGGAAAAGCATCTGATAGACCAGGTCCCAGACCTCTCTAAATGTATGCTAATAAATACCTCAAATGTTACTTAAAGATTCCCAGACATTGGTACCATAAATAATGGAAACTGATAAAGAGTTCTCTACTTTAAAAAAAAAATTATTAATTTTATAATTATAATTTTTTGACAGTACATATGCATGGGTATTTTTTTTACATTATCCCTTCTATTCACTTCTTTTCCAAATTTTCCCCTCCCTCCCTCTACTCCCTCCCCTAGATGACAGGCAATCCCATACATGCTAAATGTGTTACCCTATATCCTAGATACAATATATGTGTGTAAAACCAAATTTCTTGTTGCATGGTAAGAATTCCGAAGGTAAAAGTAACCTGGGTAGAATGACAATAGTGCAAACAGTTTACACTCAATTCCAGTGTTCTTGCTCTGGGTGTAGTTGTTTCTGTCCATCATTGATCAACTGGAACTGAATTAGATCTTCTCTATGTTGAAGATATCCACTTCCATCAGAATATATCTTCATACAGTATTGTTGTTGAAGTGTATAATGATCTCCTGGTTCTGCTCATTTTACTCAGCATCAGTTCATGTAAGTCTCTCCAAGCCTCTCTGTATTCCTCCTGCTGGTCATTTCTTACAGAGAAATAATATTCCATAACATTCATATACCATAATTTACCCAACCATTCTCCAATTGATGGGCATCCATTCATTTTCCATTTTCTAGCCACTACAAAAAGGGCTGCCACAAACATTTTGGCACATATGAGTCCCTTTCCCTTCTTTAGTATTTCCTTGGGATATAAGCCCAGTAGTAGCACTGCTGGGTCAAAGGGTATGCACATTTTGATAACTTTTGGGGCATAATTCCAGATTGCTTTCCAGAATGGTTGGATTCTTTTACAACTCCACCAACAATGCATCAGTGTCCCAGTTTTCCCACATCCTCTCCAACATTCATCATTATTTGTTCCTGTCATCTTATCCAATCTGACAGGAGTGTAGTGGTATCTCAGAGTTGTCTCAATTTGCATTTCTCTGATCAATAGTGATTTGGAACACTCTTTCATATGTGTGGAAATAGTTTCAATTTCATCATCTGAAAATTGTCTGTTCATATCCTTTGACCATTTAACAATTGGAGAATGGTTTGATTTCTTATAAATTAGAGTCAGTTCTCTATATATTTTGGAAATGAGGCCTTTATCAGAACCTTTAACTGTTAAAAACATTTTCCCAATTTGTTACTTCCCTTCTAATCTTGTTTGCATTAGTTTTGTTTATACACAAGCTTTTTAATTTGATGTTATCAAAATCTATTTTGTGATCAATAATGATCTCTAGTTCTTCTTTGGACATAAATTCCTTCCTCCTCCACAAGTCTGAGAGGTAGACTATCCTCTGTTCCTCTAATTTGTTTATGATCTCATTCTTTATGCCTAAATCAAGAGTTCTCTATTTACAAATCATTCTATACAAACAAGATTGTTTGGGACTTGGTCATGGCTGATAATAGTTGAGCTTCTTCCTGTCAAGGGAAAAAAGTAAGCTCAAAGTCCACATCATCCTTATCTGAGTCCATAATGCCTTTTGACTTTAAGCTTTTGGTGGAAAGACTGGCTGTTTTCATTAACATTGCATGTGCTGTGTGTGAAGCGGTGCAACATAGGAATACTCATTTTCAAAGAAACCTAGATTTAAGTTCTGCCTGTGCCATATACTGGCCACACAATCCTGATCAAGTCACTTCATTTCCCAGCTCCAGGAAATCTTTGAAGATCAAGGTTCAAAAACAAATACCAATCTGCATTTATCAAGATCTTCATTATAATGAAAGTATATTTCTGGTTCACAACACACTATGCTCATTCATATGTGTGTATGTATGTATGTATATATATGTATGTATACATATATATGATTATTATTGATTAAAGCTAAAAGGTACCTTAGAAATCATCTATTTCATTATGACCACAAAAATCCCATTTATAATAAACAAACTGGGTTTATTAGCGGTGAAATGACTTGCCCAACCTCATCCAGGTAGTTAAATGGGAGAGAGTCTTCCTATGAACCCAGAAGCTGCTTTAATTCTAGATCCAACATTTTTTTCCACTTCACCATGAGAATATAACTTATGACCTCAATTGCCCCTATATCTAAGGTGGTTTCAAATTAAAAACCTAGGATACTGGAGAACAGTTAACTTTTTAAAGACAGAAATCTAACCTTAATGACAAGTACCTTTTTTTTTCCCCTTAAAGAACTGGATTTTATTCTTAACACAATTGTATGAAAGAGTTAAGGCAAAGTCCAAAGAACACTTCTCATCCTTCTAGTTACTGCAGAAAATCTGGAAAGGAGTCTAATGATCACTTGTTCATGCAGAAAAAAAAAAAAGAATTCTGCTCATTATTATGAATGGGGAAAATACAAGAAAAGAGAATTGACCTTTACAGAATATGCCAATTGAGGATAGAGCTCTTCTTTGGACACCAACAAAGACATTACAAGTCATTATTTTAAAGGTTGAGGGGAGATTTTTAGTGCTAAGCCACTTGCCAGGACCATTGACTTTCAATACTATTCTTTCCCCCCCAACCTTTTTGGGATAGGACTTCGAATGGGATAAGACCAGAGTTATCAATTATATTTACAGCATTACTATGTATTTGCATCTTAGAAGACCTTACTACTATTGTCCTATGTAACAATCCCATTACAAGCTAAAGATCTCTTTAGTGCCTAGGAAGGAACTGTTTGTGCTTAATTCCTTGCTAGAAAACCTGCAAGGTTTAGGGTTTAAATTTGCTTTAAAGGCAACACTCTTGTCATTCTACAAACATTTCTAAAATACAAATTCTTATTGTATTATTTAATCTAAAGGGAAAAAAAAAGATTTTTTTTTAAAGTACTGCATATGATTTCAGAGTTGGCTTCCATAATAATGGTTTATTAAATCTTTTTTCTTCTACTCCTTTTATTTTTTTTTAATTATAAAAGATAGCACTGTGAATGAAGGAACGAGTTATATTGTTTATACAATTTATATATAAACATGCATACATATATGTATGTGTGTTTAAGATATGTATGTATATGTATACATGTAATATAAAAATAAAAGAAATTTATATCTTAAAAAAAAATATATATATATATATATATATATATATATATATATATATATATATATATATATATATATAAAGTTCTTAGTGTTCCTAGATTTTATTTTCTACCACATAAAATAAGGCCACAGAAAAGCAATGAGTTTGCCTCTGTTAACATTTACAACTTAATATTTTTTTCTGTATTCTTCTTAATTACAAAGGTTTAGTTAGGTCAAATATAATTAATCATATATACAATAAGTTATATATCTGGAAATCTTTTCTGACTTCAGATTCACTCATAAGAATCTCTTAATTTCTCAGCCCCTTCATTAGTTTATTAAAAAATGTCTTCCTACCAACATCTACACTCTATCATTTCCCATTATTTTTTCATTGATGATTTTCATTTAATGCTGCTCTGCCTAAAGGTCTTTCTCCAGCTGTTGAGTCCAAAAAGTTGTGTCCCACAATATTAGATTTTTTTTTTAAGCCATAATGACTCCTTAGCACTGCTGAAAATTATCAAGATGTCCCGGTACCCTTCCTTAAATCTATTCTCAGTCTCTTGAAATTGTGATCCCTCCATGATTGAAGGTGTTCTGTCCAATAATCTCTTAATTGCTAAACACATTGTCCATTTCACAAAATTATTCTTCTTGACTACTTTTAGTACATAAACCATTCACCATTTCCTTATTGAAAGGATCTTCTCTGTATGCTTTCTTGGAATAATTTTCTTCTGTTTTCCATTTTTAATTCCAACTGTACTTTCAAAATTGCTTTGGCTATATCTTCATTCATGCATCATCTCTCTATGGTTATGTACCTTGTATATTTGACCCAGGCAATTTTCTCCTCTCTGTATATTATCTTTTGGTAATCTCATTAGTTCCCCAGGGCTTCCTTTATCATCTCTATTGAGATGATTCTTATATTGACATGTTTAGCCCTGATTATCCTTAGCATGAGTCACTGTCTGCCTGCCAGGCTTCTATAGCTAAATGTTTTATAACTATCCCAAACTTCGTATGTTCAGTATAGAATACATCACTTTTTTTGCATGACACCCAGTCTTCCTCCTAACTTCCTAATATGCATAGAAGGCACCCACCATTCTTTTAGTCTCTAAAGTTGCAACCCTGAAGTCATCCTTGATTCCATACTAGTTTTTGACTTAGCTCTCAAGGCTCCACCTATCCAGTCACTCACATAGGATTAAGGGATGGGAGGATTATAGATTCTATTTCTAGTTCTAAATATGGAAACGCCCTTAAAGATTGTCAAGTCAAAAATCTTAATTATACAAAAGAGGTTCATAAAGGTTAAGTGACTGCCGTAGATAAAGGCATCATGGTTAATAAATGTTGAAGGCATACAAGTTTTTGGACTTCAAATATATTGATCAGTTTGCTGATTTTTTTTCCTTCTTATTTATCCTTTTTCAAGTTTAGAAGACATATTTATTATATGAGATGGCTCTCTGGGAGAGGGAGGGGGAGAAATACAGTGAAAAACTATGAGGATATTAAAAAAAAAAATTTAATGATGTCTAAGGTAAGATTCAAACATTTCTTCTTGCCTCTGAGTCCAAGTCTTTGCTACACCATTCAACTGTCATCATCTGTTCTCTTCTTTCCTTTTGACTGAAAATTCAGCCCCTAGTCATTCTTTGCCTGAATTATTGCAATAGCTTCCTAATAAGTCTCTCTGGCAGGGGCACCACTTCTATCAAACTGCCAAATTGATAATCCTGTAAATAGTTCTGATTCCATTCAACAAGTTTTAGTGGCTCCCTATTACTCCTTGAGTAAGATACAAATGCATTTCATTTGCCATTTAAACATCATTACCATCTGACTGCAACATACCTCATTTCACATCATTTTTCTTTATGGATTCCACATTTTAGCCCTATACATGATATTTTATTTCTTACTTTCTTGTCTGCAAAAGCTATTCACAGTGCCTAGAAAATGCTCACTCATTACCTTTGCCTCTTGGAAACCTAACTTCTTTTTTCAGTATTTATATCATGTGCTACCTTCTACATGAAGACTTCCCACTCCTTCTAATTATTAGTTTTCTCCATTTGCTAAAATAAGATTCTATTTATTTTGTCTGTATTTTGCATTTCCTACTCTATATACAAGTTATATGCTTACAAACATTAGCTCCTTGAAAGGACCGTTTAATGCTTGTCTTTGTATTCCTGCAACTCATACAATACTTTATCCATGGTCAACAATTAATAAATGTTTGTTAACTCAAAATTACTTGAAATGTTCTCAAATGCTTTATGATTTGCATAATACTCCTTGGCTGGAAATGTCAATAAGCATTTAGTAAGTACCTACTATAGGTCAGATGTGATTTTGTATATATTATTGACATATTGCTGGCCTTCTCAGTTGGTAGGAGGGAGTGAGGCTAAAGGGAAGCAGAGAATTTGGAAGTCAAAATTTTTATTAAAATAAATGTTAAAAATAAATAAATATTTTTAAAAAGAAAAAAAAGGGGGGAAGAAAGAAAGAAAACAAAGATACTCCTTGCCCACAAGGAGCTTATGGTCTAAAGAATGAAGATTAAATACAAAAGGAAACCAAAACTGAGAGGAATGCAGAAAGATAAAATGAAAAGCTTTCTGACCTAGGCACTCTCTAATCATAGTGGAAAAGAGAGCCAGGAACAGGGAATAGTAATGAGGCATGAGTTCCTGGTTTGAAGTGATCTTACTTTATGATAAGGTCCCTGAAGCAACCCTTGGGGGAATCTATACTGAAAACTACAAATATTTGAAGCTCACTGAGAATCCCATAATACCTATTTTTTTATTATCTCTCTCACAAAAGTAAAGGGAGAAATTAAACAAACAATAAAGCTGAATTTACAAACAAGATACTTTCAAAGAAAGTACAATAGATGAAATGGAAATAAAGTCATGGATGATCTCAGTGCAAATTTCATTTATAAGTAGCTATTCATGGGATAATTCAAGCTATTAAAATAAGACCTAATGAAGATAAATTTACTCGAGTCATTACAAAGATATACTCCCAAAATTTCTTGGGTTTCTAAACTGCGTGTATATGTGTACATGTACATAAATCTGTAGATATATACTATATGTATGTATATATATATATATATATACACACATACATATGCATATTTATATTAATACACACACACACACACACAAACTCCCTAAATGTCAGGCAGTATGGAAATAGTGAGAAAGTATTGGACTTGGATTAAGAAGACCCAAGTTCAAATCTACTCTATACCACTTAACAGCTATGTGACTTTGAATAAGTCATTTAATCATTTCACTAAATTCTGTTGAGGTTTGGGGTAGAAGCTAGATAATTCTTCTGAGTCTTTCCAACAAACTCAAAATCTTTAATCCTATAACATATGCAAATATTTCATTAATATTGATAGAACTGTGTATGCATAAGTGTGTGTATGTGTGTGTGCACATGTGCACATATGTGCATGTTTGCCTCATGAAACAGATGCTATGATTGCAAGGAGAAAAACAGTCATATTGACACAGACAGATGGCAATGCCATGTTTTGTGTAGGGAAAAATGAAAAGGTTTGCATTCATTGGTATAATGTGCTGATTTGAATATTCAGAGTTGCACAAAAAATTAATTTTTCAGCAAGAAATGATTGGTGCTTTCATGGTTTCTTTTTTTAATCTTCTTAAAAATTGTCTATTCAAACTGTTAAATACAGTTGTATGCAACTTACTGTTAGAAAAAGGAGTCCTGCCTCATAAGTCATCCTGAGATGAGAAGAAAGTTGTTTTTTTTTTCAATGAGAGGTTCAGATCTGCACCTGAAACTCGAGATAAAAATAATGCTTTAGACTAAAGCTTAATATTAGGGAAGAGGTAGGGTGAACTTGCCCTTGCAGTGTTTATCACATTAACGAGAATGGAATGATATTCAGTGTTTAACTCATAGAAGGTAATTACACTCTCTTTGATTCCTTTTAAACAGAAACTTTTGTAACTGTAAGCTTCTTCCAGTGGGACCTCCAAATGTTTACTTGCTGTTTTATGCAAGGTTATTTGCCTGATGTTGCTGAACAACTGTGAAAAACTATTAATTGTAATGAATTCATTTTTACTTTACAAAATGTGCTATTCCATTCCTTCCTCCTCATTACTTAATGAAGTCGTTTAGGTAGTAAAAGACGAAAAGTCTGGCTCACATCATCAAAAATATTCTTCTAACAAGAATCTATTGAGCTGGAACAGTATTTATTTTTATTCATGCATTACATTATCCCAAAATGGATGTGGAAAATGTTGTAATTATTGTTCTTAATGAGCATAAATTACAGTATACTTAGCCACTTGTCTCGCTGATTTAGGAATGCTGATCAGGTAGTTCTGAGAATGACACTTCAGAAAGTTTTGACTATCATCATTACAACTAGTATGACCAACACTATTAGAGGATAAGGGGGAGGAGTAAAAGTGAAAGAAGAATGAAAAAAAAATTCATACATTTGAAAAGCATAAATGAATGTGCCAGCAGCATTCTCAAGTCTGTATCATAATTTAAAACTCTTTTATGATGGAAAAAGAAAAAGTCATCACTCTGTGCTAGTGTGCTTAAGAAATGTATTCTGTCTGATTGGATGGAACAGAAAACTGTCACAATTCTGAGTCATAGTACTGGTGGCACATAGTCCCAAGAATACCATTTCTCTTAGTGGAAAACAAATATTTTTCCAGTGTTCTTGAATCAAAAGGATATTAGATATGTTTCTATATTCTATACTAAGCCTTATATCCCCTTATGACTAAGAAATCTTAAGAAGGAATGTGGAGCAGCAAATAGAGTACTATATTTGGAGTCAAAAAGACAAGTTCAAATCTGGCTTCAGACACCTAATAGCTGTATCTTCCTGGGCTAAACACTTAACCTCTATTGCCTCAGCTTCCTCAACTGTAAAATTGAAATTATAATAGTGCCTACCACCCAGAGCTGTTGTGAGGATTAAATGAGATAATATTTGTGATAAGTGCTAGTTATTATTATTGTTGTTATTGTTACTATTCATGTTAAGAATAGTGCCAATGCCAAATAGTCTTAACAGAGCAAATGTTCTAATTCCATCTAAAACAACCTCCATAAATAAATATTGCATAGTAAGAATTTTATATTATCTATTGCTGTCCCTGATATTCTGATTCCAAAGAGAATTCTTCTTATTATTTTTATTCAATATGTTCCATTCTAGCCTCAGATTCAACATGGCCTCATTTGGGAAAAGTTACCAGCCCAAATCAAGTCTGCCAGCCTCATTAGAAGCACAAAGCTCTCTCTATGGCAGCATTTCAGTTAATTCAATAAATAATTTAGTTTTATAACAGAAAAAGAAAATAAAACAAGAGCACACAGTTGATGATGAGGTGAGGCAAATCGATTCCCAAGTATTGAACATAGTCCCACATGCAAGGACAAGAGAATTCGCAAAGAATTCACAAACTAGTAAGGGAGTTAGATAACATATTTCTAACTACAAATGAACTAATATGGTTTGATATTTTCATTGTTTTTTTTAGATACTAATAGACCATTAAGATAAGGGCAGCATGGCATAGAGGAGAAATAGCCTGCCTTGGAGTCAGAAGCACAGATTCCAATTCCTATTTCTTACACTTAGTAGCTATATAAGCATAGACAAGACAAGTCACTTAAGATTGAATTTCTTCTTCAGTAAAACAGGGTTAGTAAACCCTGTAGTCCCTACCTCATAAGATTTTGAAGCCTAAAGGAAAAAAATACTTTGCAAATTCTAAAGACAAATATATGTATTTGTCTGTACATCCAGATATATATATGTGTGCATTTATACATGTGTGTAGTCAGTTATTATTAATGGAAGCATTCCAGAAGTCTGAAAGTACTTTCTCATATCAGCTTCTGAGATGTGATCTTTATCTTCTCTTATTATAAGAGCTTTAATAAAGATAAATTTATTCTGAATCCAAGCCTAATTATATCTGCAATATATAACGGCTTAATGTGTCATTCCTGCCCCTTTCCCAGGAAAAACACTATTTCTAGATTAAGGTGGGGCATTAGAAACAAATTGTCAAAAATGTTTTGCTTTCATAATTTGAGATCAGTTTTTATTAAATTCTGATGTCCCAAGGATTCAAACAAACTCTGGTTCCTTCCCAAATTACTCCTGTACCTAGAAAGGTACATGCACAGATAAGTAATCATATCAAAAACCTATATTCTCCTGAGATTATAAAAGTCAAGATACAGATGCTACATAGTGGAAAGAAAATATAAACCACAGAACATTTCAGAAATAGAACTTCTCAGTAGGGGAAATCATTAATATCTACGTGTAAAAGTCATATATAATATATATATGTATATATTTATTTGTATGTAAACACACATATATTATTTTTCCTACTAAGAAATGTTTGTATGCATATACACAAATATGTATTTAAGAAATTAGATAGGAATATACTAACATCTAATTTGTTAACTTGTTATTTTTGACATTAAATTTATAATGCCATAATTGGTATTATATGATAAGAAAAGACAAAGTAGGCTTTGAGATAATGTATCACATCATGAGCCCTTAAAATAGCTCACTTTTTTTTCTTTTGAGATTGTATCACCTAAACTTTCTTAAGTTGGAAGTACAGCTGCTACACAGTGGCTGCAACCAATATCACTGTAGACCCCAGAAGTTTTGACTTCCTCATTTTGTGACCTGGGAAGGGCATCTAATCATCTTCAACTTCCTTCTGGCATCTCAACAAATATATTCAGTAGATACTTTAAATTCTACTTGTACAAACAGAACTCATTATTTATCCCTCCATAACGTATCACTAACTTCTACCTACCTATGCTATTACTATATAGGACAACACCATCCTCCCAGTCCCTTAGGCTTTCAACTTAGGGGTTATTCTGAAATTGTCACTATTTCTCACACCCACACCCACACTCACCCCATGATGATATCTAATCTGTTGCCATTGTTTATTGATTTTGTCTTTACAACATTCTCAAATTTACCCTCTTTTTCTCTTCTGACATTTCTACATCTGTAGTACAGACCCTCATTACTTCCTATTTTGATTTGTTCAGTTTCCTCTTGATATGTTTGCCTGCCTCAAGTCTCTTCCTATTGCAATCAATTTTTCATTTAGCCATTAAAGTTATTTTCCTCAACTACAGTTTTGATCCTGTCATTCCCTTTCTCAATAAATTTCAGCAGTTTCCTACTGCCTTCAGAATCAAAAACAAAATATTATGTTTGATATTCAAAGCCCTCCAAACTTAACCTTTTCCTATTTTTCCCGTCTTCTTCCACTTTACTCCCCACCTTGTACAACAGAACAACACAATCTCTCAACTTCGAGTATTCTCTCTAATTTTCCCCAATGTCTGCAATGTTCTCTCCCTCTATTGACCTCCATAGTTTCCTTTAAATGCCAGCAACAACCACATCTAGAGGTCTTCCCCAGTATCTTCCCTTTGGTAATTATTTCCTATATTAGACTAGCCTTTTTATCAGGGCTTCTTAAATTTTTTTCCACTTACAATATCTTTTACCCAAGAAATTTTTACACAACCTTGGGTATATAAAATAGATATACAATCAAACACTTACTGATAATAAATCACAATTTCATGACCTCCATATTCAGTTACATGATTGCATATGGGGTTATAAACCACAATTTAAGAAGCTTTGCTATACATAGCTTATTTTGTATATATTTGTTTGCATGTTGCCTCCTCTATTAGACTGTAAGCACCTTGAAGACAGAATTATAATATCTCTAACATTTAGCATTATTAGTAACTCATTATATTACTATAGACATTACAAATAAAGATGGCTTCAAAAATTTGGTTTTGATATTTGAAAAGAATATGGCTAATAGGGATCACCTGAAATTCAATCCTGCTGGTAGATATTCTCTCTTTAGAAAGTTGGTACAAGGTCTTGAAGGGAAAAAGAAATATTGTGGCTAAAATGGTAATGATAGAATAAAAGATTTAGCACTACCCAAAGGGCTATCAAACTGTGCATATCCTTTGATCCAGCAGTCTCTACTGGGTCTGTTTCCCAAAGAGATCATAAAAAAGGAAAAAGGAACCACATGTGCAAAAATGTTTGTAGCAGCCCTTTTGCTAGTGGCAAGGAACTGGAAATTGAGTGAATTCCAATCAGTTGGGGAATGGCTGAATAAATTATGATGTATGAATTTAAAGGAATATTATTATTCTATAAGAAACAATCAGCAGAATGATTTCAGAAAAGCCTGGAGAGACTTACATGAACTGAAGCTAATTCAAGTTAGTAGAACCAAAAAATATTGTACACGGCAACAATAAGATTATCTAGTGATCAACTGTGATGGACTTGGCTCTTTTCAACAGTGAGGTGATTCAGGCCAATTCCAATAGACATGATGGAGAGAGCCATATGAATCCAGAAAGAAGACTATTGAGACTTAATATGGATCTTAACATAGTATTTCCATCTCTTTGTTGTTGTTTGCTTGCTTTTTTTTCCTTTCTCATTCTTTTTCCTTTTTGATCTGATATTTCTTGTGTAGCATGATAAATGTGGAAATATGTATAGAAGAATTGTACATGTTTAACCTATATTGGATAATTTATTGTCTAGGGTTAGAGGGATGGAGGGAAAAATATTTGTAAGAAAAGGTTTTGCAAGCATAAATGTTGAAAATTATCTTTGCATGTATTTTTTTTCTTTTGCTGAGGCTATTGGGGTTAAGTGACTTACCAGGGATCATATAGCTTAGAAAGTGTTAAATATCTGAAGTAACATTTGAATTCAAAACCTCCTTACTTCAGGACTGGTGATCTATCCATTGTTACACAAAGATAAATAAGTGTTTCACCATTTGGAAATCTCTTTTTGTTTTCCCCTCAAAGCTTAAAATTCCACAAGGAGAAGTAAGACCAATAGAAGTCAAGAGGAAGACATTAGTCTGATACTCCTTAGAGGGTTCAGTAAGAAGGCACTCCAGCTTACAAGCAGTTTTCCTGGGGGGAAATGGATGAAAGCACAAATTTATATCATTTAATAAATCATCTAGCCAAAGGAAGTAAAAACTCATCAGATAAAGCTGAGATATATATCTCATCTCCAATTTCTTATGGTAGACACTGTTTGAAAAATGAAAAATAAAATAAAAATACACCAAATTATGGCATAGAAAAGCAAAATAAAATTATAATATCCCCAAGGACATTAGGAAAACATTCACTGTTAGATAAATAAGTCACTCTGAACTGTGCTAAGACCCCTTTTCAGGACTGAGATTCTTTGGATATATAAAATAACTGGTAGGCAAGCCTCCAAGTTGGTCAAGCAAAGCTGGGTGTCTTACTGCCAAAAGAATTTTTAAAAAATATTCTGGGGACTAATGGTGATATGGAATGTGTTACAGGAGCAACCTGCTAGTGGCTGATGAGGATCTAATTTTGACCAGCAGAATAGATCCCTTCATGTGAGAGGATGATAATGATATAAGGAGAATGAGAATCAAATGCATTCTCTGACTTTCCTCCTCTTCCCTCTTGTCTCCAATTTATTTCATTCCCAATCCACAAGGAACATCTGCTTTGTGTAGGTTAAGGCTGATTTGCAATTCCTTCAAGGGTGTATATGTGTGTGTGTGTATATATATATATATATATATATATATATATATATATATATATATATATATATATATATATTTCACAACTGTGGGGGCTTTCAGAGAACTGACCCACCACTTCACACTTAGGCATAATCCTTAACAGGAATGATTACCAATAACCTGGTCAAAACAACTACTACATTTGGACATAGACATAAAAGTGCACATTCCCAAGAAGAATTTAAAAATTTCCATGATGACTGGGATGCATAAGGTTGAATTACAACCATTTTCACTACCAAGGAAGGGAAAGTGGCAATCAATAGCAAAGGCACATTTGTGACTCCAGTCATAAGTCAGGCAATGTTTTTCATAAACTGAGCATAGATAAATTTTTTTGAGAGAGGTTTGAAGATAATAACCCATTCCTCTAAAGTGGACAGTAGCTATATATGGGTTGAGGTTGGAGAGAAGCACACAAACATATCTCATGATTCTTTATATCCCTGGATTTCTGGACTAAGATACTGGATGAAACTTTAGAATAAAGATAATGAATTATCTTTTTTTTAAATTTTCATATTACAATCCCATCTAACTTCATAACACAGTTTACAAATATAAAGTAGATTTAACTAGTAGCAATACTATGAAGAACTGGCATGTGGATAGAATGGAACTTACAGCTCCCATTATACAATAACCACAAGATACAGTACTACATGTAGAATAGAAATTAAATATTTTGTTAAATGAAATAAATGTGCCAGTTATGAAATATATGAACTTTGAGATATAAAGTTTCTTTATCAATTTTTTTCTAATAGAAAATAATCCCCATTGAATTAAAGTTTAGAAACAATGGAAACAATTTTATTTATTTCACCTTATTAGATGGTTCTTATTTAAATCTATTCCACAAATTGTTAGTAGTCTTCAAAAAGAAATAATTTTATTCTCAAATAAAAGAGCTATTTCTCATCAAGATGTTTGAAAGCAATGAAGTAATCAATACTCAAAATACATGCTTGGCAGAACTTTGGAATTGGGAGTCTTGAACAGTAGCCAGACTGGATAATATCAATTTTCTCCTTAATAATATATGTGACAAGCTTACTAAAACTCACTTCTAAATTGTAATATCCACTATTTTTAAAATTATTTAAAAATTCTACTGCATTACATTTTATTAGCATTATAACATGTATATGCTTTACATCATTCATTCTATTTCTATAATAAAATATATTTACAAATATCATAATACTCAATAGGTAATCAGCCTTACAATGTTTACATTTAAAGTTCTCAAAAGCATGGACAAAATCTTTCCATCCTTCATTCCCTTTCTTCCCTTTTCTCTCCCTTTCTACTTTTATCTACTGCTTGCTTCCTTCCTTCCTTCCTTCATTCCTTTCTTTCTTTCATTCATTCTTTCTTTATTTTCTTTCTTCCTTTTTTCATTTCTTCTTTTTTTCTTTATTTATTTCTTTTCATTTTTCCTTCCTTCCTTCCTTCCTTCCATAAAGAGCTGTGTGTCCAGTAAAGTACTGTGGGGGGACATAGAATAGATAGCTCTTGTCCTCAAGAGCTACAAGGAGTCACTGCTGCCATGTTTTCTGGTGAAATAATTGAAGGATCTGACCAATATATATCAAGTTGTTATGAAAATTAGTAAAAGGTAAAGAAAAGGTGAGACAAATAATTTTCATCTGTATCTATATAAGCAACAGTATAATATTATAACAATAATTCTAGTCATGTTCTTTCCCACAAACTAAAAAAGACTTATCTGAGCTCTAAACTATGGATTCACCATCAATAATGTCTAGAGAAAACAATGAAGAGAATGCATAACTATGAGCTCAATCAATGCTAAGACTAGAATGAGTCTTCAGAACTATTGTACCATCAAGTGCAAGCACACAACCAGAGAATTAGCTATTGACTGAGAGAGAATAAAAGAAACCATGAAAACATATTTAGAGTCAGGGGACCTGCAAATAAAATATGATCTTTTTTGAGAACAGAGTCCATAATGCTTGTATCTAGATGACCAGCACTTAATACTATGTTGTGCACATAAACAACACCTAATAAATAATGTGTTTGGTTTTTCATTCATTTATTTCTCCTAATTTTAGTTCACTCCTTTATTTTACAAGTTAGCCTGAGGAAATCACCTTGCTATTCTGGTATTTTATCATCTCCTATGCAAATGGTTCATATCTTGAAGGCTAAATCTTATGAAAAATCATATTTAAATTAGTAAGAAATAGAAATGAGTACTGCCACTGGAAATAAGATCATTGTGTCAATTCTATTCCAATCAATGAGAAAAATATAGTCTAAAATCTAAAATGGAAAAATGAAACAGAAAGGAAACTCTGAAGCCAATATCATTAATCTGCATATTTATTAAATTCTTACCAGATTTCAGCTATAAAGCCAAAAAATGAAAATAGTAGTTCTTCTCAAGGAGCTTACATTCTATTGAGGGGAAAATATTTCTAGAATTTATAATAGGGGTCTGACATAAGAATGCATGCAGGCATATATGTATGTATATATATATATATATATATATATATATATATAAACTTCAAGCTGAAAAACTGCTTCTTTTCTGATTACATCTTTCATCCTTAAAGAGGTATGTGACTTGCTCAAGATCACATTGCCAGGATGTGACAGAGCCAGAACTTTAAAATGTCTTCATGGCTCCAAAAAAAACTTCTCTAACCACCATACTATGTTCCTGTTCCCTCTGTGTATACAACAGAAATTTAAAGTATTTTGAGAAACGAAGAGAGCCTCTACAGTTGGAAAATCAGAAAAGGTCTCATGCCAATCAATAAGCATTTATTAAGAATTTACTACAGAGGAAAACAAAGTGGCACAATGGATAGAGCATCAGCCCTGAAGTCAGGAGAACCTGAGTTCAAATCTGGTCTCAGACACTTAACACTTCCTAGCTATGTGACCCTTGGCAAGTCACTTAACTCCAATTGCCTTAGCAAAAAAAAAAAAAAAAAAAAAAAAAAAAAAAAAAAAAAAAAAAGAATCTACTATACAATAGGCATTGTTTTAAGACCTAAAAAAATTTTAAAAAGTCAAAAGAAAAGACGTTACTCTTAAAAAAACACACATAGAGAAAGCTAGTAAAAATTTCCATTACCTAGAAATGAACTATTTTGTTCAATAAACAGTAAGGAGTCCAATGTCATTGGGGTCATAGAGTATGTGAAAGCTAGCACTAAATGTAGCACTAAAATAATAATATCAATCTTCATCCATCTCTCCTGCAATATAAGCCTTTTTTTTTCTTTTTCTTTCTTTTTTTTTACTCTTCTCTTCATATGAATAAAGCATTTAAATTTGGTCAATTGAGAATTCATTTTCATGGAAAAGAAAATTCTGACGGCCCCCCAAATCAGTCATAACTATTTTATTCTGCCAAATATTTAGAATTCTATAGTTTTATATCAGAATAAAATAAATGAGTAAAGAGTATTAAATATTTTCTCTCACACTTAAGAAAATGAATGAAAGAATTGTATATGTTCTGTAAATTGAAAGTATGTATCCTCTAAATGCTACCAGTTTTTTGTGCAAGTTTGAGAATAAAAATTAAGGGCGAAAGTTTCTCCTTCCATTGTATAAGCCCAAAGAATTCTATATGAATTGCCACTGCTGATAAGAACTTTTAAATTTCTTCTCTCCACAGCAATATCTTACCAAAAAGAAAGCACATCGAATTATTATAATGTACATTTAGATATTGATTTTTAAAATATTAGATGCTCACAGAAGAATTTAAGGTAATATATTTTTCACTAATAAGAAAAATATAACTTTTTTCTCTAATATAGTGTTCTTCCTACAGTTGTAATACTTCTCCAAAGCAGAATAGAGTGCTTTAAATTTTTTCCTCAAAACTATTTTTCTTCTAATTAGAATTTTCAAAAGTAAAAGTCAGCAATGACTCCTTTATACTTAATGTAAATACGTTTCATAACTTTACTGAGGAATATTTAAAAGTATAAAAACACACCTTTCTAAACACCAGCTTTTAACATTCACTTAAGTTTAACATGCCAAAATTATTGACATTATTTTAGAGTAAATAGTATTTTCATATATTTCAGATCATAAACAAATCCTTTGAATTAATAATCCTATAGATTGAAGATATTACATGTTTATTTTATTCAAGCACTCTTATAAATAAAAAGAAAGAGACCTAAATATTTATCAAGAAAATAACTGATGATAATAATACTTAAGATATGAAAAGTAATTTACTTATATTATCTTCACAACAAATCTGTGAAGTCAGTACCATTACTCTCATTTTACAAATGAGGAAATTGTAATTGAGAGATGTTAAATTCCTTGGAATTTAGAGAAGAAATATATGAGGTAGGATTTGGATGCAGGTTTTCCTGAATCCAAATTTATCAATCTAACTATATGCCATCTAGCTAATGAAAGCTCTGAAGCATATAAAAGGAAATTTCCAAACCAATGATTCCCATGGAGAAAGTATAAATAAGAGACAAAATGCTCAGGTACATTAAGTACCTCTGTGTCTTTTTATTATGCATTTAGTGATTCCAAGGCTATAGGAAAAGAAAAGGTAGCTTCTTTTCCCCTTAAAATTATTGAAGAACCACTGACCTACTCATGGCCTTCCCCCACAAAATATCCTGTTTATATGTGCTCCTATAATGTACCTTAAATAATCCCATTATCAAACTTCCTTAATATCAAAGTCTGGAACATCATAAACAGCTTTATAATGATATAATGATCATATAACACCATCTCTTGCCCAGAATACATTTTACAGGATATATGTGTGTGTGCTTATATGTATATATGTATGTGTACATGTATATTTCTATATATACCCAATATAATACATACATATGTTAGTATGATAATGTATTAATGTTTGTGTATTCACATGTATATGCTACATATGTGTGTAATGAAATTAAATTTATTTATTCTCATCCATTCATATACTCTGTCCATTTTATCTGCCATGATTTAAGCCTCCAGGGATCATAAATATGGAGACAGAATGAATCTCAGAGATTATCTAGTTCATTCTCTTAATTTTGCTTAGACCTGGAGCATTTACTGGTCACCTAACTAAAGTGTTAGGTATCAGAGGCAAGATAAGAATTCTGACTCCAAAGCATTTCACCCATTAGGTCAAGAGATTCAGGGCATAGTTAACATGTCTATTATATGAAGAATGTAAAAGGTAGACAATGAATGATCAGAGATCATAGCATGATAGATTAAAAACTAAAAGGGTCCAGAGAGCCTCTTCTAATCAATACCTTTCTATCCTACTATAGCCTATGTCCTGCATGTTACCAGATGAGAAATTTGAGGCTCAAATATAATAAATGATTTTCTCAAGATCATGCAAATTGTAAGCCGAAAACTTACTATGCCAAATGAGCATTCTTTCCACTGCCCCATAATATTTGAAGAGTATAAAAACATACTAGTTCATGGCAACATAGCATATTCTGAATGTGATAGGCACTTGGGATTTGACCAGCATTCTGAGATTTGTAGTTCTGAGGAAAAACAATTCCTCTCAGTCTAGAATATTTCAAAAAATGAAAAGTCAAAAAATATAAAGAAAAGATTGTTGGATATCAAGTCAGAAAGAATAGAAATTAAGCCCTACTTCTGATATTTTCCAGGTACCAAACCAAGGACAAATCATTCAATCCTTCTGAGCTTCAGTCACCTCTCTGTAGGACTACAAATTTAAGAAAAAAACTAGTAAATGGCTTATTATGATTATCATTATCATCATCATTACCATTATTATTATCATTATCCTAGAGTCATTATTATTTAGTCCTCCTAAGAATCAGTAGCTCTTTGACTATTTTAAAGGCTATATTTCAAATTTAATAACGAGTATAAATGGTAATCACAACAAAGTTGAAGGCTAGTTCTCAATATTTGCATGTAGGCAGCTTAAAATGTTTAATAGGCTAAATTTATCATCAGTAAGTCTTAAGTTTAAATCTGATTTAAGTCTATGATCTGTGGTCATGGGAAAGATATTTAAATTATCTATGCCTCATTTTCAAAACCCATAAAATGAGGACGTTGACTAGCCAGCCTCCAAGCTTCCATGAGAGACTAAACCTTGTCATTGTGAAAGGTTTGTCTAGTACTTATGATTATATCTATTTGATGACACATTCAGGAGGAAGTGAAAAAAATCTGATCAGATCTCATTTAAAAATATTTGATTAACTTAAGACACTGTAGTATTATGTAGCTAAGTGCTACATAGAAATCATTCAAGAGGGCCAAAATAGATGAAGATTCTAAAATGAGGAGGAGGATAAATACGCATTAACATAGTATATGGCTAGCTATGATCTCTCTCTGGTGGACAGATAATACAAGTGTTATATCTAAGTAATGTTAAACAATTTTAGTTATGTTAAATAATATCCTCATAGTCACACTCTCTAAAATGCCTGTCTAGTGTGCCACTTGAATGTAAAACTATCAATAGAGATTTAAAAAAATAGTCATTTGGCAGCTAATTTCAGGTAGTCTTAGTTAGAAATTATCCAATTGAACTTTTCTTAAAATTTCTGTTTCTCATAGAATTCTTTCAAGCATTTCAATCACAAGTACCTATATTAATAGTAAATCCCCAAATATCAATTTCCTTCAGATGGTATGAAAATTACAGATTTCTTCTATTTCTTATGTTCTAAAAATCTATTTTTTTCTTTTATTGGGGAAGAAATACAGGTAAATCCTTATCTGCAGAAATTCAAATGCAAAGGTAATTTTTAAAAGGAAATGCATTGAATCTGCTGAAGCGGAAAGCAGTGCTCTAAATGACCAAGACCTTTTTTTCCAATTATTGAAATACAGACTGACAGAGTAACATAGACCTATAGCTATAAATGACTTCAGATGGCATGTAGACCCACTCTTTCACTTTACAGATGAGGAGGTTAAGACTGGGGAGGTTAAGAAACTTCCCCAAGATCACAATGGTAGTATTTATCAAAGGGAGAATTTGAATGCAGGGATTATAACTTCAGAAATAATATTATTTCCACTATACCATACTTCCTTCCCTTCAAATAATAGGGCAGTTATTGGACACCATAGATAGAGTAGTGGGCCTAGAGGCAAGAAAACAGCCCAGATACTGGGCTAATAGTTATAAAATGCTTAAAATAATACCAGATACATAATAGGTGCTACATAAATGTATGCTCCCTTTCCTTCCTCTTAATAGAAATTCATCTGCTGGGGTTGGGGTTGATTTTGTTGTTGTCTTCATTGCTGTTGGGGAAAAGAATTAAAGTAATTTGTTTTAAGCAAAGAAACTGACTTATTTCTTGTCTAAATCAGGGCTTCTTAAAATCTTTTCACTCCCAATCCCTTCTTGTGCAAGAAATTTTTACATAATGCCCACTCAAATATGAGCCAAGATGTTTGTGGCAGTGTTCATGAATGCACAATGCAAAGTACACATGTTGAGTGTTCAAAACCAAGGTTATAATGAAGTCAAGGGCTGCAACATGGGCAAAAGTTTCCAGAAACTCCATGGATCCATTAATTTGACTTTGAATGAATTTTTGGTTACTGCATGCAGATATTTTACAGTTGTCAAATTTTTGTGTCCCCCACATTTACCCCGTATAGGGTTGGGACCCACAATTTAAGAAGCTTTGATCTTGATGACACAATAAAGAATATTGACTGGAGTCAGGAAGACATAAATTTATATCCTGTCACAGATATTTTGTAGATGTTACCTAAGCCAAGTTATTTAACCTGTCAGGCTCAATTTTCTCATATTTAAAATGGAGATATTAATAGCACTTAAATCACTAAATTGTTGTGAGGATCAAAATAATGAAGGTAATATGTATAATGCTTTAAAAACATTAAAGCACCATATAATTTATTATTTTTTTTGTTATCAAGCTTTTTAAGCTGATTTCCCCTATAGCTAGGCACTAATCGTATAGAAAAGAAAGGAGAATTAAATTGGCCACCAAACTGACCCAGTTCAATCATGTCCATCAAGTTCCTTCTTTAAGATGTCATATGAGCAATTTTCAGATGATGAAATTGAAACTATTTCCACTCATATGAAAGAGTGTTCCAAATCACTATTGATCAGAGAAATGCAAATTAAGACAACTGAGATACCACTACACACCTGTCAGATTGGCTAAGATGACAGGAACAAATAATGATGAATGTTGGAGGGGATGTGGGAAAACTGGGACACTGATGCATTGTTGGTGGAGTTGTGAAAGAATCCAACCATTCTGGAGAGCAATCTGGAATTATGCCCGAAAAGTTATCAAACTGTGCATACCCTTTGATCCAGCAGTATTTCTATTGGGCTTATATCCTAAAGAGATATTGAAGAAGGGAAAGGGACCTGTATGTGGAAAAATGTTTGTGGCAGCCCTTTTCATAGTGGTTAAAAACTGGAAATTGAATGGGTGTCCATCAATTGGAGAATGGTTGGGTAAATTATGGTATATGAATATTATGGAATATTATTGTTCTGTAAGAAATGACCAGCAAGATGAACACAGAGAGGCCTGGAGGGACTTACATGAACTAATGCTAAGTGAAATGAGCAGAACTAGGAGATCATTATACACTTCAACAACAATACTATATGAGAATATATTCTGATGGAAGTGGATATCTTCAACATAGAGAAGAGCTAATCCAATTCCAACTGATCAATGATGGACAGAATCAGCTACACCCAGAGAAGGAGCACTGGGAAATGAGTGTAAACTGTTAGCATTTTTTTTTGTTTTTCTCCCCAGGTTATTTTTACCTTCCAAATCCAATTCTTCCTTTGCGACAACAACAACAAAATTCGGGTCTGCACATATTTTGTATCTGGTATATTGTATTGTACCTAGGATATACTATAACATATTTAATATGTATGGCAATGCCTGCCATCTAGGGGAGGGGGTGGAGGGAAGGAGGGGAAAAATTTGGAAAAGAAGGAATACAAGGGATAATGTTGTAAAAAAAAATTTACCTATACATATGTACTGTCAAAAATGTTATAATTATAAAATTAATAAAAAAAGAAAAAAAAAGATGTCATATGAGGAGCTAGTCCAGGTAAAGGAGAATTATTAGGTTAAGGAACACTGCCTACTCTGAAAAATTCTAGGAAACAATAGTTACAACTTTCAAAAATCTCTTGGATATTCTGAAGCAGATACTAAAATGTTAAAAATTATTTTCTTAAAAGTCCCACTGTGGTTCTCTAAAATGACTTTGGTTTGTTCCCTGTGGACATTCTCTGTTTATGAAACTGGCTTCCCCTCAGGGCAATCTCCTGCATGTATATCATTCCTACTATGTGGTCCTTTATTTTATTTCCTAAACATCACAGACCTGACAGTTTCTTTCAAGTTAAATAAAAGTGGGCTGGGTTCCTCAAAGCACAAAACCAGATATCATGGAGTAATTGTGGAAGTCGGGGTGAAAGGAACTGCTACTCACAGCAAGAGAAGTAAGCTCAAATCAAAGTTCCTATACATGAATCTGATGGGCAGGCAGAGACCAAAACATGCATTTGTCATATCTAAGTGAATATGAAATTACTAGTCTCTAAGGCACCTTTCTCTGACAAATAGAATATAATATAATTATGGATTTTAGAGTCTGAAGCTATCTTAAAGACTATGTAGCTTTATGCCATCATTTTATAGAGGAGGAAACAAAGACCTAGCAAATTATTGAAGTTTAGCCAGAAAGCTTTATGGAAGAGCTAGGAAAGCTGAAACTAAAAGAAAGAGAGACACAGAAAGACAAAGAGAGGAAGGGAGAAGGAGAGAGAGCAAGACTTGCACATTTGGAATCAGGAGTATTTAATTTTAAAAGTTAATCCAAGTTACTATTCTTTTCTATAATTCTATTTTGTATAATTTGCATGCATTTTAGTTCAATCTTTTAAATTATCTCTACCATAACTAGATAGGTAAATTAAATATATATGCATACATATTATATATACATATATGTATACATACATATATAATTATGAATGTACACATACATTCATAATTACGACTTTTAGTGACAACTAGTTATAACAAATCTTTTACTCAAATATTAGGTATGGTTTGAGGAAAGATAAGTTGAACTTTTACTCATAAAGGATTGATTCTGTTTAGTGGGGAACCAAGGAAAAGGCATTTTATATATTAATATTGTTTCACCTATGATCCTAAAAAGGGAATTCAGGCAGTCATTTTTTTAAGGATGTACCTGAACAGAAGCAAAATGAAGAAAAAAGAGTGGGGCAGCTAGGTGGTGCAGTGGATAGAACACTAGCCTTGAATTCAGGAGGACCCGAGTTCAAATCTGGTCTCAGACACTTAACACTTCCTAGCTGTGTGACCCTGGGCAAGTAACTTAACCTCAGCCTCAAAAAAAAAAAAAAAAAAAAAAGAGTGATCTTCCTTTTGCTATCAATATAGCTGAGATCTTTGAGTTTTAATAACAAAAATAGCACAAAAGCTGTTGGAATTGGAAGGTTCTCTGTAATAAGGTGGCATTTTCCAAACCAGACACATACTTTTTAATAAAGCCTGATACCTCTGAGATGGAGTCAGTGGTGGGAGGGGGGGAAGGATGGGGGGGAAAAAGCAAGAAAAATATGACTAAAATTATTAAATGTTGATCAGAGATCAAAATCATTAAATATTTTAAGTACAATACATATATAAATATATCAACTATGCTTATACATCTAATTTTCATGAACTGATAGGAAATGCAATGTAATGATTAATTAAAACAATTAATAATAAGCATTTATTAAACTTTTAATATGTACCAGGCACTGTCCTGAGTGCAGGGATACAAAGGGAAAAAAAATGCAATGAATTTTTATTCTCTCAGGGAGAAAATGTGCACAAATAAAAAGCAAAGGGAGTAAGTATGAGTAAGTACAGAACCTTAAGTTCAGTGTTCTCTAGCTTTAATCACCATGCATTTTATAGTCTTGCCATTCTCCCTATGTTGTTATGATAGTATACTGTGATATTATCATATGGTGGTGATAGAGTGGCCCAGACAAGCATATATGTGCATCTGGTGATCTGTCCTTCACTAAGCAACTACATAGATTACTCCTCATAGGATCCAGGCTCTTCCTTTCAAAGTTTAGAATAAGAAATAGTAAGGCATGATAAGAGCTTTCATAGTTTTTCTCTGCTTGTGGGCTTGTAACTGTCTATTGATTTCAGATATTTCTACAAAGCATATGTGTACCCTGCAGGGTTTATAGGGAATAACATTGATATTCTCCCTAGCTATGTAGCTCTCTATATATGGTTTCAGCCCAGTTCAGCTTTGCTGAGCACAAAAATATGCATTCCATCATTGAAAGGAATCTTATTTCCCTTTTCCTTTCTATGTATTCAGGCAACCACAGCAAACCACAGTCAGGCTTATTGTTGTTTGGATTTTTTTTTGATCTAACAAGTTATTATTTTACAAATACCAATTTAAATTGTATGAACATAAAATAAAATAAGGAAATCAAAATATTTAATTTTGATGAGAAAAGATCATAGAGACTTATTATTCCAGTGGGTCTCAAATTACTATCAGGATATCCCTAGGAGTTCTTTTTCGGGATTCCTTAAGGGCAATTTTTTCTCATAATGACACTAAAGCATTTTAATTTCTAACTTGGTAAAGATTAATATATATGACCCCATTAACAAAAGCTTTTATTAATAATTTGTTAATAAATAATAATAACCTCAATGATTTTAAGAGTATAAAGTACTGTTGAAATGAAAAAAATACCAACTCCCTTATCTTAGAGATGAGGAGAACACATAGCCCAGAGAACAAAGTCATATGTCTATTGAACATCAGAGATAGGATTTGAAACAAAGTCCTGTGACTTGAGAGCCACTGCTTTTTTTACTCTACCAATGAAATATAAAAGAGATTGACTGCAAACACAGACATTTGGCTTAAGGGAGGTAAAACTAACTACCTCATCCTTCTAGCTTATACTTGATTAGCTGCACAGTTCTAATTTAAGCTATTGTTCATAATAAAAGTGTCATCTATATTTGTCTTTTGGTGGGTCTTTCTCCATTCCAATTCATTTTCTCTTCATCTGACAAATAGATTTTTCTAAAATATAGATTTGACCATATTATACTCTTCTCAAATTGAATAATCTCCAGTGACTCCTTGTTATTACCAGAATCAAATATAAAATTCTCTGTCAGGCAGAAACAAAATCAAAGTGGAATAGAAAGCAATGAAGTGATCTTCCTGTAAGAGTAGTAGTGTGGCTCAAAACATGTATATGGCCTCGCTTCTAAAAAGTTGGAAAAAAATACCCTGCAAGAGTAAGGAGGGCAGGTATCATGGAGGAAAAAGAATATAATTCTGCTTTTCTGAGACAACAAAACTCTCCATCTGGCTTATAGGAATGGAGACCAGCAGTAGTTCACTTTGTGTACTATTCTTTATTTCAGTCATGTCTCACTTTTCATGATGCCATTTAGGAAATTCTTGGCAAAGATTATAAAGTAGTTTGCTATTTGGGTTGTGACTTACCCATCATTTCATAGCTAAGTCTGAGGCCAGATTTGGACTTGGAAGACACCTTCTTAAATCTAGAACTTGGAACTTTATCCACTGTTCCATCGACTCCTACTCATAACTAAATATTGATCAAGACCTCAGACCAGGAAGGCAGAAATCAGAGTTTGTCCTGGATCAAGCACTTTGAGAGCAATGAAAATTTCTATGTCTCCACTTTCTCCCCTCCAATTCTGGAATAATACAATAATCAATGCCCCCCAAGAAAGCAGTAACAAGATAAGTCCAGACCTTTCTTGTAGAAATGCTGCAGAGCCCAATTCTAATATAAAATTTGAAGACACAATAAAGACTGGAAGTAAAAATAAACAAAAAAGAACCCAAACAAAAAATAAGTTAGGGGCAGGAAAACTCAAGACAAAAGAGAATGATTCAGAACATCTATATTACATTGCCACATAGACAAACACAGCTTAACCAAAAACTCACGTAAAATTTCTAGAAGAAATGAATTTTTAAAAGTTTATTCTTTTAATAAATGAAATGATATCTTATGAGGAAAAATTATGAAAGAAATAAGAATTATGGAAGAAAAGATTGGAAAGAGAATTGAGTTTATAAGAATATACAAAAGATACAAAAAGGTTGCTCAAAAGCAACAAATGGATCATGAAGGAACAAAAAATATTAAAACAAAGTCAAAGGGCTGAAAAAGTAGAAGGAAATATGAGCTAACTCACAGCAAAAACTAATATTAAAAAAAAGTTGAGGCACAAATATATAAAGAAGATTGGATTATTTAAATGTCATGACCAAAAAAAAAAGTCTAGATATCATATTTCTACATCTGTTAGAAGTAAAAAATAAATGTTTATAGCTAAATAGTTTACCAATCACTTCTTAAAAGAAATCCAAAAAGGAGAATTCCCAGGAATGCCATAGTTAAAATTTAGAGCTCTTCTAGGCCTATATATACCTATATACACACCCACATATAGCTACATATACACATGTGCATATATATATATATATATATATGAATATGTATGTATATGTGTGTATGTAAGTGTATATGTATATCTTTATTTTTTTCTTTTTTCCAAGCAGCCAGAAAGAAATCAAGTACTAAAGAATCAGAGTGTAAATCAGAAGCAATTCAGCAGTTAATACTGGAAAGTACAAAATACTTTAAAGTCAACACCTTCCTCTTCTGGGTCTTCCGGAACTATGGTTGCAGAGGAGACAGGACCTTCAGCCCTCTAGAAGAAGTAGCCAGTTATTATCTCTAAGAGTTATTTACTAGGATAATGACTGTAATGATTGGGCTGGAAGCAGGAAAAATAGCCCTGACTGGTGGAGTGCTACTATTCTCAGGATTGTTGATTCATCTACCTATTGGTGAATGTTGCTTAGTGTTGGTGGTCCCCATTAAGTAGGGTTACTCAAACATAGGAATTGCTCCTTTCATTGATGAATGTGAAGGAGAGGCTGAAAGGAGGACTATTATCCAGATACCATGTCTGGCTTATAATCAAGAAGACTTATCAACCTGGATTCAAATATGGTCTGAGACTTATTAGTTATGTGATTCTGGGCAAGTCACTTAACTATATAAATGAACTGGATATAGAAATGTCAAACTACTTCAGTATCTCTGTCAAGAAAACATCAAATGTGTTCACAAAGAGATAGATATGGCTGAAATGTTAGGAAAACAACATGGCCAGAAACAGCACTCCTTTCTGTTTTAAAATTTATGATTCATGTTTGCAACAGACATTAAGTTCCTATTTCTTATATGAACTATTATTTTTAGTGCAAGAATCATTGAGATATATGGGAAGACAGACAGATAGAACAAGAATTAGAACCAGAGCAATCTCAAATCTTGTACTGCTAGGCATATTAAATAAATCAATAAATAGTAACAAGCATAATTGCCTACTAAATTCCAGGCACTGTGGTAAACACTAAGAATTTTTTTAAAAGGGGAGAGGGGAAACAGTCCCTGTTATCATATAGCAGGAAATATGCAAACAACTATGTATAAACAACATATAAAGGATAACCTAGAAATGATCTTAGAGTGATGTCACTAAGGTTAAGGAGAACTAGGAAAGATGTCTTTCACTTTCACTTCCAAAGTGGAATCAATATGTTCTAAAACTAATTTGTTTCTCTGAGTTTCTGTGTGCTTATATATATATATGGGTTTATATGTGCTTACATGCTTTATGAAGTTTATAAAACTGAATTACTACATTTATCCAACTCCTTAAAATTTCCAAAGAATGTCTTTTATGTATGTCCCGGCTCACAGCCTGATCTTTCTGCCCACCCGTCAGTGGCCCAGCTAGATCAGCTCACCTGCCTTCAGGCTCCAACCCAGATCACACAGAGACAGACCCACCAGGAGGCAAAGGTGAGGTCAGAGAGTTTATTTTTAGCACAGTCTCATTTATAGCCCCTGTTAGTAGGGAGGATCTCTAGGAGCCAGAGGGGTTGGGTCATCTAAGGATTGCTCCATGGAGAAGGAGGGAGACATGCACGGCTTCCTGAGCACTAAGGAGGGAGGCGTGGCACTTGCAGTGGAGAGTGCTGCCTCTTAGGGCTAGCACCACCTCCACATAATGCTCACCTGCACCTCTACCTCTCAGCTCTCACATACCATCCCTGTGCCCTGTTCTACATTCTGCTCCCATTATATCCTCCCCCCCTTTTTTTAATTAGTAAGACCGAGTGTTCTCATGTTGATGAATGAGAAGCTCTTCCTTAGGCACCTCTATAGAATTTTTTAAAGAATATGTATAAAGAATTCTAGCAAAAGAAGCAAAAGCAAAAGAAGCAACAATACAAAAATGTCCACAAAGAGCCCATGGAATACAATAGAAGGGGATCGGAAAGGAAGTGTGTTGGATCCAATCACTAAGCCAGTCCAGCAAGGGTGGTCATCTCTTTGCTATCGTGCTACTTTGGTCATTTCTTGGGTTATCTCTTTCTCTTCTTCTTCAGCCCCTGTTTTAACAGGGGCAACTTTCCCTGTTCTCTCTGGAACCCAGTGGCTTTCCCCATCAAGATCTGCAAGACATACATATCCTGGCCCTCTCAAAGTACTAAGGATGAACCTTGCCAATGTCATTCCTCATCCTTCCAAAGGACCTTTTGAATGTTCTCTGCCATTTGAAGCCCTGTTTTCAGGGGACTAGTTTTCTGTCCTGTATATAAGATTGTGCCAAATGTATCATTCCTATCCAGGCACTAAAATTGTAAGTGTATAAAGCCTTATCCACATCTGCCTGTGTGGACCATCAGGGATTCTGTTTACTTCCTTTCCCTTTCTGTTTAACAAGGGTGGCCTTCAGAGTACAATGAGTCTGTTCCATGAGGGCCTGACGCTGTGCGTTATAGGGAATCCCTGTAACATGTTTAATGGAGAACATGGTGAAGAAGGTGACCATCTGCTTAGAGGTATAAGGAGGCCCATTGTCTGTGTTTATGGTATTAGGAACTCCGTGACAGGAGAAGCAACTATACAAATGTTTAATGACCGAAGGAGTGTTCTCACAGGAGGCCTCTGTGGCCAGAGGAATTTAGAAAAGGTGTCAATACAGTCATGGATGGCCATATGGCCCACATGTGTCACATCCATTTGCCATAAATCATTGTGGAATTAACCCCTGGGATTAACTCCTTTACTAGGTGAAGGAGAGAGAAACTGAACACACCGAACATACTGCTTTCCTATCTGTTGGGCTTGTTCCTGGATGAGGCCATAAAGGTGATGTAGAGAATTAGCAAGTAAGTGGAGAAATTCATGGGCACATTCAGGTGGTACGGTGACTGTGAGAAGGGAGCATTGTAAAGCCCAGTCTGCCACCTCATTGCCAGCAAATATGCCTCTCTTACAGATTTGGTGAGAATATACATGCAGGATGTAAATGGGATGTTTCCTAATTTGTAAAATCAGCTGCAACTCAGCAAGAAGGTTAGCAATTGAAGAATTCTGAGGTTGTAGGACAGCATCCTCAATGCCTCTGAGCACTCGGACAGCATATAAGCTTTCTGGTATGATGTTAATGGGCTCTGGGTATCTTTTACAGGCCTGGAGGATAGCAAAAAGCTCATTTTTCTGGGTGGAATCATAAGGAGTCTCTAACACCAGACTCTCTTTTGAGCACTCATAATAAATTGAGGCCTTGCAGTTCTTAGAGCATCAGTAAAGACATTTGTGTCTTGCACAGGCTCATCATTAGTTTTCTTACAAGGAGGGTGTACCAGAATATGGGACAGCAAGAGAGGGAGTAAGCATGTAAAATGCTGGTTTAGTGTAGCCCATTGAACACAATACTCCCATGGCCAGTATGTTTGCATCATAACTTTTCTAGCTCCTGGCTCAAAGGGTAAATACAGTAAGGGTCTTTTCCCTGTTAGACGGAAAGCTCTCTACTGCCTCAAGGGCAAGTTCTCCAAGCATTTCAATATGGTTTGGTAATACTTTCTGTGGTCTTGTCATGCACACACATTCCAAAAATTTACTACCTCGATGTAATGCCATGAAAGGACTGGTCTGCTAAAGAGACCTCTCTGGGACATGTGGGGTCCCATCTCACCTTCCCAGATTTAGAAGTGAGAGCAATGATCTATTAAATTGCGTCCTTTGCAGAGGAGGTCCATTTACAAGGGAAGTTAGATCAGACTCTCCTTTCAAGATGTCATATAAAGGCTAAATTAAAGAAATAGTAATAGGAGCATGAGCCCTTAACCATTGAATCTGTCTAACTAGTTTCTGAAATAGGTTCAGAGTATTCAGCTTGTCTAATTTTGTTAGGTATCTGATTAGTAACTGTAGAAGTCCCCATGTGGAGTCCCAGGTAAATGATGGGATAGTTATGTTGGCTCTTTTCTGGGGCTATCACCAGTCCAAGATGAGTGAGATCTTTCCCACTGCTTGATGATAACAGTATATCATCCATATAGTACAGTATCATGGCATGAAGCCACGCTTTCCTAATTGTCTCTAGCACTTGCACTACATACACCTGACACAAGGTGGGGCTAGAACACATCCCTTGGGGGAGAACTTTCCATTGGTAGGGCAGATCAGGTCCCACATTGTTTATAGAGGGAATGGTAAATGCAAATCTTTCTTACCTCTGGGGCCAGAGGGATAGAGAAGAAACAACCTTGTATGTCTATTATTGTAACTGGCCAGCTGGTGAGTACTAGATTAGGAGATGGCATGCCGGCTTTAGGGCTCCCATAGGTTCAATAATAACAGCCCTAAGGTCCACTAGAATTCTGAATTTTCAAGATTTTTTTCTTTATGATAAATATAGAACTATTCCATGGGCTGAACTTTGGTTCTATATGTCTGGCCTTCAATTATTGTTGCATAATTTCACATAAAGTTTGGGCTTTGTCAAATGAGAAAGGCCATTAGGGTACCCAAACCATACGTTAGATGTCCATTTTAATGGTGTGGTCGTGATATGAAAGGTGGTGCCCACACACCCAATGACCCCAATTAAAAATCCTGTGGAGGTGGTATATAAACTGAGGCCCCACAAGCCTTCAATATGTCCCTGTCCCATAGATTGTACCTGAGACCTATGACCACCAGGGATTGGAAAACCCCCTGTTTGTCTGCAAACTTCTAGGGCAGGTCTTCTGCTGCAACTCCTTTAGATATAGCAGCCGGGAGGGCATCCATTTGAAAGGTACTGAAGCCAACATTCTCACATCTCTTTATCATCTGTTCCAGGCCAGCCTCCCCATCTAAAGTAAGCATGGCCTTCTGGCAGTTAGTTTTAGCATTCTCCAGTGCCAATTTCTGTATAAGGAGGCTGTAGGCTTCTCTTCTGCCAACTGACTTCTCAACAGTCACCACAAAATCAGGAAAAAGTTCATCTGGCCCCTGTTTAATTTTGGTCATTGAGGACTTCTGCTTTCTAAAACCCTGAATTTTTCTAAATACTCATTGGGCACATTGGTACACAGCTTCATATACTGTTGCATCATGTTGCATTTGATCCTCATTTCTTTCATACCTTCCATCTCCTACTATTTTTTGAAAATCATCTTGAGGAGTGCGGCTCTGCATATCCCTCACAAAGTTTTTTTGCCAAGTCTGCAAACAGTCATCCACTGCACAGACTCCCCAGGTTTAAGGCAAACTTTAGCAACAGCCTTCCAATCATTCGAGTTAATATATTGCTAGAGGCTAAGAGAGCCAAAGCTCCTTAATATAAGGAGAGTCAACCCTGTAAGTATTCTGCCTTTTTCAGTTCCTTAAATTTCCCTGTCCTTCCCTGCAGGCCTTCAAACATGACACAAGCATCTAGCCAAGCTTTTGCTTCCTCATCTCTTTCCTTCACTGTTTTCTGTGTTATTTGTCCTAAACTTGTCTGGGAATCTCCAAAACCTCCACAAAGGGGTTCAGAGGGAGCGAACAGGAGACATATCTCCTCAGGGAAGCAGGGGATGAGGAAGAAGGCCATGCCTCAGAGATAGAGATAACCTTCCCTCTGTTCACTTTCTCCTCCCTCATCTTATCACCATAATTTTTCCTCAAGGTCATATGTTCCTCTACATCTTACTCCTGCCTTCTCCTATTCTGTTATATCCACTTCCTGCTTCTTCCTTACTAACTCTTCCTTTTTTGTCACATCCATATCCTTTGTCTTCTTGTTTACTTCCTGATTCTTTCCTACAGCTAACTTCCATCTGCTCCATTTTATAAGAGCATCTGGTCCTGATGAGTTTTAGGCTATGACCCTCATTTGTTTTATGACTCTTCATTTGTACTTTATTATCTACTTTTAATGGATTACAGCTTGCACCTCTTAAAGTGCTTCTAATAACTGATAAATGAGGTGGTGCTGTTCTGGGATGGCTCCCAGTGTTTCCTTATCATAGGAAGCCATCTGATTACCTACTACCTCCCACTTTTTAAAATCAATTTCCAATCCTGCTTGCTTTATTATTCTATAAACTTCTTACCCTAGCACCTCCCAGTTTTAGACCTTCACTATAGTTTGTCCCATACAGAATGCTTTGCTCTGTTTCCTTCTTGCCCTATAGACCTGCTAAACAATGAGGTCCTAGCCGAGGTGTCCCTGTTTGGTCGCCACTTGTCCTGGCCCACAGCTTGATCGATATGCCCACCAGTAGGTGGCTGGGACTAGACTAGCTCATCTGCCTTCGGGCTCCAACCCAGATCACACAGAGATAGACCCACCAGGAGGTAGAGGTGAGGTCAGAGAGTTTATTTTTAGCACAGTCTCACTTAAAAACCCTGTGAGTCTTCCAGTTGATCAATGATGGACAGAAATAACTACACCCAGGGAAGGAACACTGGGAAGTGAATGTAAATTGTTAGCACTACTGTCTATCTACCCAGGTTACTTATACCTTCGGAAGCTAATAATTAATGTGCAACAAGAAAATGGTATTTACACACATATATTGTATCTAGGTTATATTGTAACACATGTAAAATGTATGGGATTACCTGTCATCGGGGGGAGGGAGTGGAGGGAGGGAGGGGATAATTTGGAAAAATGAATAAAAAAAAAAAAAAACCCTGTGAGTAGGGAGGTCCTCTAGGAGCTAAAGGGGCTGGATCTTCTAAGGATTGGTCCATGGAGATGAAGGGAGGCATGCAAGGCTTCCTGAGCACTAAGGAGGGAGGTATGGCATTTGCAGGGGCAAGTGTCACCAACTCCACATAATATTCACCTGCTCCTCTACCTCTCAGTTCTCACATACCATCCCTGTGCCCTGTTCCACTTTCTGTTCCCATTACAATGAATGTGTAAATGTGTCTAGATATGTAGAAGTATATATTTGCATATAAATATATGTATTATATATAATCTGTCTATATCTATCTACATAACTATATATGTATATAAAATTGATCTGTGTATATGTATATATATATATGCGTATATGTATGTGTATATTATATCTCAATTGAGCCTCCCTGTGAGATAATTATTATTATCCTCATTTTATAGATGAGAAAGTTAAGTGAGTTTCTCAAGATCAAAAATTTGGTAAATTTTTAAAGCCAATTTTGAACAAAGGTCTTCTTAAATCTAGGCTCAATGATTTTTGTTCTGTACTAGCTGGCTGCCTAAATATATGCTCATCTTCTCACTAATAAAAATATTGATTATCATTGAATGATTTCAGGTCTTCACACATCCTTTGAAGCAAAAAGAATAAGAAATAAACAAAAAAATTGTTATTGAATTGAAAGATTTTGCTTCATAAAGTTTTTATTTTTAGATGTCATACTTCTCACAGTAATAAATATAAAAAGCTTTGATAATATGCATATAATTATTTTAAAACACCCTTACATCCCCCAAAATTTCTTCTTTCCAAAATTTGATATAATCAAGAACTATATTTAACAAAGGCAAAGTAAGAAGCACAGTCTTTGAAAAAGAAATGCAAGAATTGAATGAATGTTGTACAATCCATGCTTAATTATGCTTGTTAATGAAGAGGAAAGAATGGGAAAAACAATGAATTCTTAACTTTTATTTTTGAGTGTCAGAATTAGAAATAATCTTCTTAGTCAAACCAGATACTTCTTAGGATTCCTAGTTCATTTTTAAACTCAGATTCAATAAAACCTCCTACCTGAATCCACTGCTGATTTCCTCATTGTTAATTCCCCTCCTTTCAATGAAGTTATTTCATGTTTTGTATTTAGATAATAGTATCTTTTCTTTTTTTATTATTATTATTTTTATTAAAGCTTTTATTTACAAAACATATGAATGGGTAATTTTTCAACATTAACCCTTGCAAAACTTTCTGTTCCAACTTTTTCCCCCCTTCCCACTACCTCCTCCCCTAGATGACAGGTAGTCCAATACATGTTAAATATGTTAAAACATATGTAAATTCAATATATCTATACATATTTATACAGTTATCTTACTGCACAAAAAATAGGATCTAGAAAAAAAAACTGAGAAGGAAAACAAAATGCAAGCAAACATCACCAGAAAGCAGGAAAATGCTATGTTGTGATCCACACTCAGTTCCCACAGGCCTATCTAGATGGCTTTCTTCATCACTGAACAATTGGAACAATTGGTTTAAATCATCTCATTGTTGAAGAAAGCCAGAACCATCAGAATTGATCATTGTATAGTCTTGTTGCCATATATAATGATCTCCTGGTTCTGCTCATTTCACTTAGAATCAGCTCATGTAAATCTCTCCACCCCTTTCTGAAATCATCCTGTTGGTCATTTCTTATAGAACAATAATATTCCATAACATTCATATACCACAAATTGCCAGTGAACCTATGGAATTTTTATTCTATTCTTCATCTTATGATGTTGTTTGTCCATTTCTGTTGATCAACAACAACAATTTAAAAAATGATAACAATGATAACATCAAGGCCCAATCCATCATCCATGTTTTTGATATGAATAGAGAAGGAAAAGTAGGGAATGACCTTGCTCCTGCAGATCTTTGGAAAGAGCTTAGAAGATTACAATATCTCACTAATGCATAATCATAGAAAATCTGAATGAAATATTACCCTTAATGTAATGAAAAAGGAATCCAGCAAATACAAGTATATCAGAAATTCTAAACTTCCTTCATAAACAATTGAAAGTTAAATATTAAAAGATTAAGGCACTAAAAGAAATTACTAAAAACAAAATAAACAATTCAAAATCAACCAAAAACCTGCTATAAAAGCTTAGGAATTTATGAAAGCAGAAACAACAGAGAATCCTCAATAGGGGAATATGAAACATTTCTAGTCATATATACATGTGATCATAAGAAAACATAATCATGAAAATTGTATCAAATGAGAAACTAAAGTTTGAACAACATTAATATAATGATTGATAGACCATTTATCTCAAGATATATAACTGTAATTATAGCTCCTCTGAAAAACTGACTAGAACTATGTAGCAGAACCTCACTACTTCTCATGTACTAAGTAACAATAAACTCCCATATTACAAATAAAGACATCAAAGTATTTGAAGGACTCAATTAATATTTAAGTTGACAATGTTCACAAACCCAACTGTTTCCTAGACACTCATCCATAAAACCTTAAGAAAAATAGATCTAATAAATGTTAAAATGCAAAATTTATGTGTGTATTTATGTATATGGAATAAAAACGTATATGAAATAAAAGGTTTTCAGAATATGAAGAGGCAAGAGAAAAAATTAAAGTCACATGGCAATAAAATGATTTCTATTTAAAGGATCTTTAATGTCATCATTTCTAACTATTCATTTTATACACAAAAAACAAAGCCAAGAAAATTGGCTAAGATCAAAGAAGTATTAAGAGTCTGAGGTAGAATTTGAATCCAGATCAACTTAATGCTTTATGGATTACATGACTTTAATTTGAATTTCAGAACTTTTAAGTTTTATCTGATATATATATATATATATATATATATATATATATATATATATAGTCAATTAACTTTTCTGCATCTTTGCTTTAAAGTGAGTTAGGAATCCTAAGGTGCAGTATAGTGGTTGCTTCAAGACAACTTCAAAGTTTCAATGAGAAGAAATAAATAACTTTCATGGTTATACTATATGGTTTTTTAAGTTCATTCCAGAATGAAATTTGTGATTCTGTGATCAAATGATTCTGAAATAGTGTTATTCATTCTCACTCTGCAACTTTAGGGTTATCTCTAAGCAATAATTGCCTAAGCAATTATTGCAGAAATACCTCAAGTAGTCATTTGTGCTTTTTCCAATCTAAAATTGCTTTTCATTTGCTTTATAAATATTTTATATTATTTATCTATTTATGTATTTATTTATAAGGCATAATGGCAGAGTGTCCAAGGGAACCAGCCTTAGAGCTAGTCAAAACTAATATCAATTTCTCCCTATTATACATACTTGGCTGCATGACCCTGGACAAATTAGACTTAAGTTGAATAAAAAGTGATGATATAAATTGTAGATGGAATTTCTTCATGAAAGAATTTCTCATACCAAGGAAATCACTGGCTTAGTCCTTATATTTTATATTCATTATTTTTACTTCTAAAGGGGTGTTTTGTATGCCTCTAATAAAATATGATCTCTTTGAACACAAACTATTGCAACAGTTATCAAGAGATGGGAATGGCCAAAGTAGCCATGTAGCTCAACCTCAACTTTTCACAGGTAAGGAGCATAGTTAATTGAGGCCCACAGAGTTTAAGTGATTTGACTCTGTATTTAGATAAAAAGACTATGAGTTCCTTGAGAGCATGAAATTTTGTTTTGCTAGAGGTTTTGTCATTGTTGTTGTTTGTTTGTGCTCCTTTTTTGTATCTCCAGAATTTAGCACTGTACCTGGAAAATACTTAGAAATTTATATAAGCATTTAAGAAATACCTATTGACATAAATAGCAGAGCTAGAAATTCAAGTTTATAACTTGAGATTAATAATTTTGTGAATACTATTTTCCCTTCACTGTGTTTGTATTTGTATTCTTAAATCTTTAAATGTAATAGATACTTAAGAAATTAAATCTGATCATTGGTAGAATATTTATTTTATGGTGATCTGAAATAAATAAAATTGCAGAATTACATTACAAAGTATATATGAAGACAAATTAATTTAATGAATGAAAATTAAATGTCCAAGTATAGAGCAAATAAAGTATAGGAATGTCCTGAATCAAGTTTAGAACATAAATTTTGAGTGAAATTTTAAAGGAAAATGTAAATAGATAGTGAGAGATTTTTTTTAAAGTATAATAGGGCGGGAAGGGAAGAAAGTTAGGAATGGCACATATCAAGCTAGAAGTAGGAATGTATCAATCACAGTGTTAGAATAATATTGTCAAAAGTGGATTGTAATCATAGCACCTAACACTCTTATTTTGAGCAAGAAATAATCCCCAAAGACTAATGGGAATTATTCAGTCAACACAGTAAGCATTTATTAGATATTGAAGTAGGATTTTAACTGGAATTTAAAGGAAACCAGGAAATTGACTCATATTTTTGAGTTATAATCTTATCTAAGGACCAGAGAAATCCAGAAAACTTTCATTGCCTGCAAGGAGTTCAATAGACTACTTTGTTAAAGGGAAAGAAGAGTACTGATGTTATTCTGTTATTAACAATTGTTATAGTAAACCAAAGTTAATCATCAATGGTCATACTAGGCTACCTGATCCATTCTTACCAAGTTGGATTACTTGGTGATAAAACCAACAACTTTGTTTTAAATGGGATCTATTTATAAATTTTCATAAGAGACACAGACTTTTGAAAATGGAAAGTACATTATGGTTTATGTAGACTAAATAAATATTTCATTTAATGGAGGAGGAAACAGATACAAGGGAATTCCAAAGTGGTGACAGAGACCAGTATTCTTTCCACTATACCATATATTTTTTCAAGTATTTCTCTAGTTAATCTTAAGATAGAAATAATAACTATTATAAACTTGGAAATAATTTAAAATGTCTTCTAAGAAAAAAGGTAAATTGCCTTCCTAATCAACATGGTTTGGTTTCATTTTTTTCTAACAGCAGTAATAGTAATGCACTACTACAAATGCATGATATTGTATGAATTTTTTTCTTCCATAAATCCTCTGCACTTTCAAGTATGCCTTCATAATATATTTCCATATTATCATTAAAACAAAACCACAAAATATCAGCATTTATCTCAAGCAAAAATGACCATGAGCTATGCATACCTCTTTTTTTTCTGGATGCTTTGAATACCATTTTATTCATTATAATTGATCTTCATTGATGATTTTTTTATAAATTAAAATCTTCAAATATGTTAGGGGAAACTATGCATATTACTTTATGGGTGAATCAGTAATAATATATTATCTATTTTTCCTCTAATCAGAAACAGACTGGGACAATATTTAAGGGAGGAAGCACTATAAAAGACAAGAAGTGATTTGGCTTTGGTTATCCAAGCCTCATCTTCTCAATTAATTATAACCATGCTGAGGAAAGTAATACTATGGAGACAATTAGCATAACAGTCTGAACAAAAAGAGTAAAGAAATCAGCAAAATTAGAATGATTGGTTGACTCAATTGAAAGAGATAGTAACTTGTCTGACACTCTTCTGAAAGGGCATTATAATAAGATGAAAGTGACAATTCTTTGAATTTTCTGGCAGCTACAAGAATGCCAATTTCAGTGAGTTGTTGCATTCTTTAAAAAGAAGAAAATATTGCTTATGAAAAATAAAGGCTCTGTCTCAAGAAAATATTAAACTTTTTCCATTCTCTGCCAACTATTCCCAAATTAATCTTCCTAATATGGAGCTTGCATCATTCTATAACCTCCCTCCCTATTCATTAGCATAGAAGAATTCTTTCTTCTCTGGCAGGATGAGAAGTACTCACTTTGTTCCTGGCCACTATGGGTTAAAAATATAGTCCCAAAATCAAAAGAAGCCTATGATGTAAATAGGGAGATAATACTATCATGCTCATAACTAGTGGATAAGAGATCATTGTATCTAAAAGAATGGCATACTGGTGTAATGAAATGCTAAATTGTTTGGCAAAGATATTCAAAGAAAAAGTAGACAAGGAGGTCTAATTGTCTGTTAGAGATAATATTAATTTATTGAAAGATTAAGTGAGTTGTAGCAAATCGTGATTCTTAGATTATTATTAGGAAATGTACAGTCAATTTTTCATTCTTCCTTATTGAAATAAGTAGAAATAAATTGATATTTTTAATATATGGCAATGTTTATTTCATATCTATTTTTATATGTAAATACATGTATATGTAATCTCCTTGGATAGAATACAACTTTCTTGAGAACAGAGACTATTTTATTTTTATGGTTGTATCTATTGGGAATAGCACAGAATTAAGAATCCTCATTTTAATAGAGTAATATTTCAATGGGTGATAAAAGGGAAAGCTTTTAGAAATAGGAAAAAATGAGTATAGATATGAAGCTAGGAAACTGCTGAATATGCTTGGGTTATCCAGGCAATTCTATTATCCCCTTGTAAAAATTATGTAGAGGATCAAAGAATTGGAACTGGAAAAAACTTTAAGGTTATCTCATCAAACCCCTTTATATAAAAATAATAATCAAGAAGCATTTATTAAGTGTTTATGTACTGGGTACTGTGCTAATCACACATATTAAGGAAGATCTGGATTTAAATCTGGCCTAAGATACTTACTAGCTATATCACCCTTAACAAGTGACTTAGCACTGTTTGTCTCAGTTTCCTCATTTATAAAATGATCTGGAGAAGGATATGGTAATATATTCTAGTATATTTGCCAAAAAAAACCCAAATGGGATCATGAAGAATCATATGCAACTGAAAATGACTGAATACCAAGAAAGATAAAAGATTAGAATGTTTTTAGAGGATGAAGAATTGCTCTGTTGAGTGTACTAATGTATAAAAGGGAGTAATATGAGATAAGGATAGAAAGATAGCTTGGAGTCAGAATGGGGATATCTTAAATGCCAAAACAAAATCAGATTCAGTATTTGAGTGGATTCATTTCATGATAAAGCGAGTTCTAACTATTTGAACTCTTTGAGGCATTGGAACCAACGTGGAAATCCTCTCTTAGAGAAAGAAGTTAGAAAGTATATTTATACATATGTATCATAGAGATAACAATGAATAGATAGATAGATATGTACACTTGTGTATTATTCTCTCCTAAATAAAAAGCAAACATTTCAAACAGTTGTTTCCCCTTGATGTAAGCAATATTTCCCCTTGATTACCTATTTTTACTTAAATGTCTCTATATCTTAGATCATTAAATATACTTATCTAATATTTGAGCTATGGACATTTTATCTTCCTGTGCCTCTGTGTCTCTGTATATATACATTTTTGGTTATTTTTTCCTCTCTCTCTCTCTCTCTCTCTCTCTCTCTCTCTCTCTCTCTCTCTCTCTCTCTCTCTCTCTCTCTCTCTCTTTCTCCCTCCCTCTCTCTCTCTCTCTCCCTCCCTCTCCCTCTGCACTGCTTCTCCTTTTTTGCTTAATTCACGTAAAACTGTACACCTGTACCATTTGCTCAAATAAATAGTTTTGGCTGTCGTGCTTTGTTGTTCCCACATGTCTTAAAAACTCCTTTAAAATTGTCAATAAAGGCTATCCTTACTGTTTACAAACATCTGGCTTTTCCCATTATGTATAATGTATAAAAGGAAATATGGACCAATTTTATTGTTTTTATTCCTTTTGAGTATCTTATACAGCTTTGTTCCTTTGCATTCCCTCCTTTGAGTACTGCAATGATTTCTAAAGTGTGATAAGTTAATCCAAAGTCATTTCACAATGACATTGAGTATCATGGTGAAAAGAAACTCCTATTTTGCTCTTTCCCTTAAACTGGACACAAAACATTTGCTTTTCCTTTCTTCAAGGCTCCATTTCATTCATATCTCTATTATTTTTCCTTTACTTGAAAGTAAACTCTCTCTCCTGGAATTTCTCATGTCACGTTATTTCAAACTTTTCCTTGTACTCGTATTTCAGTTTTAGAATAATCTTATATGAAAAATATTGGCCATGGGTCCTTAGACAATTCTATGTTCTAAGCAACTCTCTATAATTAGACTAATTTCCAAAAGGGTTGTAGATCTGCATTGGTACAGGAGGTTTCCTTACTCAAAAGTTTATGATCCTAATGAAATTCTCTTCATTATCCCTATCCATAGGCATTTATGAGTATGCTTCCCACCTTCTGTATCCCCCATCCCCATCACTATCACCACCATTGTTAAACTATAAACTTCTTGATGGAAAGGATTAGTTTTTGATTAATTTCTTTACCCTTAGCGCCTATCCCAATGATTTTTTTCCCTGTGTTAATACCAAATACATATAATTTCCTACCTATAGCAATTCCTTCTTCTAGAAAACTTCTTAAGCTGACTATATGATAATTTCTGACTATATATAGTTTCAGAGAGAGATGGGTGATTTGCCCATGGTCATATAACTTGTAAATGAATGAGGCAGCATCCAAACCCTCTGTACAGTTTTGAAATTTATTTTCTTAATTCACTTTTGTGCACCTCATTTTCTTGCTTGAGAAATGCTAGTGGTTTCCTCATCTTTAAAATAAAGCATAAACTTCCCTTTTGCCTCTTAAAGCCTTTCACAACCTCACTTAAGTCTAACTTTTCAAGTTTATTTCTCATTAATCTTCATATATTCCAGCCAAACAAGCATGCAGGTTATTGAGTGTAAGAGTACATGCATCTCTTTCCTCTCTGTCTTTGCAAAGGCTGTGCCATATGCCTAGAATGCACTTTCTTTTCAGCTCTGCCTCATACAATATCTAGTTTTCTTCAAAATTCTATTCAAGGACTAACTAATAAATCTACTTTATTCAGATTCCCCAAATATACTGGTGTCTTCCCCCAGGAAATCAGGTATTTTGTTTTATATTAATATATCATTCCTCCCACCAGTAACTCAACATGTAATGGAGTTTTCTGGGGGACGGGGGGGCTGGAGATGGAGAAGGATGAAAAGAACACATCAACACATCTTAGGTTGGTTATCAGATTCAACCTTCTCTTGATATCCAGGCCTAAGTCAGTCTCATCTAAGGTATATAGCCATTCACAAAATCCACACCCATCCCTGTGATTAAAGAGACTGTAATAATATCGCTTCCTTACCAATTCTCAGAATGACAAACTCTTAATCTGTCCCATGACAAACCAATTAATCATTTTCAAAATCAAGTGTTCATACTACCTGGTATTACATGATCTGTTCCTCATAGTTTAAGACTTGTTTTTGGAAGCTTTATGAACTCAAGAACATGTCCCTGCCATCATCCACTCCCTAAGATTGAATAATTAACCTTGGCCAAGGAATAGCATAATAAAGTGGGGGGAAAATATCTTTGGAATAAGAGGACTTTAATTTAAATCCCAACAATAATACACATGACCTATGTAATCTTAAACAAAATAGTAGGCCCCATTTTCTTCATCTGTATAATTAGAGGGTTGCTCTAAATGGTCTCTGACATCCCTGTGAGCTCTAAAGCTACAATTTATGACTCACAAACAATACTTCAAGCTAATTGGATGTCCTTATTGACAAACCAGTGATTATTATCCAAAATTTTTCTGATAAAGCATCCATCAGAGTGGCATATATGACTATTCCTTGCCAAAAATCTGGTATTATATGTCAAGAAAACACAAATTTTTCTCCTGTCACAATGGTAGAATCTGGAGAAAAAAAATCCTCATTTGCCCTCATGTACCTGTCTGCTGGACCAGCTGGCTAAGACAGTGATATTGACAGAATTTGACCTCCAGGGAGTATAAAACAAAATTGGAAAACTAGAAGGTAATAAAGAAAACCTTCCACATTCTGCATGGTCTATAGAATATTATTTGTATTTTTCAGTTTGTACAATGACTCTGCAAATGACCAGGTTCAAGGATTCATCACTATCACCACCCTAGGCAATTGTGACCAGTCTTGAAGGCCAATGTTCTAAAGGACTTTAAAATCTACTAGTAAAAAATAACTCCCTTGATATGTCAATGGGAACAGCTCAACTAACTTGTGATCAACACCTAAGAGAGCTGACTTTTTTCAGACTGTAATTGATATTTAATAGAGAGCAGCACAATTCTGTTCTCTCTGTCTTCTCTATAAAATAAAGAGTGGTCATAAGCCAAATTATTTCCTTTATCACAGGAACAAGGCACATATACATTCATATGCATATGTATATATACACATATGAACACTGAAAAATTATGCATGTAGTACATACATACATAAATATGTAAATATGTACATATAATGTACATGATACATAAACATACGTTGGCATATACATATTAAAGCAAATACAAGCATATATATGTATATATATATACATATATATATATACATGCTCATATGTGTGTATAAATACATGCCAATATAATGAATTGCATGTAAGACTCATGCTAAATATATATGTGAATACATATAGGTACTCGTGTGTGCATATGCATGTGCATCTAAGCACATAACAACCTGCTGCATTGTGTTCGGTGCACACATATGTATGTTCAAGTTAGCCATCACCAACTACCCCTTATTTAGAGGTAAGCATAACTCAACCTTACCATAAAGACAAAAGCCAATATATAACTTGAAGATATGAGTAAATAGCAAAAAATGAATCAAACGATAATTTTTTTTTAAAAGCTACAGAGTCAGGGAAGTTCAAGACACAAATCCAGAAAAAGACAATCACTTAAAGCTATCCACAAGAAAATAAAAAAATACTAATTGGCCATGTACCCAACAATAATTCATAGAAAAAACAAAGAAAACAGATAAAGAGCCAAAAATTACATCAAGTAATACTGATAGAGAAAATATTGGGAAAAGAAACAATAAAAATTTAGAAAATCATAATCTCACTACAGAAAATAATTCCTTAAAAATTAAAATTGGTCATGTGGCAGTTAATGAGTCCTTGAAACACTAAGAAACAAAATCAGAAGACTGAAATAACAGAATAAAATTGGAAATATTACATCAGAAAAATCAGTGACCTTGAAAATAGATGGAAGAAAGGGTAATTTAACAATTATTGAACTACCAGACAATATTGACTTTTTAAAAAGAGCTTAGACATCATATTTTAAGAAATTGTAATGGAAAACATCTATATATTATACTCAAAGACAAAGTAGAAATTTATCTCATGAAAGAGATTCTAAAATGAAAACTTGTAGAAATACTATAGAAAACCTCAGAGCTTCCAGATCAGTATGGGAAAGACTGCAAGCAACCAGAAATAAACAAATCAAATATCATGGAACTACATTCTGGATCACACAAGACTTAAAAGCTATCACTATAAAGGAATAAAAGGATTGGAGTGTAATATTTTTACAAGCAAAAGACCTTGTATTTCAACTAGGAATAATCTACTCAGTAAGACTAAATATGATCCTATTGGAGGAAAGTGAACAATTAATGAAACAAAGGATACTCAAGAATTCTTATTGAAAAGTCCAGTGCTAAATATAATATATGACATTCATAACTGTTAGGATTTGTACAAGGCACTTATGAACTGAGTTCACACCTTTAAAGGAGCTCAAACCTTTAAAGGAATTTATACCTTTAAAGGAGCTCACTCATTGATCCTTTAAGGAGCTCCCATAAGCCCAGGGAGTACCCACAAGTCCATTCTCTGGGAGGATATAAGGAGCCAAGATTCAGTGGGGAGAGTCAGTCTGAAGGGAGTCAAGGGGAGAACTTCAGGGAAGCTCAAGGAGATTTAGAGCCAGGATTCAGTGGATTCACAAGTCCAGGAGATTCACAAGTCTAAAGGAAAAGCCTGCTCATGGAATTCCGGGAGATTCATAACTAGAATTGACTTCTAGGAAACCCACAATCCCACACTCTTGGAGGCAGAGTCGAGATCTCATTCCTACTTTGGCATTCGTGCTGGTTGGTGATATTCTGAAAAGAGCTCATTAGGAACCAAAAAGAGAAGAAGGCCTACAAAAGCTATGCAACCCCCCAAGTGAAGGAGACAAGACTTGAAGGAGAAAATAAAGGATCTGGAGATAAGATTTGGAAAGAGACAGTAAAGGACTTTAACTCCTGGCTGCATTTTGGGATTATTGAACTAAAACTAAAGCCAAGGTTGCCTCCAGAACCTCCCAAAAGATCTGCTCCCAGAGAAAGATGACAACTTAGATAAACAGAACCTTCTCCAAGAGAATGATTATATTTTAGAGAAACAAGACTATGAAGCATAAAATGAAAAAACATGAAAGATAAATCATAATAGATATTAATATTAAACTGTTTACTTTCCCATATGAAAAGAAGTTATATGTAACTACCAAAATCCTTTTTAATTATTAGAACAATTTAAAAAAAAGTCTACATAGACAGAAGGCATTAGTATGAGTTTATTATGTTAGAATAATCTCAAAATAAAAATGAAAAAGTGAGAAAGAGGGATAAACTAGGAGAATGGGAAAGTGGAAGGAAAACAAGAAATTATTTTACAAAAAGCATCACATAAAGAAAAGTTATTTATAATAAAGGGGGAAATGGGTGAAGGGAATAGTCATTGCTTGAAGCTCCCATATGAACTGATTCAAAGAGGGAAGAATATAGACACACACACACACATAAATGTATGTGTAAACACACATGAGTGCGCATACTCATACACATACACATACTCAGATGGGGAGAGTAATTCATCTTATTGAACAAGGAAGGGATTTGAAAAGGGAATAAGAAAAAAGTAGGAGATTGGTGAGATTAGAGAAAAGGAAAGAGAAAAAGTAGATTAAAGGAAGCATTGATCAAAAGCTGTACAGATTGTTTTTGAAAAGGGAACAGTATTTCTTTGTGCCTTTGTAAATTTTATTTTGTTCTCTGCTATTTTTTTACTTTATTTTTATTTTGTACTTTTTACTTTATTTGCTTATACCTTTACCCTTCTCTTTCCCCAAAGGTAGGAAAAAGACACACTACAACACACACACACACACACACACACAGACACACACACACACATGTCTATAAGTATACATCTAGCTACACTAACACACAGATATGTGAGATTGTCTTATGCTTATTCCAACTTGCCATTTGTTTTTCTAAAGTTGGATAGCATCTTCCTTTATAAGTCCAAGTCTTTCCATGCTTTTCTAAATTATCCAACATTTCATATACCACAGCAACATTCCTACCCAAACACATCGTATCTAAGCAATCATCTATGAAAGTGCTCTTTCCCCCAATTTCTGCATTCCTTCTATTCTTAACTACATAGGTTTTGTTTATACAATAAATTTTTAATTTAAGATAATCCAAATTATCCATTTATAATTCTACAATGTTCTCACCTTATAATAAAGTCTCAAGTATGATGATATTGAATCTGCTTCCTTTATATTTTTTTACCCTGGATTCTTTGAAGTTCCTGACCTTTTGTTCTTGTAAAAAAAAAAAAAAAAAGCATTACTATTATGTTTTTGTCTAACTCAATTAAGATCATTGTTTATCATTTTAAATGGGATAGACTTGAATAGATAGCTTAGGTAAAATTGTCATTTTTTCTTCTACTGATTTTTATCTACCCATGAACATAAATATTATCTTAATTATTTAGATCTGTCATATAATATAGTTCCACCAATTTTCTTTTTTGATTTAATCTATTTTAGTTATAACTTTGTTTGAAATCATGATTATTACTTCTGCTTTTTTCACATAATAAATTCTACTCCTGCCCCATATTTCATACACACAAAGGTTTTCCTAAAAACAACATATTGCTGGAGTCAATTTTTAAATCTGCTATTCATTTCCATTTTAGGGCTAAATTCATCCCATTCACACTCTAATCTATAATTACTTCTTGTGTATTTTCCTCTTTCCTATTTTTCCTGACTATCCTTCTCACCCTATTTATCCTATTCGTCCTCTTTCCTCTGCTTTATTTTAGCCAATATCTTGACTTTCTATTCCTTAACCTAACTACCCCTCCAAAAAGCAGTCCTTTACCCTCTTTCCAAACTTTTATCTCCTTGCCCTCTTATTTCTTTCTGAATTTAGAAAGTTCTTATACCATTCTGTAAAGAAGTATCCACATATGCATATATAGTAATATATATGAATATATATGCATATATGTTGTATATATTTTATGTATAAGATACATGTATGTGTGTAAATCAGTCTATATCTGTTTTATACACGCATGTGTGCATGTATATTTGTTCCCTCTTTAAATTATTCTTGAGGAGAATAAGGTTCTAGTACTACTAACTCTCCTTACTATTAGCTTCTTCTGTATCAAATTTTCTTTTTATGCCTCGTTTGTGTGAAATAATTAGTTCTTTTTTTTCTCCTTACACTATTTTATTTTTTAATCACTTCTTCAAACTCATTTCAGACCAAGTCTTCCTTTTAAAGTGCCCAAATAATGGTGACAGTCATAAAAGTACTGATAATATTTTCACATATGAGAAGAAAATAGCTTTGAACAGAGTCTGTCCAGCTCAAGATTGACTGAAAAACCTTCAAGACAGGTCATTCTAACTGGGGTGAAAAGAGTGTTCAGTGACTCTGGGAAAGCTTTTAAGAGGGTTTTAATCACAGCAAATCAGCAGCTAAGTTCCTTAGTCCTGGCTCAGTAAAAAGCAAATCAGCGGGGCAGCTTTCAGTCCCTGCTCAGAAGGCAAACTCAGAGAAACCAGGATATTTCCTGATCAGAGTAGGCAAAGCTACCCCCAACAAAACACAAGGACACCCTGTGTTCAAAGCCAAAGATCAGAATTGCACAGGAAGCTTGGGACAGCACCTCTTTTACCCTAGGAGCAGAGCTACATTTTAAAAGGAAAAAAAGAAGAAATACCAAAAGAAAAGAAGAAACAGAAAAGAATCTTGAGCATAGAAAGCTACTATGGTGGCAGGGCAAACCAAAACTCAAAGTCAGATGAAGACAAAATGTTCATGGAAGAAATCTTAAGGGGTGAAATAAATTGGTTTCAAACCCAAAGAGGCTTCTTGGAAATGCTCATAAAAGATTTCATAAGGCAAATAAGAGAACTAGAAGAAAAAATAAGCAAAAAAAAAAAAAAAAAAAATGAGGTATGCCTGGAAGAGTCAAGAGCTTGGAAAAGGAACAAAAAAAATTATCTGAAGAAAACAACTATTTAAACAGTAGAAACAAATATGCATGCACACATGCGTGTATAAAACAGATATATACTGATTTACACACATACATGTATCTTATACATAAAATATATACAACATATATGCATATATATTCATATATATTACTATATATGCATATGTGGATACTTCTTTACAGAATGGTATAAGAACTTTCTAAATTCAGAAAGAAATAAGAGGGCAAGGAGATAAAAGTTTGGAAAGAGGGTAAAGGACTGCTTTTTGGAGGGGTAGTTAGGTTAAGGAATAGAAAGTCAAGATATTGGCTAAAATAAAGCAGAGGAAAGAGGACGAATAGGATAAATAGGGTGAGAAGGATAGTCAGGAAAAATAGGAAAGAGGAAAATACACAAATGGAAAAAGAGATACAAAAGATAATTGAAGAATATAATATATTGAATTATATATCATATAATATATTGAAGAATATATATAGATATAGATATAGATATATATCCAATATATATCTTGTTTAACTAGAACAGGACAAATGGAAGCTTATGATTTCGTAAGACATAAGAAGCCAAACACACTAAAAAGAATGAAAAAATGGAAGAAAATGTGAAATACCTCATTGGACAAATAGCCAACCTAGGAAATAGATCCAGAAGAGGCAATTTTAAAATTATTGGGCTACCTGAAGACCATGACCAAAAAAAGAGCCTGGATAGTTTTCTACAAGAAATCATTAAAGAAAACTTGCCAATATTCTAGACACAGAAAGAGAAATACTCATTGAAAGAATCCATGGATCATCTCTGGAAAGAGATCCCATAAGACAAACCTTAAGGAACCTTGTTGAAAACCTTCAAAACTCCAATCTTAAGGATAGAATACTGCAAATGAGAGACAAAAACAATTCAAAAATCAATGAGCAACAGTCAGGATTACCTAGTATCTGGAAGCTTCTACAATAAAAGTTAGGAGTACATTGAATACTATCTTCTAGAAGACAAAGGACAAAGGTTACAACCAAGATTTAACTGCCCAGCAAAGTTATCATCTTTTAGGAGAAGAGATGGAGCTTCAATAAAGTAACAATCATTTCTATTGAAAAAAATCAGAACTAAACAGAAAATTCAATCTGCAAACACAGGACTCAAGAGAACCATAGAAAGGTAATCAGGGAGGAAATATATATTATTTAAAAATTAAACTGTTTACATACATAGATGGGAAAACTGTATCTGTAACTCTTGAGAATTGTATCTGTCACTGTGGCACTATCACATGAATTGAGAGTTTGGTTGTGAATGGACTCTGATTTGATTACATAAAAAAAGACAATAAGGGGTGGGAAAAAGTCTGTGCTGGAAGAAAAGTAAAGGGAAGGTATAATGGGAAAATTAGATTATATGAAGAAGCCTAAAAAAAACAACTATAATTGATGATGATTGTCTGAAATTTGATCTCATCAGGTTGGCTGTAAGATGGAATAACTTAATCATTCAATTGGTTATAGAAATTTATCTAACTCTATGAAGAAGTTGGAGGAAAAAGAGGAAAAGAAAAGGAAGGGCAAGATAGAAGGGAGGGCAGAAACAATAAGGAAAAAGATAAGAAGATACACAAAGGATAGAAGAAAACTTAATGGATGCGGTGGGTAAAAAAACATAAGACTAATGACGGGGCTGGGGGGGACGGGGGAAAAGAACAAAAGTATATACAAGGATGAAAATAGGATGGAGGGAAATAGAGAGTTAGTAATTGTTAATGTGAATGGAATGAGCTCTCCCATAAAATGAAAATGAATAGCAGACTGGATTAAAAAACAAAATCCTACAATTTCTTGTTTACAAGAAACACACTTGACACCAAGAGACACATACAGAGCAAAGGGAAAAGTTTGGAACAGAATTTATTATGCTTCAGCTGAAGTAACACAAGCAGGAGGAGCAATTATGATCTCAGATAAAGCAAAAATAAAAATAGATTTTAATAAAAGAGATAAGGAGGGGAAATACATCTTGATAAAGTGCACAGTAAATAATGAAGTGGCAATGCCAAAAAATATATATTCACCAAGTGATAGAGCAAGCAAATTCCTAAAGAAGATTTTAAGCCAGTTGCAGGAAGAAATGGACAGCAAAACTATTCTCATGGGGGTCATCAACTTTCACCTCTCAGAATCAGACAAATCAAATCACAAAGTAAATAAAAAAGAAACTATGGAGGTTAATAGGATCCTAGAAAACGTAGATATGATAGACCTCTAGTACCTATACAAAAATTAGCCATGTATTAAGGGCATTAAAAACCTCACAATATAATGCAAAAATGCAGAAATAGTAAATGCTTACTTTTCATACTACAATGCAATAAAATTATATTTAACAAAGGGCCAGAGAAAAATTGGCTAAAAACTAATTGGAAATTAAATAATTTAATTCTAAAAAATGAATAAGTCAAACAACAAATCACACAAACAATCCATAATGTCATCCAAGAAAATGACAATAATGAGACAACATACCAAAACCTATGGGATGCAACCAAAGCAGTCCATAAGGGAAATTTTATATCTCTATCCAGCTACATAAATAAAATGGAGAAAGTGAAGATGAAGAAGTAAGCATGCCCAAAAAAGCTAGAAAAAAAGAACAAATTAAAAAACCCCAATTAAATGTCAAATTAGAAAATTTGAAACTTAAAGGAGAGATAACAAAATAGAGACTAAGTAAACTATTAAATTAATGAATAAAAACTAAGTAAATTATTGAACTAATAAACAAAACCAAGAATTGGTTTTATGAAAAAACTAACAAAATAGATAAACCTTTGGTTAATTTGATCAGAAAAAGCAAAGAAAAAAAACAAAATCACTAGCATCAAAAATGAAAGAGGTGAACTCACCATGAATGAAAAAAGAAATTAAGGCAGTAATTAAGAGTTATTTTGTACAACTGTGTGGCAGCAAATCTGACATTCTAACCAACATGAATAAATATTTACAAAGACATAAAATTCCCAGGTTGAAAGAGGAGAAAATAAAATATTTAAATTGTCCCATTTTAGAAAAAGAAATAGATCAAATCATTAATGTACATCCTAAGAAAAAAATCTCCAGGGATTTACAAGTGAATTCTACTAAACGTTTAAAGAACAATTAATTCCAATACTATGTAAACTATTTGGAAAAATAGGTAAAGAAGTATTGCCAAATTCCTTCTGTAACAAAAATATGGCACTGATGCCTAAACTAGGAAGTGCCAAAAGAAAGAAAATTATAGACCAATCTCCCTAAATGAATTGTGATGCAAAAATTTTAAATAAAATGTTAACACAAAGATTACAGCAACTTATCAGCAGGATCATACACTATGACCAAGAGGAATTTATATCAGTAATGCAGGGTTAGTTAAATAGCAGGAAAACTATTAATAATTTACTAGATAAATAACAAAACCATCAGAAATCATAAGATAATCTCAATGGATTCAGAAAAAGCTTTTGACAAAATATAACACCCATTCCTATTAAAAATACTAGAAGGCATAAATATAAAGGGAAACTTTATTTAAATTAATAAGTGGCATCTATCTAAAACATACAGCAAGCATTATGTGTAATGGAGAAGAGCTGCATACATTCTCAATAAGATCATGGGTGAAACAAGGCTGTTCATTATCATGACTATCATTCAACATTGCACTAGAAATTTTGGCTTTAGCAATAAGAAAAGAAAAAAAAAAGAAATTAAAGGAATTAGAATAGGCAAAGAGGAAATAAAACTATCACTCTTTGCAGATGATATGATGATATACTTAAAGAATTGTAGAAAATTATCCAAAAACCTACTCAATACAATTCATAGCATTAACAAAGTTGCAGGATATAAAATAAACTTACACAAATTATTAGCATTTCTATGTATTACTGACAAAGCTCATCAGCAAGGGATAGAAAGATAAATTCCATTTAAAATTACTGTAGATACAATAAAATACTTGAGATCTACCTGCCAAGACAGACTTAACAACTATATGATCACACCTACAAAATACTTCTCACAGAAATAAAATCAGATCTAAACAAATGGAAAAACATAAATTGCTTATGGCTAAGCTAAGCTAATATAACAAAAATGACAGTTCTGCCTAAATTGGTCTATTTGTTCAATTTCATAAAAATCAAACTACCAAAACATTATTTTATACAACTAGAAAAAATAATAACAAAATTCACCTGAAAGAACAAAAAGTCAAGAATATCAAGGGAATTAATGAAAAAAATTACAAAGGATGGTAGCTTAGCACTACCAAAATTAAAACTATATGATAAAGAGCAGTCACCAAAACTATTTGGTATTAGCTAAGAAATAAGAGTGGTGGATTATTGAAATAAATGAGATACACATGACGCAATAATCAAGCCCTACAGCAATCTAGAATTTGATAATCCTCCAAACTTCAATTTCTGGAATAAGAACTCACTATCTAACAAAAATTGCTAGGAAAACTGAAAAATAATATATCATAAAAACAGCATACACCTATATCTCACAATCTATACAAAAATAAGTTCAAAATGAATTTATGATTTGGACATAAAAAGATAATACCATAAACAAATTGAAAGAAAAAGGGATAGTTTATCTATCAGACCTTTGGAGATGGGAGGAATTTATGACCAAAGAAAAACTAGAGAACATTGTGAAATGCAAAATGGACAACTTTGGTTACATTAAATTAAAAAGGTTTTAAACAAACAAAACTAACCAAAACAAAAATAAAAGGGAAATACAAATGTGGGGAGGAAAATCTTTTAGTCAGTATTTCTGATAAAGCTCTCATTTCTTAAATATTAAAAAAACTGTCAAATTTATAAAAATACAAGTCATTGACCAATTGATAAATGGTCAAAGGATATGAATAGACAATTTTCAGAGGATTAAATTAACACTATTTATACTTATATGAAAAAATGCTTTAAATCACTATTGGTTAGAGAAATACAAATTAAAACAACTCTGAGGTATCAATTCATACCTCGCAGACTGATCAAAAGGACTAGAAAATATGATGATAAATGTTGGAGGGGATGTGGGAAAACACATACACTAATGCATTGTTGGAGTTGTGAAATGATCCAACCATTTGGGCGAGCAAACTGGAACTTTGCTCAAAGGGCTATAGTACTGTGCATATCATTTCACCAGTAGTGCCATTACTGAGCTTATATCCCAAGGAAATCATAAATGAGGGGGAAGGATCCACATGTACAAAAATGTTTGTAGGAGCTCTTTTTGTGAAAACAAAGAATTGGAAAAGGAGTAAATGCCTATCAATTTGGGAATGACTGACCAAACTGTGCTCCATGAAAACAATAGAATATTATTTTTCTATAAAAAATGATGAACAAGTTGATTATAGAAATGCCTGGAAAGATTTACATGAAGTTATGCTGAGTGAAACAAGCAGAACTAGGAATATATTGTACACAATAACAGCAATAATGTGTGACAATCTTATGTAATAGTGATAAACTGGAACCATTCACAATAAAATAAGGAGTGAAACAATGCTGAAACAATATCACCATAACTATACAATATTGAATTAGAAATGCTAGCTTCAGCAATAAGAGATGAAAAAGAGATTACAGGAATTAGAGTAGGTAATGAGGAAACCAAATTATCATCTTCCCAGTTGATATGATGGTATACTTAGAGAACCCTAGAGATTCTACTAAAAAGCTATTAGAAATAATCCACAAGTTTAACAAAGTAGTAGGATATAAAATAAATCCATATAAATCATCAGCATTTTTATATATCACTAACAAAATCAGTAACAGCAAAAGATACAAAGAAAAATTCCATTTAAAATAACTAACAATAGTATAAAATATTGGGAATCCATCTGCCAAAGGAAAGTTAGGAAGTATATGAGCAAAACTACAAAACAAAACACTTTCCCCACAAATAAAGTCAGATCTAAACAATTGGAAAAATATTAAGTGCTCTTGGACATGTGTGAATATAATAAAGATGACAATACTACTTAAACTAATCTATTTATTTAGTTCTATACCAATCAGACTCCCAAGAAACTATTTTAATGATTTAGAAAAAAATAACAACAAAATTCATATGGAAGAACGAAAGGTCAAGACAAGGGAACTAATGAAAACAAAAATTAAATGAAGGTGGCCTAGCTGTACCTCATCTAAAAATATATTACAAAGCAGCTATCAATCACCAAAACCATTTGGCATTGGCTAAGAAATAGAGTAGTTGATCAGTGGAATAGGTTAGGTTCACAGGACAAAATCATCAATAACTTTAATAATGTAGTGTTTGACAAACCCAAAGATCCCAGCTTTTGGAAAAAGAATTCATTATTTGACAAAAACTTCTGGGAAAATTGGAAATTAATATGGCAGAAAATAGGCACTGACCAATCCAAACATAACACTATACACCAAGATAAGATCAAAATGGGTTCATGACCTAGGCATAAAATATGAGATTATAAATAAATTAGAAGAACATAGGATAGTTTACCTCTTAGCCCTGTGAAAGTGGAAGAAGTTTGTAATCAAAGAACCATAAGTCATTATTGATCACAAAATAGAACTTTTCTATTAAGTTAAAAAACTTTTGTACAAACAAAACTAATGCAGACAGGATTAGAAGGACAACAATAAAATGGGAAACCATTTTATAGCTAAATATTCTGATAAAGGCCTCATTTCCAAAATATATAGAGAATTGACTCTAATTTATAAGAAATCAAGCCATTCTCCAATTGATAAATGGTCAAAGGATACGAACAGACAGTTTTCAGACAATGAAATTGAAACTATTTCTACTCATATGAAAGCATGTTCCAAATCACTATTGATCACAAAATTATAAATTAAGAAAACTCTGAGATATCACTACACACCTCTCAGATTGGCTAAGATGAGGGGAAAAGATAATGATGAATCCTGGAGGGGATGCGGGAAAACTGGGACACTGATGTATTATGGGTGGAGTTGTGAAAGATCCAACCATTCTAGAGAGCAATTTAGAACTATGCTCAAAAAGTTATCAAACTGTGCATACTCTTTGATCCAGCAGTATTTCTACTGGGCTTATATCCTAAACAGATATTGAAGAAGGGAAAGGGACTCGTATGTGCCAAAATGTTTGTGGCAGCCCTTTTCATAGTGGCTAGAAACTGGAAATTGAATAGATGTTCATCAATTGGAGAATGGTTGGGTAAATTGTGGTATATGAATGTTATGAAATATTATTGTTCTATAAGAAATGACCAGAAGGATGAATACAGAAAGGCTTGGAAAGACTTACATGAAGTGATGCTAAATGAAATGAGCAGAACCAGGAAATCATTATACACTTCAACAACAATACTATATGAGTATACATTCTGATGGAAGTGGATATCTTCAACAATGAGAAGATCCAATTCAGTTCCAATTGATCAATGATGGACAGAACCAGCTACACCAATAGAAATAACACTGGGAAATGAATGTGGACTACTTGCAGTTTTGTTTTTCTTCCCAGGTTACTTTTACTTTCTGAATCCAATTTTTCTTATGCAACAAGAGAACTGTATGGATGTGTACACATATTTTGTATTTTAGATATACTTTAACATGTTTAACATGTATGAAACTGCCTGCCACCTAAGGGAGGGGGTGGAGGGAGGGAAGCGAAAAGTTGGAACAGAAGTGATTGCAAGGGACAATGCTGAAAAAGTACCCATGTATGTGCTCTGTCAATAAAAGCTATAATAATAATAATAATAATAATAATAATAATAATAACAATAATAATAATAATAAAGAAATCAAGCCATTTTCCAATTCCAGACAATTTTTGGATGATGATATTGAAACTACTTCTAGTCATATTAAAAGGTGTTCCAAATCATTATTGATCAGATAAATGCAAATTAAAACAATTTTGACATAACACCACACACCTCTCAGATTGGCTAAGATGACAGGAAAAGATAATGATGAATGTTGGTGGGGATGTAGGAAAACTGGGACACTGATGCATTGTTGGTGGAGTTGTAAACAGATCCAACCAGTCTGCAGAGCAATTTGAAATTATACTCAAAAAATTATCAAACTGTGCATACCCTTTGATCTAGCAGTGTTAATACTGGGCTTATATCCTAAATATGTGTACATAAATTGTATTTAACATATACTTTAACATATTTAACATGTATGGGACTACCTGTCATCTAGAGGAAAGACATGGAGGGAGAGAAGGGAAAAGTTGAAACAGAAGGTTTTACAAGGGTCAATTTTCAAAATTACCCATATGTTTTGTATATAAAAAACTATAATTAAAAATCTTACAAAGGAAAAAAAAAAAGAATGTGTGATGATCAACTATGAAAGACTTGGTTTTTCTCAGCAGTTCAGTGATCTGAAGCAATCCCAATAGAGTGTGGACAAAAAATGCCATCTGCTTCAAAAAAAAGATCCAAGGAGACTGAATGTAAATCAACACATGCAATGTTCATTTCTTTTTTGTTGTTGCTTTATTTTTCATCTCTCCCATGTTTTTTCCCTTTTGCTCTCATTTTTCTCTCTCGACATGATTCATAAAGCAATATATATATATATATATATATATATATTTATATATTTATATTTAAAATAAATAAACTTACTACAATAAAAAAGAAAACAACTTTCATAATTAATCTTTAATGTTTACCTTATATTTCTCTTTGATATTGGGTGTCAAAGTTTCTCTTAAATTCTTCTGGCTTTGTCACAAATACCTAAAAGTCTTTGAACTCGTTAAATATTCTTTTTCTTTTTTTTTTCCCCATTCCAGATTATGCTTAACTTTGCTGGGTAAATTATTTTGGGTTGTAATCCTAGTAAGTAGAATGGACATGAGATTTTCTCAGAAAACTGACCCTCAGAAGATTGCTATAGTTAGGGATTCAGTTCCAGGAAAACCCTTGCTTAATCTTGCACACACTGCTTTGTAATCTGTTGTTCCCTGTTCTTATATCCTAAGGATGGAGTGGGTTCTCGTGACAGATTGTGAGCCTTGATATTAAAGCAACAAAAGCTGGGGCCCAATATGTGATAAAATTGTTTTCAGGGTATAAACTGCTTTGCTGACTGTACTTTACCTCTTCCATTAGATTGTACTGGAAGAGGTAACATCCAGTTTCTTCAGGAATTGAATAAATTGCTTTATATTATGACTCTGAGAAATGTCTATTTGAATTATTTTGTGTTAGAGGTCACTCTCACACACACCAGCTCTTTTGCTCTGTGGCATATAGCATTACATGACCTCTGTCCTTTAGTGTAAATATCTGCTAGGTCTTGTGTAATCCTTATAGGAGCTCCATGATATTTAAATTGTTTTTTCTTGTTATTTCCCATATTTAGTCCTCACCCTAGGAGCTTTGAAATTTGGCTTTGATGTTTCTGTAAGTTTTCCTCCTAAGACTTCTGATTTGTTTCAATTTCTTCTCTGCCTTCTTGTTCTAGAACGTCAGGGAAATTTTCTTTGATAATTCATTGTAATATTGTTTTAAGATTATTTTTTAAAAGTCATACTTATAGTCTGACTATTTTTATGTTATTTCTCCTTAATCAATTCTCCAGATCAGATATCAAAATGTAAAGTTCTTGTCATCTCTCAATTGGAATCCTTCTCTGGGAGGAGATCTCTTTTGTGTATAATCTTTTCTCTGTGAGCAGGTTTCTTGGGAACTCTGAATCTCCCCCAGCTCTTGTCCTTCCCCAATCCAGACTGCTTCTGATGGGATGATTCACCTAATCTGCTATTTTGTCATTCTTTTTATTTTGTTTTATTTTCTCTTGGTATCTTAAAATGTAATTAGCTTCCCCTTGTCTAATTATAACTTTCTTTTTTAATTAAAATTTTTAATTTTCAAAACATATACATGTATAATTTTTCAACATGAATCCTTATAAAAACCTTGTGTTCCAATTTCTCCCACCCCCCCTCCATTCCTTCTCCTAGATAGCAAGTAATCCAATATTTGTTAAACATGGTAAAAATATATATTAAATCCAATATATGCATTCATATTTATACCATTATTTTGCTGTGCAAGAAAATCAAACCAAAAAGGAAAACTTAAGAAAGAAAATAAAATGTAAGCAAACAACAACAAAAAGAGTAAAAATGGTATTCTGTGATACCTCAGTTTCCATAATTCTCTCTCTGGGTGTAGATGGCTCTTTTCATCACAAGACCATTGGAACTGGTCTGAATCATCTCATTATTGAAAACAGGAAAGTCCATCAGAATTGATTATCTTGCTCTTGCCATGTACAGTGATCTTCTGGTTCTGCTCATTTCACTTAGCATCAATTCCTGTAAGTTTATCCAGGCCTCTCTGAAATCATCAGCTGACCAATTCTTATATAACAATAATATTCCATAACATTCATATACCATAATTTATTCAGACATTTTCCAATTGATGGGCATCAACTCAGTTTCCAGTTTATCGCCACTACAAAAAGAGCTGCCACAAACATTTTTACAGAAGTGAGTCCCTTTTCTTCCTTTAAGATGTCTTCGGAATATAAGCCTAAGAGAAACACTGCTGAATCAAAGGGTATGCACAATTTGATAGCCCTTTGAGTATAGTTCCAAATTGTTCTCCAGAATGGTTGGATCAATTCACAACTCCATCAACAATATTTTATTGTCCCACTTTTCCCACATCCAACATTCATCATTGTCTTTTCCTATCATCTTAGAAACAGGGTCTCTTTCAAGGAGTGAATGGTGAGATCTTTCAATGGCTATTTTATACTTTGGTTCTAAGACATCTTGGCAGTTTTCCTTGATGATTTCCTGTGAGATAATGTCTAGGCTCTTTTTCTTCATCATGGTTTTCAGGAAGTTCAATAATTCCTAGATTGTCTCTCCTAGATTTATTTTCCAGGTCAATTGTTTTTCCATGAGGTATTTTATATTTTCTCCTATTTTTAATTATTGGGGGTTTTGTTTGACTCATTCTTGAAGTCTCATTGAGTCATTCACTTCCATTTGTTCAATTCTAATTTTTGTGAATTATTCTCTTCAGTTAGCTTTTTCTAAACTTCCTTTTTATTTGGCCAATTTAACTTTTATATGAAGTGCTTTATTCATTGCATTTTTTTTCCATTTCACAGATTTTGCTTTTCAGTTAATTGGTTTCTTTTTCATATCTGCTTTTTAAGGAGTTTTCTTCAGATAATTTCTGGTTTTCCTTTTCCATACTCTCTTGCAAAGATCTCATTTCCTTTCCCCATTTTTCTTCTAATTCTCTTTTAAAATCCTTTTTGATTTTTTCCAAGAGAGCCTTGTAAAATGGAGACCAATTCATACCACCCTTTGGGGCTTCATCCAATATTGATTTGCCTTAGAATCGTCAGAATTTGAAATCTGTTCTTCTTTTTCTCCATAAGAGCTATGGCCAGAGTTCTTTTTGCTTTTTGCTCAGTTTTTTAAAAGATTGAGGTCTGCTCTTAAGGCAAAGGGGCAACAGCTGCTTTAGTTTGCTCTGGGGCAGTTCTGCTGACTGACTTCTGGGACTGGGTAAGCATGGCCAAGTCTCAAGTTCTTACAGGGCTCAGTGGCTCACAATTTGCCTTTTGTATTTATTTTTGGTGTCTTACAGCAAATCTGCTTAACCACTGGCTTGCAACCAGGACAGAATAGAATAAGAACCTTGCAGAAGATTTCCTGGTGCCAGACACAGCAACACCCTGACTCTTCACTCCAGTTCCCTGCACTGTGGTCTGGGGTTGACAGCCTTTCCTCCTGCTTGATGGAAACAGACCTTTTCTGAAGTTCTTCCAAAACATTTTCTTCTGTAAATTTGTTGTATTCCAAATATTTGTGAGTTTTGTCACTCCAAAATCAGTTCAGAGGCTTAATCTGTGTTAATTTGAGGGCAGCTTAGAGAAAGTAACACAGACACTTGTCTGCTCTCTGCCATCTTGGCTCCTCCCCTCCCCCCCACCCCTTACAGCCTCCTCCCCCCATCTAATTACAATTTTCAAGGAATTATTTTCTTCCTTAAGTTTTTGATTTTCTATTTCAAATTAACTGACTTTCTTTTCATAATTTTCTTGGACTGTTCTTGCTTTAAAAAAATTCCTCAGTCTCTTTTATTGGTATTAAAATCCATTTAATTTTCTTTCTTTTCTTTTTTTTTTTCCTGAGGCTGGGGTTAAGTGACTTGCCCAGGGTCACACAGCTAGACAGTGTTAAGTGTCTGAGATCAGATTTGAACTCGGGTCCTCCTGAATTCAAGGCTGGTGCTCTATCCACTGTGCCACCTAGCTGCCCCCCATTTAAATTTCTTTCAAAACCTTTTTATTCTTGGCACCATTTGATGTTTCTCATTTTTAACAATGAGGTAGAGGGGTTGGCTCCATTATCTTCCTCTGTATATAAACTCAGATTTTCTCTGCCCCCATTGTAGCTATTTGTCTTTGGGTTCTTTGTCCTTTACTTAATCTTTGTTTTATTGTTTTGAGCATCTATTACTGTAATTATGTTCTAGTCCCAAGGTATAGGATGTGATGCCTCAAACCTCATATACTTCTTATTGCTGTTTTCTCAGTTCTGATCCAGACCCAATCTTGGATTTTCTTCTCCTCCCCAAAATGATCTAGCTCCCTGTAGTCCTTCTGGATACTATTCTCTCTGCCCTGGAGTTGAAACCAGAACTTCTGCTCTTCTACAAGTGTTCATAGTCAGCAAGGTAACTACCCCTCTGCTTCTGTATTCATCAGGGATATGCTAGTTCTTTCTTCCCCATAGCTGAAGCCTAGGATACATTTTCAGTACTTGACATCTCTCTGTAGAGGGCAGAACTTTGGAGAACTATACTTGAAAGAAGTATACTTAAAACAATGTATTAACTCAGTGAAATTGAGATAATGGTTCTCTAGTTCACATATATCTAGTATGATATAATAATATAATCACTCTAGTTTGATATAATGATATCAAACTCTACATTATCTTATATTCAGTATACTGTTATGATATAATTGTAACAGGGTATTTAAACTGGGACAAAGTCAGACTCAGAGAGAAATTGTGTGAGACTGGAAGACTGTTGGACTGCTAGAGGAGACTGGGTCAGACTATGACAGAAAGCTAACCGAAACATTACATCCCTCAACAGTAGAAAGTCCTTTAAAGTTTTACTCAAATTCTATCAAATCCTGACATTGTCCCAGACATCAAAATTTCTAAGGCTGATCAATCAGCTGCCCCCAGGACTTGTTATTTATTAATTCCTCAAAGACAGACTGGAGGTATTTGAACTTTACTTAAGCTAAACTTCCATCCCTGGAGGTCAAGTCTTTTCTGGCGCCTTCACAAGTTGTCTTAGGAGAAAAAGTGCTTTGCCCCAACTTTTATTTTCTCTCTTCTATGTTCTCTCTGAGGTGATTTTTGGTCTTTTTTTTGTGGAGGGATTTTGAAGGTTTCTGACTGCTCCACATTCTTCTCAGAATCCTCTCCTCTAAAACATTAATAATTAGAGAAGTATAAACTAAACTCAGAGAGAAATTGGTTGAGACTGGCAGGCCACTTTATATTCTTTACTTCAGGTTTCCCAACACTACAGAAAATGAAAATAAATGCTTGAGAAGAGATAGAAAAATAAGTACACTAATGTACTGTTGGAAGAAGTATGAACTGGTTCAATCATTTGGGAGAAAAAGTTGGAATTATGACCAAAATACTTTAAAACTCTCCATGCCTTTGGCCAGAAATACTGCACTCCAAAGAGATTAAAAGAAAAGAAAGAGGACACATATGTAAAAAATATTTACAACAAAATGTTTTATGGTGGCAAATAATTGGAAAATGAGGGGAATATCCAGCATTTGGGAAATAACTGAACAATATGAAGCAAAATAATTTCGATTTAATATAACTGTGCTATAAAAAATGATAAAATAGAATGGTTAAGAAAAAACTGGGAAGAATCCTATGAGTCAAAGCAAAGTGAATTGACAAGAACTAGGAAAACATTATACAAAAAAGAGCAATTATTAACAAACAACTTTTAAAAACTTAATTACTGTGATAAATAGAAGGATCCATGGCAATTATGAAGGACTCAGTGAAAAAAATATTATCATCTCCCAGAGTGAGAAAAGCTGAACTTTGATTGCAGGTTGAAGCTCTTTTTCTTTCATTTCATTATTTTTTCATCTTTTTTCCTTTTACTATATGGCTAATGTAGAAATATGTTTTGCATGACTGCACATATATGATGGATATCATATTTCTCATCTTTTCAGTGATGGTTAGAGGTGAGAAGGAAGGAGAAAATACAGAATTGAAATTTTTTTAAAAAAAATAAAACTTTTAAAAACAAAAACAAAAGTTTACTACAGTTATGGAATATTAGCAAAGAAACCTTCCACAATATTTTCTTATGAGAACTATAAACAAAGTTATTGTAGCTGCCATTCATTCTCGTAAACTCTAAGTCTTTGTTCCAGCAATGCCACTATTGTCCTATATCCCAAAAAGATCATAAATGAGGGAAAAAACACACAAGTACAAAAATGTTTATAAGCATTCTTTTTGTATTGCCAAGGAACTAGCAATTGAGTGGATGTTCATCATTGGGGAATGGATGAATAAGTCATATTATACGAAAGTAATGGAATATTATTTTTCTATAAAAAATGATGAACAATCTGATGTCAAGAAAACCTGAAAAGACTTACATGAACCGATCCTGGGTGAAGTGACCAGAACCAGGAATATGTTCAACTATTATAAACTTAGCTTTTCTGAACAATTCAGTGATCCAGTGATTTGGATATCATACAAATCCAAAGAGAGACTTATAGAAACTGAATGTAGATGGAAGCATGCTATATTCACGCTTTTTCCCCCTTTCTCCAGGTTTTTTCCCCTTTCTTCTGATTTTTCCTCCCCAACATGGCACATATAGAAATACGTTGAAAAATGAATGTATATGTATAATCTAAAAATGAGGACCTTTTCTCCAAATTGAAAAAAAAAAATTCCAGGAGTCATCCTGAGATGACTAAGGAGGTCATTCTTGGATGAATATGTTATATGGCTCATTTAATTTCTGTGGATGTTAGTGTATTCATCTACACAATAAAAGGAGATGAAAGATACTTCAAAGAAAGCAATGTTGGCTTTGAAAGCTTTGGGTTTAAATCATACCTCTCATACTTACTACTTTCACAAGTCACTTAACCTCTGTGGACTTCAGCTTCTTTTTTCATAAAATAGAACAGTCTAATTAGATGGTGTTTATGGTCTTTCTAATATTGGATAAATGATGCTGTGAAACTCCACAGAAAAGTTCTCAGGAAGGAACTGATTCATTAGACAATGAATCAGTGTAAAAGGAAAGCATTCCATCAGAATCTCCTGACTATCCAAAGTTGACAACAAATTTTCCAAAATGTCATACAAGGAACTGGGATGTTTGTGAAAGGCTTTATTTATTTATTTATTTATTTTTGCTTTTTGTTGTTGCTGCAATTGTTGGGAGAGAAACATAAAGAAAGTTGGTATTCAACTAGTATTCAATTTGGATCTGCTATTTATGAAAACCAGAAGTATACATGTTGCTTTAAGGAAAAAAAATTAAGAAGAATTTGTATACTTAATCAAATCAGGTGATCAATCACTACTGAGACTTAACCAGCATACAGCTGGCTCCACCAATATTGCTAATTCAGAAAATGATTAGAAGATGAGATTAAATGAAGACTTAAAATGTGCAATTATTCAAAAATTATAATATAATAACAATAATTGTTAACATTTATATAGTGCTTTGGATTTTCAAACATATGTTTTCTCTTTTAATTTGGGTTTGCATTTTGCCCTTAAACAATGTTATAGCAATCAACTCAAATTTTTTTCTTCAAAACTTGATGTTGTCCAAGATTATAAGCGGCTAATTACTTATTTATACTAATACAAATGTCCATAATTTTTGTTAACACTCTAATTCTAATATATCACACAGCACTTATTTTCTGTTTTTAATTTTCTTTTTTTATTAAAGCTTTTATTTACAAAACATATGCATGGGTAATTTTTCAACACTGATACTTGAAAAACCTTTTGTTCCAAATTTTCCCCTTCTTCCTCCTATCCACTCCCCTACCTACCAGGTAGTCCAATACATGTTAAATATTTAAAAATATATGTTAAATCCAATGTATGTACACATATTTATACAGTTGTCTTGCTGCATAAGAAAAATCAGATCTAGAAAGAAAAAGAGAAAAACAAAAAAACAAAAAAGAAAACAAAATGCAAGCAAACATCAACAAAAAGCATGAAAATGCTATGTTATGGTCCACACTCAGTTCCTATGGTTCTCTCTCTGAGTATACATGGCTTTCTTCATCATTGAATAATTGGAACTGGTTTGAATCATCTCATTGTTGAAGAGAGCCATCAGAATTGATCATCGTATAATCTTCTTGTTGCTGTGTATAATTATCTCCTGGTTCTACTTATTTCACTTAGCCTCAGTTCATGTAAGTTTCTCCAGGCCTCTCTGAAATCATCCTGCAGGTCATTTAATACAGAACAATAATATTCCATAACATCCATATACCATAATTTATTCAGCTATTCTCCAATTGATATGCATCCACTCAGTTTCCAGTTTCTACACTGGAAACTTTCAGCCACTACAAAAAGGGGTGCCACAAACATTTTTGCACATGTGGATCGGGTCCCTTTCCCTCCTTTAAGACCTCTTTGGGATATAATCCCAGTAGAAACACCATAGCACTTATTTTCTAAGATTCTAGGTTGTGATATATTTTGATAGTACTCTGATCCTAAGCTTAATAGAGGGTGAATTACTAGAAAAACTTTTCATAGTCCAAAATCATATCTAAATAAATTGAGAAAAAACAGTGACATAGAGAGATGAGAAATTAGTCATTGAATTCCTGTGTTCTAAGATGTCTAAATAAATTCTGCTGGAATGCACCCCACTGAAGTTAGAAATATTTATCTCAGAAAACTCCTAAAAGACTAAAATGAGAACTTCAGTCTTTTTTGGCTCCTGTGAATTTCGTCTTAATTTCTCATCCACAAAAAGCTACTTGGAGGAATCACGTCGTTATTTTCTCACACAAGACATTGCATGATATTGGTTGTTTCAAAAATGCAGTCCCTTTCTCAAATATCAGAGCTTTGAATATGCTCATTGAATATGAATATTAATAATACATTAAGTTGACCAGAATCTTATTGTCAATTCCCCATGACAGTCTTGAACTTGTGTTTAGTCAAAGAATAATAGATGGCCCTCAGATTCTACCTATTAATTTTTCAAAAACAAAGTCACTTAAAGAATGAAACTAAGCATGAGTTGAAAAAGAAGCCTTTGGTACTATTAAAGTTAAAGAAGCTATTTAAATACCCTTAAGGTTATTCTTTTATAATTTGTATTAATCATCAACATTTTCTGGTAACAGGATCAACTCAAATTCCATTTTCTCTATGGGGTCTGTCTTAAATCTTTCAGTTTTTGCCCTCTCCTCTTCAAAATAAATATTTTCCTGCTTATTCTTCTCTATATATGTCCTTGCCCTCACAACCATAAACTGTAAGCTCTTTAATAAGGCAAAGGTTAATTTCTTATCTTCTTTATATCCTTAGAATAGTTCCTAATATATAGTAAGAGCTTAATAATAACTTGGGTTTTTTAATGCCTATTGATTAATTGCTTGATCTTATGTAATCCACCATGTACAGTCCTAAAATATTTTTCAATGCTTTTGATTATATTTGCCTTCAAACCCTCCCTTTCTTCACCTCACCTCTCTCTCTCTCTCTCTCTCTCTCTCTCTCTCTCTCTCTCTCTCTCTCTCTCTCTCTGTCTCTCTCTTTTATTCTCTCTCTCTCTCTGTCTCTGTCTCTCTCTCTTTTATTCTCTCTCTCTTTCTCTCTCTCTCTCTCTCTCTCTCTCTCTCTCTCTCTTTCTCACTCTTTTACTCTCTTTCTCACTCTATCTCTTGCTCTATCTCTGTCTCTCTGTCTCTGTCTTTCACTCTCTCCCCACTTCCCTCCTGAGTCTTCCAATTCAGTTATTTATGGGTTTAATCTCAATACTGAAATGTTTGGGAGATTTGATCCACTTCTTTTCCAAACCAGGTCATTTACTACTTCTAGAGTAGGCTAGAGACCCACCACATAGGTTCCAGAAACTGTGTGGACCCAGAATCAACTTACTATACTGTAGCACAGAAACCCTGAGCTCAAGCAATCTGCCAGTCTCAGTTACAAAATATTCCTTCCACAGTAGAAGGGATTATAGCTAGGTACCACTATATCTTATAGATAGATTCTTCTTCAAAACTGCTTAGAATGCTGATATTCTATCTCAAACCTATGATTACAACTCTGTATTAATTGTGTATAACAGAAAGACTGACAGACATTCTTATTCCTGATTACCATGAACATTAAGTAAATAAAGAGTAGTTTAGGCATATAAAAAAGGGAATAACACACTTAGCAAACCTTAAAGCATTAAATACATTTAGCCATTGTTATTACTATTACTCCCGTTCAGTTTATGATTTGTTCTTTTTGAGCTCAGTCATTGTACATTTCAATGATTTCTATTCAGGATTTATCCTGAAATGTTGCTGAAATAATGATAATGAATTATCATTTGAAGGCTTATTCATACATCTTTTTCTTGTTTTATGACACAGGATGCAATGTGTTAGCTTCTATTTTTAAATGTTACCATGTATCTATAGCCTTTTTGGTATTATATCATTTATAGCTTAAAGACCTGGATGCCATTAAGAAATCTGGCAGATATTTCTCGCCAAATATTATTTGATTAAAGCTCAAAAGTTCATTTTAGTAAAATCATTCTTTTTCTGTAACCATATTCTCTTCATCTTCCCCAACTATCCTCATCCTTTGATTCAAAACGATCATGGACTGAAGATAGGAAGGTTCTATAGTATTAATAGGATCACTCTGGGCTACCTGCAGAAGGGAAATTCTTTTTCATACATGGGCCAGAATCACTATGTAACAAATTCAGTCATCAGAGATCACTGAACAAATGGTCAAAAGCAAGAATTCAATAATTCAACAGAAACTCTGTAAGTGTGCAGATATTTGGCAATAACCATGAGAAATACTAAGTTAAATAATATTCTTGACCCTAATGAAGCTGAACTGATGAAAGACAGACAGAGAAAGAGAGAAAGAGGAAAGAGGAATAGGGAGAGGGAGAAGGAGAGGGAAGAGAAAACATTAATTGAATATATTCTGGTTAATATGCTAAGCATTAGAAATCCAAATAAAAGTAAATAAGATTATTTTTATTCTCAAACAGTGTATATCCTTATTTTGTTGTTGCCTAGTCTTTTTTTTTTTCATTATGTCCAACCCTTTGTGACCCCATTTGGGGTTTTCTTGGCAAAGATACTGGTCTGGCTTTCTCCACCTCATTTTATGGATGAGAAAACTTAGGTAAGCAGAGTTAAAAGATTTTCCCAGAGTTACACAGCTTTTTGAGGCCAGATTTCAAATCAGGAAGATATGTCTTCTTGACTTCAAACCCAAAACCCCCTGTAATCATATAGGGAGGGGCAAAACATAAAAATAAGTTAAACATGGAGAGGTAGTTCCAGCTACAAAATTGTCAATCAGGAGAACCGAACCCAGAGCAGATATCTCTCTCTCTCTCTCTCTCTCTCTCTCTCTCTCTCTCTCTCTCTCTCTCTCTCTCTCTCTCTCTCTCTCTCTCTCTTTCTCACTCTTTTACTCTCTTTCTCACTCTATCTCTTGCTCTATCTCTGTCTCTCTGTCTCTGTCTTTCACTCTCTCCCCACTTCCCTCCTGAGTCTTCCAATTCAGTTATTTATGGGTTTAATCTCAATACTGAAATGTTTGGGAGATTTGATCCACTTCTTTTCCAAACCAGGTCATTTACTACTTCTAGAGTAGGCTAGAGACCCACCACATAGGTTCCAGAAACTGTGTGGACCCAGAATCAACTTACTATACTGTAGCACAGAAACCCTGAGCTCAAGCAATCTGCCAGTCTCAGTTACAAAATATTCCTTCCACAGTAGAAGGGATTATAGCTAGGTACCACTATATCTTATAGATAGATTCTTCTTCAAAACTGCTTAGAATGCTGATATATATATACATATATATATAATATTCCATTATTATTAAAGCTTATTTTTAATTTTAATACATATGCATAGATAATTTCTTGTGTACAAAAAATTTCCCTCCTTTCCCCCCATCCTTTCCCCTAGTTGGAAAGTAATCTAATAGATGTTAAACATGTGCAATTCTTTTATACATATTTCAACAATTACCATGCTGCATAAGAAAAATCCCATCAAAAAGGAAAAAGAATGAGAAAGGAAATAAAATGCAAGCAGAAAATAATAAAAAAGTGAAAATACTATGTTGTGATTCACACTCAGTCCCTACAGTCCCTTCTCTGGGTTCAAATGGTTCTTTCTATCAAAAGACCACTAGTTCTATGTCTAGTTCTAGTTCTAGTTCTAATTCTAGTTAGAACTAGCCCTAATCCTCTCATTGTTGGAAAGAGTTACATCAATCAGAATTTATCATCATATAATGGTGTTGTTGCCATGTACAATGATCTCCTGATTCTGCTCACTTCACTTAGTATCACTTCATGTAAGTCTCTCCAGGTTTCTCTGAAATCAACCTGCTGATTGTTTCTTATAGAATAATAATATTCTATAACATTCATTTACTATAACTTATTCAGCCATTCTCCAACTGATGAGTATCAATTCATATTCTAATTCTTTGCCACCACAAAAAGGGCTGCCACAATCATTTTTGCACTTGTGGGTCCCTTTCCCTCCTTTATGATTTCTTTGGGATATAGGCCCAGTAGAGACACTGCTGGATCAAAGGATATGCACAATTCGATAGTCCTTTGGGCATAGTTCCAAATTGCTCTCCAGAAATGGTTGAATACTGCCAACAGTATTAGTGGCAGATGTATATCTCAAGGAGGCAAGGCTGTGGGCCAGAAGATGGAGAGTTTCAGAAAATGGGTTAAGCTGGGAATAAAATGAGTGTATTTTTGGCACCTCATTAAATAAAGATATTAGTTGAGCACTCATCACTGAGAACGGGATCCAATAATGATAATATACCCAAATACAAATAAATTATAATGTGTAATAATTTTAGTCATAATAAACACAATACTAAATTAGGTCCAAATATTTATATGAACTGATACAAAATGGAATGAATAGAACCAGAAGGACATTGTTCATAGTATCAGAAATAATATAAGTTGATCAATTGTGAATAACACTTGCTATTACCAGTAATACAATGATCCAAGAAAACTCTGAAGCTCTGAAGATAAAAAATGCTATCCATCCCCAGAAAAGAACTGACGGAGTCTGAATATAGATCAAAGCATACCTTTTTTACTTTATTTTTCTTTTGTTTTTATTTTGGTCTATGTTTTCTTTTATAACATTACTAATATGGACATGTATTTTACAAGACTACCTATGTATGACATATCAAATTGCTTGCCTTCCAAATGAAGGGAGTTGGGAGAAAGGGAGATAACTAGGAACTCAATTAAAAAAAGAATTTTTTAAATTGTTTTTACATGTAATTGGGGAGGAATAAAATCCTAAATAACAATAAAATTAGGTTTTAAAAAATGAAGTCTGAGTGAAAAGACTGTCATTGCCAGGGATGGAGGCCTCAGTATCAGAAAAAAATTTTGTTGATGAGGCAATATTTGAGTTAAACTTTGAAGAACAGGCATTAATAAAATAGAAAAAGAATGAAAGGAAAGAGAATTCCCCAAACATAGGAAAAAAGAAAAGGAAAAGAACGCAATAGCCCTGGGAGAGGTTGAAGCAGACACTGTGTGGGAGATAGAATTTGAACCCATTATTCTCAGCTCATGCTCAGCACACTATCTTTTAGACTAGAGCATTAATATTTGCTGATTATTTGAGTCGTATTTTCTGTGTTTAATAGAGGATATAGGGAATCTGCTATATGTTTTCTTCCTCATTTCAGGTTCTATATTACCAATAAATACATATTCTTCTACGTGTCTATCTTTAACCCGTGTCCAATGGCCCTCATTTATCTACAGCTACTTTCTTGTCTAACTCATTCCCAGGGTCAGGCCCCCTGAAAGGAACTGGGAATTTGTCTGTGAGGAAATGTTGCTTTAAAACACACATAGGAAACCTTTTAGACAAGCGGGAAAACTAGAAATTACGACTACTCTGAAAACTGTCTAGTTCCTTGGCAACAGGAGAATTTGCTTCAGTCTGATTTGTGAAGGTCTTTCAAACTGCCTTATCTTCTCTACAGACTTCCCACTAAAGGATTGGCAATTGTTTTTCATGGCCTTGTTATGAGGATTGAGAAATTAAAGAGCAAGGGCTAACTAAAAATACCTTAAGACATTTGCTTTTTGCCCAGCGCTAAGCCAAAAATTATGTCAATAAGTTTCAAAAAAATCTTAATCTACTAATTAGGGCTTTAGGACATTGTCTTTGTGTTAGGTGATGATCCAAGCTTTTAAAGTTGCAAACCAGACCATTTGTGGTTTTTTGTTTGTTTTGGGGGAAGAGGATTGTATACAAAGAAAATGATTGAATTTTAAATTTCCATTTTACCTTTTCTAATATGATGAGACACGTGGAATGAGGAAGAGATTACATATTCACAGAATCAGAAATCTTGATCTGGAAGGAAACACAAGTGATCTTGTTCAAAACATTCTCACTACCACTATTTTATAGATTAAAAAAAGAGAGTTGAAAGGAATTGAAGTGACTCATGTAGTAAACTTCAAAGGTAGGATTCTTGACTTGGACCTTTGACTACAGAGTCAATGTGCACTCTACTGTATAATAACTGCATGCAATATCAGAAAACACTACTTTGATGTAGACCCAGATAAAACTGTTAACTAGCAAAATTTCACTGGGAGAAAGAAGTACAAAAATGTATTTTCCTGTTAATGAAGAGAGTAAGTTGTGGGGAGGGAGACAGTGGCAGAACTTTGAGACCCAGAGGCTAATGACCAATGCTGGAGAGCTGAATTAATTAACTAAGAATGCAATATTTGAATTAACTAATGAGTGGTTCCAATCGGAATTTCAAATCTCCTCAGCAAATTATTGTACATAGACATAGAGTGAATTACTTTTTTTTTTGCTAAATATTATTTTTCCAATTACCTGTCATGATTATTTTCAACATTCTCTTTATAAGATTTTGACTTCCAATCCTTCCTCCTTTCCATTCCTCTTCCCCAAGACAGTAAGCAATCTGACATAGGTTATATATGTGCAAGCATGTAAACATATTTTGACATTAGTCATATTGTAAAAGAAGAAATAGAACAAAATGGAAAAGCCACAAAAACAAAAGCAAAAGTCAAAATATCATGCTTCAATCTGCAATCAGACTCCATAGGTCTTTATCTGGACATGGATAGCAATTTCCAAAAAGTCTTTTGGAATTGTCCTAAATCATTATGTTGCTTAGAAGAACTAAGTCAATCATAGTTGATCATCTCACAATATTGTTGTTACTGTGTAGTATGTTTTCCTGATTATGTTTACCTTTCTCAACACCAATTCATGTTTGTGTCTTTCTAGATTTATCTGAAATGTGCCTGTTCATCATTTCTTATAGCACATATATGTATTCCATTACATTCATGTACCACAACTTATTCAGCTATTCCTTAATTGATGGGCATTCCCTCAATTGCCAATCTGCCACCATATAAAGAGCTGTTGTAAGTATTTCTGTACATGTAGGTCTTTTCCTGTTTTGTAACATCTCTTTAGGATACAGACCTAATAGTGATATTGCTGGATCAAAAATACACACAATTTGATTGTCCTTTAAGTTTAGGTCCAAATTGCTTCTCCACAGTGGTTAGATAAGTTCACAACTTCACAAATAATGCATAAGTGTCCCAATTTGTGAGATACTTTTTCAGTTCACAGAATCTTCAGTGGCATACAGAGGTAGTCAATTCAAACTTTTGATTTACTTACCTGTCTCCTTTGACTTGCAGTGGTGAGTGGATGCTTCCCTTTCTCCTTCCCCTACATATTTCCATTTAGAAGTGACTTTTTAATTCCTTGCTATACATTCCTGATATGAGAGATGAAATGAAATATTAAATCATAGAATACAATTATAATTTGGCTCTTCCCTACTGCTTCAGATAATTGCTCCACAGAGGTGTCTACTCATTTAGGAATTCAGTCTATACTTTGCACACACTAAAAAGATCAAAATAAACTCCTTTTTTTCTATTCAAATGCAAAAAAAGCAGAAGGGAGTTCATAAAACGAAAGATAAAAGAGGTTTTCAATCTCTCTTTCCCAGATTAAGAGATGAAATTCAAGATATCAAAAAGGTAAAAGGTTCCAACACTCCAAATCACCAATGAGGTAAACAGGATCCTTTGGTAGTTTCCAGTTCTCAGTTGATTTTAGGTGAAGATAATCCTGATGAGACAGTTCAACCACAGATTTTCATACTTTACAACCTTATGTTGCCCATCTTATGATAAGAAGTACAAATAGAAAGAAGAAAACACAAATATAGGGTTTCTCTTATCCTGACAGGGTTATTGTGATCTGGGTTGAGTGGAATGGAAGGAAGAGGGAAAGACTAATTAACAGTGATTTGGGGGAGGAAGAACTGCAGAACCTGTTCTATTAAGCCCTAACTGATGATCATGGACTGAGAATCTTCACAGAGGCAATTAAATAAGCCAGCTTTTCCAAGGCAAAGCAGCACATATTAATTCATACCATCATTCACACTTAAATAAGTTGTCCATTATATAAATGTTAGAAAGACTGAGCACTATATCTGACAAGATAGATAAATTTGTGGGTTCAACAACCTCAAAAATTCTCCTAAAACTAAATTTAAAAATCAATAATGTATGCTCACAAACTCATATACATTCTTTTGGCTTCTAAGACCTTGTATATAAAGATTTAATGTTGAATTATGTATTTCTGAGGGAAAAATTCTCTATTACTTAAAAGCTTACATAGCCATAATACTTTTAATGTCACCTCACTTCTGGGTAAAACACTGGAAAATTTCCCACTAGATATTTTAATTGGCTGTTGTAATCATCATCAAAAAACAATTTATCAAGTATCTACTATCTTGTTCAATGCTAGGTATTGTACAAAACAAATTCAAAAACACACATTTGAATTTACAATAACAGCCATTTATAGACATTTTTATGTATACACACAATATTCTGAAAACACAAGTTTAGATCTGAAACTGGCCATTAAAGTTAACTAATATAATTCTCTCATTTTATAGATGAGGAAACCAATTATTTTAATGTTTCTATTGAATCAACCAGTATTTTTAGAACTCCTATTTTGTAGTAAACAAGTATTGGGGTTTCAGTTTTATTGGGTTTTTTTATACTGCAGTAATTTCCTAATAAACCAACCCTCCACAATTCCTCTCTTTTTACAAAGAAAAAGTGTTAAGGAAAACCAGACCACACAAAGAAATGTCTGAAAGCACATCACATTCCATATCCATCATCTCCTGCATCTTTAAAGAGCAGAGAAGTTTATTTCATTATCATCATCTCTGAGACCAAAATGGGTCTGTACAGTTATTCAGAAATAATCTGGCTCATGGTATTTTTTTCCATTTATGTTATTTGAGCCAATGTGTATTTCACTATGGTTCTCATTATTTTACTCCTAACCTAGCTAACTTTGCTCAGTTAGTGCTAGTATTCATATCTTTATCTTAAAACTTTTTTGATACTGGAAACAATTTGATATAGTAGATAAGATCCTGGCTATAATCTCAACAAAAATCTGGTCTCATACATTTTATTACCTGTATGACTCTGGGCAAGTCACAAATCAGAGGCATCTAGAAGGCACAATAGATAGAGTACTGGAAGTCAGAAAAAACCTGAATTTAAATTTAATCTCAGACATTTATGTGCTGTGTGATCTTGGAAAAGTTATACAACCTCAGTTTCCTCAAGTATAAAATGGGGGTAATGATAGTAGTGACTGTTTTCCAGGATTGTTATGAATAGCAAGTGAGGTAGTCTTTGTAAAGTGTTCAGCTTAGTGTCACACAGTAGGCACCATCTAAATATTAGCTATTATTATTAGTAGTTAACTTGGTACAATAGCTAGAACTCTGGACTTGAATCAATGAAAAATTTAGTTTAAATTTAGTGTCAGACACTTGCCAGCTGTGTGACCTTAGCAGTCATTAAATTTTTGTTTGCCTCTGTTTCCTCATCTATAAAATAGGGTCATAATAGTCCCTATTTCCAAGAATAGATGTGAAGATAAAATGAAATAACTTTTGAATCTCTTTACAAACCTTGAAGTGGTATATAAATTGTCATTATTAGTATTAAATCACTTTGTGCTCTCACGTTATAAAATGAGGAGATTGATGTACAACCCCTTTTCAGTTCTAAATTTCTGATCTTCTGATACTTATCTATCTGGCATTCCCAATTTCCCTTTCTTTCTATGGTTTTGCAAGTTCATCTTATATTAGCATCCAGATCCTCCAGTTCCCCAGCCTTTTCCTGAGTATATTCTCTAAACATAATATCTTCCAAAACTCAGTTTTTATTCTATATCTCTATATACCATGATTCATATAAATTGTCTTCTCTTATAACTTCTAAGTGCAATACTTCTAATCTAATGATCCCAGGTTTATCTTTATGGTATTGTTCTCTCATAGTCACACTATTGCACTGTTGGTGGGGCTGTGGAACAGTTCAATCATCCTGGAAAGCAATTTGAATTTGTGCTTCCCAAAGTCACTAAATTGCATACCCTTTGAACCAGCAATATCACATTTAGGCCTATATCCAAATAGATTTAAAAAGGAAACAAATGACCTATATTTACAACTTTTCATAGTAGCCTAAAACTGGAAACCAAAAGGGTAACCTGCTTCTAGGGAAGGGCTCAATTAGTTAAGATATATGAATGTAATGGAGCACAATTATTTCACCCAAAATGATAAAATGAACAGTTTCAGGGAAGATTTTTATGTAATGATGCAGAGTAAATTAAGCAGAACTGAGAGAAAAATTTATTCAACAAAAATATTTTTTAAAAAGAACTCTAAAAGATTTGTAAGACTCTGACATACACAATGATAATCCCAGGGATTCAAAGGATGAAGGATGAGATACACTACCTATCTACTACTAGAGAAGTGATAGGTTTACAATGCAGAATGGGAAATTACATTTTTCATGCTAATATAAGAATTTGTTTTGTTTAATTATTCATATTTGTTATGAGTTTTTAACTGTTATTTTGAGGGAGAAGGAATAAGAAAAAGAAATAATAAATGTCTATAAAAATAAATGATTTTAAAAATTTCTCGCCCAAGCTCAGATACAGTATTCTGCAAAATTTTTCCATTTTAAATCTCCTTGTAACTGAACTAGTTCAATTTCTCACCCAAACAGGATCCTCCTTTTAATGCTCCTACTTTTATTAGCTGTATTGATTTTCATTCATTCTGATTTGAAACCTTAGATATATTTTTTATAATATTATCCCTTGTATTCATTTTTCCAAATTATCCCCCCCTCCCTCCACTCCCTCCCCCCGATGACAGGCAGTCCCATACATTTTACATGTGTTACAATATAATCTAGATACAATACATGTGTGTAAATACCATTTTCTTATTGCACAATAAGCATTAGATTCCGAAGGTACATGTAACCTGGGCAGACAGATATTAGTGCTAACAATTTGCATTCACTTCCCAGTGTTTCTTCTCTGGGTGTAGCTACCTCTGTCCATCATTGATCAACTGGAAGTGAGTTGGCTCTTCTTTATGTTGAAGATTTCCACTTCCATCAGAATACATCCTCATACAGTGTTGTTGTTGAAGTGTACAGTGATCTTTTGGTTCTGCTCATTTCTCTCAGCATCAGTTGATGTAAGTCTCTCCAAGCCTCTCTGTATTCCTCCTACTGGTCATTTCTTACAGAGCAATAATATTCCATAACCTTCATATACCATAATTTACCCAACCATTCTCCAACTGATGGATATCTATTCAACTTCCAGTTTCTAGCTACAACAAAAAGAGCTGCCACAAACATTTTGGCACATACAGGGCTCTTTCCGCTCTTTAGTATTTCTTTGGGATATAAGCCCAGTAGTAGTACTGCTGGGTCAAAGAGTATGCACAGTTTGATAACTTTTTGGGCATAGTTCCAAATTGCTCTCCAGAATGGCTGGATTCTTTCACAACTCCACCAGCAATGTATTAGTGTCCCAGTTTTCCCACATCCCCTCCAACATTCATCACTATTTGTTCCTGTCATCTTAGCCAATCTGACAGGTGTATAGTGGTATCTCAGAGTTGTCTTAATTTGCATTTCTCTGATCAGTAGTGATTTGGAACACTCTTTCATATGAGTGGATATAGTTTCAATTTCTTCCTCTGAGAATTGTCTGTTCATATCCTTTGACCATTTATCAATTGGAGAATGGTTTGGTTTCTTATAAATTAGGGTCAGTTCTCTATATATTTTGAAAATGAGACCTTTGTCAGAACCTTTGCTTTTAAAAATATTTTCCCAATTTGTTACTTCCCTTCTAATCTTGTTTCCATTAGTATTGTTTGTACAGAAACTTTTTAGTTTGATGTAATCAAAATCTTCTATTTTGTGATCAATAATGATCTCTAGTTCTCCTCTGGTCATAAATTCCTTCCTCCTCCACAGGTCTGAGAGGTAGACTATCCTCTGTTCCTCTAATCTATTTATTATCTCACTCTTTATGCCTAAATCATGGACCCATTTTGATCTTATCTTGGTATATGGTGTTAAGTGTGGATCCATATCTAATTTCTGCCATATTAATTTCCAGTTTTCCCAACAGTTTTTTCCAAATAATGAATTTTTGTCCCTAATGTTGGTATCTTTGGGTTTGTCAAAGATTAGATTGCTATAGATGTACCCTTTTTTGTCCTTTGTATCTAATCTGTTCCACTGATCTACCGGTCTATTTCTTAGCCAATACCAAATGGTTTTGGTGACTGCTGCTATATAATATAGCTTTAGATCAGGTACACTTAGACCACCTTCATCTGAGTTTTTTTTTCATTAGTTCCCTTGCAATTCTCAACCTTTTATTCTTCCATATGAATTTTGTTATTATTTTTTCTAGGTCATTGAAATAGTTTCTTGGGAGTCTGATTGGTATAGCACTAAATAAATAGATTAGTTTGGGGAGTATTATCTTTATTATATTCGCTCGGCCTATCCAAGAGCACTGAATGTCTTTCCAATTATTTAAATCTGACTTTATTTTTGTGGCAAGTGTTTTGTAATTTTTCTCATATAATTCCTGACTTTTCTTTGGTAGATGGATTCCCAAATACTTTATACTCTCAACATTTGTTTGGAATGGAATTTCTCTTTGTATCTCTTGCTGTTGCATTTTGTTAGTGATATATAAAAATGCTGAGGATTTATGTGGATTTATTTTGTATCCTGCCACTTTGCTGAAATTTTGAATTATTTCTAATAGCTTTTTAGCAGAGTCTTTGGGGTTCTCTAAGTATACCATCATGTAATCTGCAAAGAGTGATAGTTTGATTTCCTCATTTCCTACTCTAATTCCTTGAATCTCTTTCTGGGCTCTTATTGCCGGGGCTAGCGTTTCTAGTACTATATTGAATAGTAATGGTGATAGTGGGCAACCTTGTTTCACTCCTGATCTCACTGGGAAAGATTGCAGTTTATTTTGCTCCTGATTATTCTAAGGAATAGTCCATTTATTCCCATACTCTCAAGAGTTTTTAGTAGGAATGGATGTTGGATTTTGTCAAATGATTTTTCTGCATCTATTGAGATGATCATATGGTTTTTATTAATTTGATTGTTAATATGGTCAATTATACTAATAGTTTTCCTAATATTAAACCAGCCCTGCATTCCTGGTATGAATCCTACTTGATTATAGTGTATTATCCTGGGGGTGATTTTCTGAAGTCTTTTTGCTAATATCTTATTTAAGATTTTAGCATCAATATTCATTAAGGAAATTGGTCTATAATTTTCTTTCTCAGTTTTCGATCGACCTGGTTTAGGTATCAGTACCATGTCTGTGTCATAAAAGGAGTTTGGTAGGACTCCTTCATCCCCTATTTTTTCAAATAATTTATATAACATTGGGGCTAATTGTTCTTTAAATGTTTGGTAGAATTCACATGTGAATCCATCTGGTCCTGGGAATTGTTTCCTGGGGAGTTGATTAATAGCTTGTTCTATTTCTTTTTCTGATATGGGACTATTTAAGCAATTTATCTCCTCCTCTGTTAATCTAGGGAGCCTATATTTTTGGAGGAAGTCATCCATTTCACTTAAGTTATCAAATTTATTGGCATAAAGTTGGGCAAAGTAACTCCTTATTATTTCTCTAATTTCCTCTTCATTGGTGGAAAGATCCCCCTTTTCATTTGTAAGACTAACAATTTGATTTTCCTCTTTCTTTTTTCTGATCAGATTTACCAAAGGTTTATTTTATTGGCTTTTTCATAAAACCAACTCTTGGTTTTATTTATTAATTCAATAGTTTTTTTACTTTCAATATTATTGATTTCTCCTTTTAATTTTTGTATTTCAAGTTTAATTTTTGGTTGGGGGTTTATAATTTGGTCTTTTTCTAGCCTTTTAAGTTGTAAGCCCAATTCATTAATCTTCTCTTTCTCTATTTTCTTCAAATAAGCCTCTAAAGATATAAAATTTCCCCTTATTACCGCTTTAGATGCAGCATACCACAGATTTTGGTATGATGTCTCATCATTGTCATTATCTTGGGTGAAATTATTAATTGTTTCTATAATTTGCTGTTTCACCCAGTCATTCTTTAAGATGAGATTGTTCATTTTCCAATTACTTTTTGGTCTATTTACCCCTAACTTTTTACTGAATGTAGCTTTTATTGCATTGTGATCTGAGAAGAAGGCATTTATTATTTCTGCCTTCCTACATTTAATTTTGAGATCTTTATGTCCTAATATATGGTCTATTTTTGTATAGGATCCATGAACTGCTGAGAAGAAAGCATACTCCTTTCTATTGCCATTCAGTTTTCTCCAAAGGTCTATCATACCTAGTTTTTCTAATGTTCTATTTACTTTTTAAATTTCTTTCTAATTTGTTTTGTGGTTTGATTTGTCTAAATCTGAGAGTGCAAGGTTGAGATCTCTCACTATTATAGTTTTACTGTCTATTTCTTCTTGCAATTCTCTTAACTTTTCCTTTAGAAAGTTAGAAGCTATACCACTTGGTGCATAAATGTTTGGTATTGATATGGCTTCATTATTTATGCTATCTTTCAGCAGGATATAGTTTCCTTCCTTATCTTTTTTAACTAGATCAACTTCTGCTTTTGCTTGATCTGAGATAAGGATAGCTACCCCTGCTTTTTTGGCTTTACCTGAAGCATAATAGGCTCTGTTCCAACCTTTTACCTTTACTCTGTATGCATCTCCCTGCTTTAAGTGTGTTTCCTGCAGACAACATATTGTAGGGTTCTGATTTTTGATCCAATCTGCTATCCGTCTCCGTTTGATGGGATCGTTCATCCCATTCACATTTACAGTTAAAATTACTAATTCTGTATTTCCTGCCATCATATTATCCCCAGATTATGCTTTTTCCCTTGACTCCCCTGATCCCCCTCCCTGATATTTAATTTACAGACCCCCCTTGTGACGCGCAACCCTCCCTTTTTTTTAGTATCCCTCCTCCCTCCCTCCAAGTCCCTTCACTTATTCTCCTTTTCCTTCTCCCTTTTCCTCTCCCCCCTTTTAATGAGGTGAGAGAAAATTCTCTGAAAAACAAATATGTTAATTATTTACGCTTTGAGCCTCTCCTGATGAGAGTAAGATTCACACAATGATTCTCCCCCTCACTAAATTCCCTCAGATATGGTGTATTTTCCATGCCTCTTCCTGGGGTGTAGTTTCCCTCTTTTTATCATTCCTTCCCCTTTTTCTGAAACGACCTCCTTCCCTTTACTACACCCCCCTTTTTTCTTTTATATCAGTAAAATCAAATTATCCTTGAGTACTTTTTATATACCCACAACAGAGTTACAGTTCTCAAGGGTTCTGTGTACTTTTTTCTGTTTCTCTTCAGTCTTGTGGATGTAGATCAAATTTTTTGTTTAAGTCTGGTTTTTTTCTTAGAAAAATATAGAATTCCTCTATTTCATTGAATGACCATCTTCTTCCATGGAAAAAGATGCTAAACTTAGCTGGGTAGTTCATTCTTGGTTGCAGTCCTTGATCTTTTGCCTTACGGAATATCAGGTTCCAGACCCTTCTATCTTTTAATGTGGAGGCAGCCAGATCTTGAGTGACCCTTATTGTGGCACCTTGGTATTTAAATTGTTTTTTTTCTAGCTGCTTGCAAGATTTTCTCCTTTGTGTAGTAATTCTGCAGCTTAGCCACAATATTCCGTGGTGTTCTTTTTTTAGGGTCTATTTCAGAAGGAGTTCAATGAATTCTTTCCACATCTACTTTCCCTTCTGTTTCTATTATCTCTGGACAGTTCTCTTTGATAATTTCCTGTAAAATAGAATCTAGGCTCTTTTTTTGGTCATAGTTTTCAGGAAGTCCAATGATCCGCATATTATCTCTCCTAGATCTATTTTCCAGGTCTATAGATTTTCCCAGTAAGTATTTGACGTTATTCTCCAGTTTCTCATTTTTTTTGTTTTGTTTGATTGATTCTTGGGTTCTCTGTGAATCATTCATTTCTATTTGTTCCATCCTGACTTTTAAGGAGTTATTTTCTTCTTTCACAGTTTTTAGTTCTTTTTGTAAATGCCCAATTTCATTTTTAAATGAATTATTTTGCTCTATTGAATTTTTTTTCCATTTCCCTAATTTTTTTTGAGAATTATTTTCTTTTTCCAATTCAGAAATTCTATTTTCTTGAGACTTTTTTTATCTTTTCCAATTCAGAAATCCTACTTTCCTGTGATTTTTTAACCTTTTCTAATTCACAAATTTTGTTTCCCTGCATCTCCTGTGAATTCCTTATTTTTTCCAACTCCAATTTCAGGACGCTGTTATTCTCTATCATAGCTTCCCTTTCCTTTCCCCATTTTTCTTCAAACTCTCTTAGCTTTTTAATAGTCTCTTCGAGGAGAGAGTTATGTGATGGGGGCAGGAATCAACCCCCTTTAGGTTGTTATCTGCTGACTCTCTGCTGTTAACTTCCTCGGGGTTGGATACCCGCTGTTTCTCTGTGTTGAAGGAATTTATAGTTTTTCTTGGCTTTTTTACTCATATTTAAAAAATCTTTTGGGGTCTGTCCCTGGGGTAGGAAATTATTTATTTATTTCTTTACCAGATTCCTCCCAGACCTGGATGGATGCAGCGGCTCCTGTGCCTGAGCTAAGAGAGAGCTCTGGGAGAGAGTTCCCCACCCCCTCCCTGGAAGTGCCTCAGAGGTGATCAGCACTGCTGTACTTTGAGGGCGCTGTGTTCTAGCGGCTTCCCTGAGGTTTGAGATTGAACAGTAAAGGCGACACAAAGCCTAGCCTATGAGTCCCAGTGGGGCGTGGATGTCTGCAGCAGGTGACGTGAAAAGCCCCTGTGCTCAAACTGGAAGTGTCTGCCAGAAACCACGGTCCCTAGTTCAAAGGTTCCGCTTCTCTGGGGCTTCCAGGGCTGAGTTCCACAGCCTTCAGCTGAGCCAGGCAGTGTGTGTTGCCTTGGGCCGTATCAGCCCACTTCTCAATCTCTTAACTAGTCACAGGTGAGAGCTACGGGCCACACCCCCAGTGCCGAGATCTGCTGAGTCACCCCCAGGATCCTGGAAGATCTAATCTATCTTTGAATTTTTAAAGTGGTTTAGATTTCTCTTCTGTACTGCTGTATTATAAGCAGAGAAGAGCTAACAGCCTGTGCCAGATTTCTTTATCTCAGTGGCTTCTCTGATCCCAGAGCCCTTCCCAGCGCGATCAGTGCAGTGTGCTAGCACCCAGCCGTCTGTGCTGGCCTCTCTTCTTCCTCCCCTGGGAACTGACCTTTTCTGTTGAAACTCCAGATTCTCTTCAGCTGGTAAGTCGTGCTTCCAGTCCTTGTGGTATCTATCAGTCCAGGGCTATTTCTGAGGCTGATTTATCTAATTGGTTGTGAGGGAGTAAGGACGTTCACAGAGTAGTGTGTATCTTCTCTGCCATCTTCTAGATATATTTTTGAATCTCCTCTCCCTTTTGATTCTAGATTAATCGCTAGATTCTGGTGATTCTTTTTCCAATATATCCTTATCTCTTCACCTTTATTATCAATTGTATGACACAACTGAGTAACCAGAGACATAAGGGCATAAGTGGCAAACTCATTAGATAGTCTACTGTCACTATATATGCCTATTTGTGGTCACCCCTGTAATGGAGATTCTAGTGTTACCTGTAACCTATCCCAAAAAGTTGGCCTATAATGAAGAAAAGGAATGTAGAACTGAGTTTGTAAGGGAGGGAGGTGTTCTCATCAAAGGATAGCAGTATTGAACTTATATCTGTCCATTTTATTTGGGGGCAAAAATCTGAGCTATGAAACCCAGGAAGGTTGTTAACTACCTTAAAGATTATGAGCCAGTTCATGACATCCTTTTTGTGGAAAGCATTACAATGCATAGGACCACGCTCAATTTTAATTGGATTTAAAGAATTTTAGAATTAAAGGGCACTCAAAAAGTTATATATCTCATCTTCTTTATTTTTCAGATAAGAAAATTTAAATCCATGCAATCCATGAGTTCCCCATTTCATATAGCCAGTTTACAATAGGGATAGAAATGCACTCATGATAATTGTTTCAGTCATGTCCAACTTTTTACTATCCCATTTGGAGTTTTCTTAGCAAATATACTGGAATGATTTGCCATTTTATTCTTGATATCATTTTACAGGTGGGGAAACTGAGATGAACAAAATTAACTTGCCCAGGGTCACACAGATAGTGAGTTTGAGTCACATTTGAACTCATGTTTTCCTGAATCCTGGCCCTCTATTCTACTCCCCCACTTAGTTATCCCATAATAGCAGAAAATGGACCTAATTCCCCAAGTGCTTTCCATTGAGTCACATAACCTTGCTAATTTCTAAGCTTCATATGGTAGAATAAAAGAAAATTCCTCTGGAATCAGAAATCTAATCTCTTTTCTGAGAATTATTGCCACTGTTATCTTGTCTTCACTTCACTCCATCTAGGACTAAATTTCTTCATTCTGAAAATGCAAAATTAGGACTAAGCTGGTCTTTTTAGGCTCCTTCTGATTCTAGAGCTATGATTCTGATATTTTTGAAAAAAAAATAAAGTCTCATTCTTTAAAATATTTCCCAAGAATCATAAGATAAAATATCTATTTGTTGCTCTCATCACCCTCAGTAAGGTCACTCATATTTTGTTCATTTCCTTTATCTGTTCCTGCTATCTACTTTACAGAAAATTGAGACCATCACTCAGAATTCTTTAGATAAGAATTTTCAAAGAAACAGAAACAAAAAATAATTTAGTAAGCTAAAGTAATTGTGTTTATGGGCTGTGTGTGTGTGTGTGTGTGTGTGTGTGTGTGTGTATCTCTGTGTGTGATGTATATGTGTCTGTGTGTGTTTTAGGCTTGATGCATATTTTAATTGTGGCTATAATTAAAGTTAGGACAGTTAAGTGGCACTGTGACTGGAGTTAAGAAGACACATCTTCCTGAGTTCAAATCTGACCTCAGACATTTATTAGCTGTGTGATCCTAGGCAATTGATTTACTCCTGTTTGCTTCAGTTACATTATCTATAAAATGAATTGAGAAAGTAAATAGCAAACTATTCCAGTATCTTTGTCAAGAAATATCCAAATAGAATTATGAAGAATAGGACTGAACAACAATAATAATTAAAGTCAATTTAAAAGGCTTATTTTAGTATATTTTTGCACCAACTTTCTTTTCAGCCTCTCTGTAATAAAGGGACACTATTATGATGTAAATTTTTTAAAAGTTTCCATTTCATAGTTTATTCCAAGAATGTTATAATATTTAAAAGAAAAGTTTGCACTCCTTTAAATCAAGTTTTGTCAGTAGTACAAGAATAAAAGCTCGGTTAAGAAGTAGAGCTGCTGAGTTTTTCAGTTGCCTTGGCCTTTGGTCTATAGCTCTGAAACAAAGAAGAATAATACCGATTTTTAATAGACCCTTCTAAATCTCTCCAAGTCAAAGTAGTAGCCTTGGCTTTTTGCTACAAAAACCATCCATATTTTTAGAACCAGTCATGCATAGAACAAGATGTGAACTGCATGACAAATTAGGATAAACTGTATAACAATAGGAACTTTTGAAAGGAGATAAGAATCAAAAATTTTTAGAACCCAAAGTACCGCAAACATTATCCAATAGTTTTACAAATGAGGTAACTGAAGTCCATAGAATTTAACTTAGCCACAGACATTAAGGGATAGAGAGAGAATTAAGGCTTCCTGCTCTTTCTTCCATGCTCTACCATTACTATGTGAAAATATTCTATTACTTATCATTTAATTCTTATTTCTTTCACATTTCCAAGTTCTTATTTTCTTGAATGTAGCTGACTTGTTTGTTGGTTATATATTAATAGCTTTATTTCTAGTCAGGTGTCAGAGCCAAAATTGATAAATAGATTTATTTTATTTTCTGGCCCAGAGAAATCTTGAGCAGTAATATTGACTAATAAAGATCCAGTACCATCTTGTGGAAGGTAGGATAATTATTAAGCACTGTCCATAGAAAGAATTAAATCCAGAAATCATGGAACATTAGAGCTAGAATGGTTCATAGACATGAACCTAATTTCAATCAATCTCTTAATTTCATGGATGGAAAGATTCATGAGCACCGTGTGGATTCAGCATTAGACTTAAAGTCAGAGGAATCATGAATTCATGTACAGGCTTTGTCACTTATTGTAGGTAAATGTATGACCAACAATAGGCAGGTGGGGAAGGTAGGAAAAAAAGAGTAATCTATAGGTTTTATTTCATTTCTAATACTGATTCTATGTAATGTAATATCTATGTATATCTTATCATAGATTTAGGACTAAAGTGCAAGCATTTTGATTCTAGGTTCAATCCTAGGCTTTATTTCGTTCCACTGACACATAATATACAAAAGCAATTAAGATGCTACATAAAATGATTACATGTTACACAGATGTATTAATAATTTAAGATAGCATACAGATTTATTTGTAAATTAGGAGAGCAAGGGATAGAAGAACTAGAAAATATTATGAAATGAAAAGTAGGTGACTTAGATTATACTAAATTAAAAAGGTTTTGTTGAAACAAAAACTAACACTAACAAAATTAAAAGGGAAGAAGAAAACCAGTGTTTCTGATAAAGGGCTAATTTTTAAAATATATAAAAGAACTGAGTCAAAATTTTAAGTATTTAAGTCATTCCCCAATTGATAAAAGGTCAAAGATATAAACACTTAATTTTCAGATGAAGAAATTAAAGCCATTTATAATAATATGGGATAAAACATTCTAAATCCCTATTGACTGGAGAAATACAAATTAAAATAATTCTGATACTACCTCACAACTCTCAGATGGCAGGAAAAAATAATAATAAATATTGGAGGGGATATGGGAAAACTGAGATTCTAATGCATTGTTGGTGGAGTTGTGAAATGATCCAACTATTCTGGACATAATTTCAAACTATACCCAAAGGGCAATAATATTGTACATACCATTTGATCCAGCAGTACCACTACTGGATCTATATCCCAAAGATATTATAAAAGACGGGGAAAGGCACACATGTGCAAAAATGTTTTTAGCAGCAATTTTTGTACTGGCAAGGAACTGTAATTTTAATAGATGCCCATCAATTGGGGAATGGTTGAATAAGTTATGATATATGAAAGTAATAGAATATTATTGTTCTATAAAACAATGATGAACAGGATGATTTTAGAATGGACTGAAAAGATTTATATGGACTGATGCTGAGAAAAACAAGCAGAACCAGGAAAACATTGTACCATTGTACGTAGCAAAGATTGTGCAATGATCAACTGTTACAGTCTTGGTTCTTCTCAGTGGTTCAGTGATTCAAGGCAATCTCAATAAACATTGGATGGAAAATGACATCTACATCCAGAGAGAAAACTATGGAGATTGAATATAAATCAACACATACTATGTTCCCTTCTTTTTCTTTTTTTTTTTTTCTCTCGTGTTTTTTCCTTCTGTTCTTATTTTTTTTCTCAACATGATTCATAAGGAAATATGTTAAAATTGATTGTACATTTATAAACAAAAAAAGATTGTTCTTACTGTAACTGGAAAAAATAAAAAGTAGATTGTTGGTTAAAATTTAATTTTTAAAAAAAAATAGATAAGATAAACAATCATTCCAGAGGTTTTACACACACCTCAATAAATAAAAACTTTCATTAAACCCTATGGAGTCTAATGCTACTCAAAAGATCTGTTTTGATTTGATCATAGCTTCAATCATATTCAAAAACAATTTCCCCAAATCTCTAAAACAAAAGTTTTAAGATATCAGAAGTCAATGATCTAGTAATCTTTATATAAGAAACTTGGGATTTTTCCTTCCCATACTAGAGATTAAATATGATCCCTGGAGGTCCAGAGGGATAGAAAGACTTCAGAATTCAGAACTGAAATATAGAGGTTTATAAAGTTTTCCTTTTATTGCTATATATGCTAAATATTACTTATTACTTATTTTCAGTCATTGATTTGTTTAATAGGTTAGGTTATGAAGGAATCTTGATCTTATAACTTTTTCTGGCTTATTTTCTAAGGATCAGAACATATTGTTAGTTGGACCAAAGTCATAAACTGTATCACTTCTTACCTCCTTATTCATAAAGCAGGCTTCTCATCTGAGAAATCAGGTTTATTTAAATGGAATTACCAGCTTCCCAGGAATCTGGGCAACTTATCAGAAAGATCTGAATATCCTGAAAATGGGGTGGTGCACACTGGGGAGGTGTTAATAGATAAAAAGCTGAGCAATTTGATAAAATCAGTTTGAGATCTGCATTATACCTCCTTAGTTCAATTGGCCAAATTTTTTATATTTTAAATTACTGTAATTTGGGGGCCTTATGGTTTGTAATAAGTATATCACTGAAATCTCCCATTCTACAAAGAAAGTACTTTCCTAATATTTTCATTACTACTTAGTTATAATCACATGTTTAATTAATATCATTAGTTTCCTTTTAGAGAGATGGGGAGTTTGAGAGGTTAAGTAACCTCTCCAGAGTCACACAATGGAGAAAAAAAAATCTTAACTCACTCTTGTTAAACTTGAAAACACTAATATCATTGCTTACACACCTATTTTTATGATATCAAATTTAGTTCTCCTTTTTGTCCTTTTTCGGCAAATATATATATATAGTTATTTTCATGACAATCCTTTCTGCCCCAGGTTTGCAGGAAAGAATGGACAAACTATACTTGTAGGATCAATTTTAGAGCATGAGCTAATAGCAAAGACATCTAAGAATCTTTTTGATATGAAAATGCACACATTTTGAGCAGAGGAGAGGAAAGGAACTGGTGAAAATTATGTGATACATTATGGAAAGTAGAAACTATAAGAAAACTACATTCCATTTTCATCTGATGCAGGAATTTTTCATATAAATTTATACTAGTCAACCAGAACAAATCATTATCATTTAATAACATTTATAATAACTTAGTTACACAGTGTTTTAAAGCTTTCAAGACATGTTTCCCCCATCAACCTGTAGATTAGTTAAAATATTATGATTCAACTTTATAGAAGGGGAAAGAGTATTTACTAAATTGTCCAATATCTCACAACTAAGAAAACAATGGAATCACAATGTGAATTCTTCCCTCTTATTTCTGAACTCACAGTTTGTTTTGGGGGGCTTTTAAAACTTGACACATGGTACATAATTGGCTGGAAAATATCTTGTATTCATTTTATCACTTGACTGTAAACACAACTGTGTCCATTTTAAAGGTAAGAAACTTAAAACTCAGAAAAGGTATACCACTTTCCATTGGTTACAAAGGGAATGTGACAAAACAGAGATTCCCATTTTTATCATCAGATTCCAAATCTGACTCAAGAAGACCCTCTACAGGAAAAAAAAAATCCACAAGTTATGAATATATTATATAATTTTAAACACATGACTAAATGATATTCATCTACATCTGTAATTATTTCTTTAAGTCCATATTCTCCTCAAATGTCTTGTTAGACTTAATAAATAAACCTGGAGCTGTAAAAATATTTAATTTACTAAATGTCTCAATTTACTTAAGTTTTCTACTACTTCTTCATATATAAAATGGAATGGCAAAATTTTAATCTCTAGCCCACAAGGTTGACATGAGGTACATATATGGAAACCTTAAAACACATTGTTATTGTTATTGTAATTGAAAATGAGTATAATTTGTGCTGGCTGCAAGTATAGATTTATATAAAAAACAACCTTGAGAGCTCTCACGTTAAATGAGAAGGGAGTATAGGTTCTGTTGTAACTTCTATCACCATCCAGGAGTTAATCTTCTAATTCAGTGATATGAGAAGTACATATAGGAGAAAATAAATTATTCACAAAGTAAATACTACAGTGTTTCAGGGGCAAGAAGAAAACACTAAAACTGGATGTATCAAATATGTTCCATGAAGTCAAGGACAGGTTTTGGTTTTGGTTTTTTGTTTTTGCTTTTGTACATCTAATATGGAACATAGTCATAATAAGTGATAAATAAATAATCTATTGAGTTCAATTCAATAAGAATTGAGTTAAACTTTCACCATAGTACAACTTGGAAATTGTAATGAATTTTTAAAATTTGGAGTAATGTGATATACAAGGAGTAATTAATGTTCTCTTATGAAACTGCTTTGCACAAATAATGTATATGATTATGTACATTAAGTATTATTTACTTAATGTAGATATCAGAGTAAGTTGATAAATTTTAAGCTTTAAAATTTCTCCAATTTCTCCCACAAATGGAACAGATGTGTGCCTCATGGCAAACATAGAGTGTTGAAAAATCAGGAAGTCTTAGGATAGAATAGGGCTCCTCTTGATACAACCTGAGAAGATATGAAGAAAGACCAGAGAAGATCTGAAGGGCCCAGGATTAACCCTTGTGAAGTGAAAACACCTCCAGGCTAGCTCCATAGGGGAAAAAAAAAAAAAAAAGTGAAGGGCTTGGGGCTAGCTAGATATGACTGGAGCCTCAGCAGGAATTATGGAAACTTTCACCTCCTGGACTCCTGGTCTAAATCTGGCAAAACTGAGGAAACCTCCACTATTTAGGAATGACAGGCCCAGTTGTACTGCCATTATGAGGCCCTGGGCAACAAGAAACCAGCACAAGCAGTGAGTGCAGAGGTAGTGGGGCAGGGCTGTTGACTGTGGGCACTTCTTACTGTAGGGGGAAACTCTTGGTTTAGGGTTCCTGGTCAGAGGAGAGAGCTAACTAAAGCCAGAGACACCATCCTTCACACACACCCTAGGATTAGAGGTACTTAAACCAATATCTCTTATTTTTAAAAATGAACCAGCAAAGAAGAAAGAACCTAGCCATAATAATTTAACTATGGGAACAGGGAAGATCTGGGTTCACCTTCAGAGGAGGATACTAAAGTACAATAAACTTCCACCCTAAAGAAAAATATAAAATGACTTCCTGCTCAAAAAGAATCTATAGAATTCAAAAAGAATTTTAAAAATCAAATGAGACACTGAGGAAAAAAAACTAAGAAATAAAAATAAAAGATTTTATTCTAAGAAAAACCAAAAGATTATGAAAAAAATTAACCAACTAGAAAAGGAGATACAGTCTCAAAGGCAAAAATAACTCTTTGAAAATTAGAATTGGGCAAGGGGAAGCCAGTGAAGCTATGAGAGAGCAAGAAATAACAAAACAGAGTATAAAGAATGAAAAAATAAAACAGAATGTGAAACATCTTATAAGAAAAATGACATCTGGAGAACAGATTAAGAAGAGAAAATATAAGAAAGTTGTGACCAAAAAAATGATCTTGACGCAACAATGCAAGAAAATTGTCCTGAAGTAATAGAATATAAGAGAAAAGTAGAAATAGAAAAACAATGTTGTGCACAGTGTTTTTTTGATTCTATTCATTTCACTCAACATCAATTCATGTAAGTCTCTCTAGGCCTTTCTTATAAAACAATAATATTACTTTGCATTCATATACCATAACTTATTCAGTCATTCCCCAACTAAAGGGCATCCACTAAATTTCCAGTTCCTTGCCATTACAAAAAGGGATACAATAAACATTTTTGCACATATGGGTCCTTTTCCTTTTTTTATAATCTCTTTAGGATAAAGACCCCCAAAATCCATTGATCACCACCTCAACAGTATCCTTTCTAGGAAAACATAGGAATATTACTGAAAAATTTTGAAACCCCCAGATAAAAGAAAAAAAATTGCAAGAAACAAGAAAAAGACAATTCAAATACACTGGAGCTGCGATTATATTTGTACAGGATTCATCAGTAGCCACAATAAAAGTCCTCAGGTCCTAGACTCACAATCAAAAGAACTAGGCCTATGGCCAAAAGTATAATATCCAGCAAAATTATCTATTATATTGAATGAGAAAAAATGGACATCTAATGAACAGCAACAAGATTATGGGATGATCAACTGAGATAGACTTGGCTTTTTTCAACAATGAGGTGATTCAGGCCAATTCCAACAGATTTGTGATGGAAAGTCATTTGCATTCAGAGAAAAGACTATGTGGCCCAAGTGTATATCAAAATACTGTGTTTTGATACACATAGTATTTTCAGCTTTTTTGTTGTTGTATTTTGCTTGCTTGTTTTTTTTTCTGCCATTTTTTCCTTTTTGATCTGATTTTTCTTTTGCAGCATGATAAATGAAGAAATATGTTTAAAACATTTGCTCGTATTTAATCTATATTAGATAATGTATTGTTTAGGGGAGGGGAGAAGAGAAAGGGAAAAGGGAAGGGAGAAAAATATGGAACACAAGCTTCTGCAAGGGTGAATGTTGAAAACTATCTTTGCATATATTTTGAAAAATAAAAAGCTATGATTAAAAAAAAAACTGAGGAAAGAGTTTTCTTCTCTCCAAAGTCCTTATCATATCAGAAACAGATATGAATTATATCAGTTGAACTGTCATTAAAAATGCTATCTGCACTGCTGCCTCACCTTAAGTACCCTAGAATCTTTCTCTTTTACATTTTAATTTTTTAAATGTGTGCAATAAAACTAAAATTTCCATAACACAGCACAACAAAAAGATGATTTGCATGCTATTTCTTCTAAATATATAATAAAGTTATCATATAAAAAACTAGTTTCTCAAAAACATAAAGAACTAAGTCAATAACATGCAACAAGAAAATGGGATTTACACACATATATTGTACCTAGGTTACACTGTAACACATTTAATATGTATGGGATTGCTTGTCATCTAGGGGAGGGAGTAGAGGGAGAGAGGGTTAAATTTGGAAAAATGAATACAAGAGATAATGGTATAAAAAATTACTCATACATATGTACTGTCAAAACTTTTATAATTATAAAATTAATTTTAAAAAAATAATTAAGTCAAATTGATAAGAATATGTCATTTTCCAATTAGGAGATGGTCAAAAGAAATGAACAAGCAGTTTTCAGAAGAAACCAAAACTATCTTTAATCACATGAAAAACTATTGTAAATCATTATTGAGGAGAGAGATGTAAATTAAAATAATACCACCTCACGTCTATTAGACTGACAAATATTAGAAGGGATGTGGATAAATTGGGACACAAGGGTGTACACTACTGGTAAATTTGTGAATTGATGCAGCTGTTCTGGAGAACAATTTGTAACTATACCAAAGTACTATAAAAATCTGTATACCTTTTGACCCACTACTTAGTCTGTATCCCAAAAAGATTTCTAAAAAGGGAAAAGATTTATATGTAAAAGAGCTCTTTTTAGGTCGCAAAAAAGGGAAATACTTTCTTTTCCTATCAATGGGGGAATGGCTAAATAAGTTGTGGTACATGCTGGTTATGTAATATTATTATGCAATAAGAAATGGCAAGCAGGATAATTTCCAAAAAAACCTAAGAAGTATTATATTAACTGATGCAAAGTGAAGTGAACATTATAGAAGAATATTGTACACAACAGCAATATTGTACAATAATAAACTTAGCTAATGACTTAGCTAATCTTAGCAATACAGTGATACAAGGCAATTCTGAAGAATGCTGTCCACCTCCAGAGAAAGAACTAATGGAATCTGAATGAATATTGAACCATAAGTTTATTTATTTTATTTATTTTTGTTTACTTTTTGTTTTCTTTTGCAATATGACCAATATAGAAATATGCTTTGCATAACTGCACATGTATAATTTGAGAAGAGAGAAAGAAAGAATAATAAGAGAATTTGGAATTCATAATTTTTAAAAAAGTTAATTCTCTTTACATATAATTGGGGGAAATAAAATGTAATAATATTCTCTTTAAAATTATATGTCAGTTACTTTAGGATTGTAATTTTCATAGAGTACCAAAGAAATATGTTGATATAGAGATTAATGTATAATAGCTACAATATGTGTGCTCCTTTTCTAGAGATCTATTTTATATTTTAAGGAGAAGAAAAGCCCATAAGACCAAAACAACCTGAAGTAATGTCTTTACCTGCCTGAAAATGGCTAATAAAATGTTCCTGTAGAATCAATACTTTATAATGGAACCCTGAAAGCTATAGTGGTTTTCTAGCACTAAGATCTGTAAGGAGTAAGACAAGCTTTAATAACAACAGTAGACTAATAGTTTTTGCAGGTTCTTTTCTTTTTGAGGAAGGAACTAGAACAGCTTTGTTTTGGTTTAGTCACTTCTTAGCAACTGATAGTGTCTTAATGTTTTTAATAGTTTTGTTACAATTAAAAAGTATCATAAGAGATCTTTTTTTTTTTGCATAGAAATTTGCAAATTCAAGAGAATGATCTTCAGAATAAGAAGAATAGAACAAAGTATTGTTGAAAAGGAAGTTGAAATCTAAGATAAATGAAAACATGTTAAGAGAGCACGTATCTTTCCTTAGTGAATTCAAGTCACCAGATTTAGAAGAAAAAAGAACTAGGATGACAAAAAGAAATGGCAGATGAATTGATGGGGCTACTGTTAGCGATTCCTGAGGGGGGGAAATGAACAAGTAAAAAGTATTTCCAATCTGACTTCAGATTTCACCATTCAGCAGACATTGGTCTCTCCTAGGTTATCAATTGCCTTTTCTGTCCTCACTTTTATTTGTTTCCCACATTTTTGATATTTAAAAAAAAATCTGTCTTTCCAAATACTTTTTCTTCCTTCAGTCTTCTCTTGAGTCTATCCTACTTGATTAGTCCTACTCTGTTCTCTTACCGATTATCCAGACCATGCTTGATAATCATGAGTATTTCCCAATATGTCATGATACCTAATATTTCTAAAAAAAATAAATACTTTATAGCTAAAGTATGGTGGAAATTGAAGCCCTTTGAAAGACAACTAAGTGGCATAATAAACTGCACTCTGTTTTGAATGCTAGGAAAGCCTGACTTCTAACCCTATTTTAGATACATACTACCTGCCTGACTGAAATTTTATATAAATTTCTCTCAGCCTTAGTTTTTTAACCTGAAAAATTAGAATAGTTATATAAAATACATTAATATTTTGGTGATCAAATGATATTTTTAAAATTATAATGTTTTATAATCCTTAAAGCACTAAATAAATTTTAGATATCATAATAGAGGTGGCTAAGTGGTATAATGGTTAGAATGCTAGATTGGGACTTAGCAAAATGAGTTCAACTTCTATCTCTGATGCTTTTATGTTTGATCCAAGAAAATTTACTTAATCTCTCAGTCTCAATTTCCTATCTGTAAAATAGGGATAATGTTAAAATCTACCTCATACTTGTAAGAGTACAATAAAATATACAAAGCACTTCATAAACCTTAAAATATTATATAAACACTAGTTATGATGATGATGATAAGAATGGTATTTAAACACAATTAAAGTAAAAATTTTGAAAGCCTTATCCTGAAAAGTGATAGTAAACAGGCAGTGTTATGCACTTTATATATGTTAGGAACAGTGATAAGCACTGGATTGTGAAGAAAAAGCAAAAAGCAGTTACCTTAAACTGGATGAAGATAGAAAAGTACCCTGAAGTTTATGATATGACAATAAGACAAGCAAAAACAACAAGAAAATAGAAAAATAAATGTAAAATTGACAAGAAACTAGAAGTTTGAAAAAATAAATAAGCTGGTAAATATAAAATATTCCTTAAAATAAAAGTAAACTCATACAGAATTAATGAAAGGCAGCATTGCATAATAGAGAATTGTTCTTGCAGTCAGGGAAAACTGAGTTCAAATGTTGCTCCTCAATTAAAGACTTTCTCCTTTAAACCTACACATAGCACTGCTCTAATTTATACTGTTCTAATTCATTTTATTATAGAATTTACCATCTTACCTAGTAGAATCTGTGATAAGCTCCGTGAGAATGCAAAGAAAGGGAAAGATATCTATTTGTGTTCCCCGTGAGCAAGTGTATTTCTCAGGTACTCAAGCAAATAGCTAAGATGATAAATTGCAGATGAATTGCTGACCTCCATTGGTGGAAGGAGTTTCCACTCTACAAGTTCCCTACAATGACAAAATCACATGCTTAGGCTGAATAAGAGCCTAGGAGATAAGCAGGACAACACAGTTCAGTTTGAAACTATGAGCCATATGCACAGCAATAAACATATCGAGCAAGCAATATGCTTATCAAAATGTGGTTAAATGAAACATTACATATTTCCATAGCAATTCAGCTGTAGTAAAAATGTGAAACTAATTTTAGTTCTGAAGTATAGCCTGTCTGAAAATCCTTAGTTGGGTACACCTTGTAATATAATAAAGAAAAGCCCATTCATTTTACCAACTTGTTCAAATAAACTTCTTGCAACCAGATTTACTTTTATTTGCAAATCATCAGCTGTAACTGTTTATGGAATATCTTACTTCATGTTCCAAAATCATAGACTTGATAAAAGAAGACAAGGGATCAAGCAGCCTAGTCTCCTGCCTCCAAATGGGTCTGTCTTTCATGCCAAAAACCTGAGCTAGAAGATTGTTTGTACAAAGAGGATAAATTGAAAATGGATTATTCAAAAAGAAAATTGCATTCTCTCCAGAAATAAGTGGCTCAGATGGTTGGAAAGTATGTTATGTATTTAAAAAGGACAATTAATCTGTTATTGTTTCCTTTGGAGAGAGAGATCCTTGACAGAAAGGAGTGACATTAACATTTCTCGTCAAGCTCCATTTGGTAATGTCACTTTATATTTCTTCAAAGTAGGGTAATATGTATTCCCCTCATGTTTCATGGTTTGAGCAAACTGAACAATTTTGTTCCTTGAAAGCTCCCTTCACTCTTCTGCCTCCTTGCTTGTCCATACTGCTTTCTATACCTAGAATACCATCTCCTACCCATTTGCCCATTGAATTACATCCAACCTTTAAAAGACATCTCAAATGCCTTAGAACCTCCTCTGTAAACCCTTCCCAGATCCTCCTCAATTAAAGACTTTCTCCTTTAAACCTACACATTTATACTGCTCTAATTCACTTTATTATAGAATTTGCCATCTTACCTCTGTAAACTCTATAAATACAAAGAAAGGGAAAAACACTATCACTGCTCTCAAGAAGTATACATTCTGATGAGGTAAACAACATATAAATAACTATTTACCAAAGATATAAACAGAGTAAATAGAAAATAATCTTAGAGGGAATGCCCAGCCTTAGAGGGAAAGGCCTTCATCAATAATGTTTTTAGGGAGTTTGTGGGTTCTTTCTCACAAGAGTTTTTTTCACTTTTCTTTTTACTATAGGCAGTTAGATGGCACAGTAGTAAGAACACTTGCCCTGGTGTCAAGAAGACCAGATTTCAGATCTGACATGACACATTCTGTGTGTAACCCTAAACAAATCACTTAATCTCAGTTTCCTCAACTACAAAATTGGGATAATAGTAGCATTCAACCCCAGTATTACTGGGAGGACTAAAAGAGATAATATTTGTAAAAGTGCTTAGCAAAGAACTTGACACATAGTAAACAATAAATGTTGCTTACTTTCCTTCCTCCAGCCAAAGATAAAAGGATTGAGTCAGATATTTTGTAGTACCTTCTTAAATAGGTGGAAATGGGTCTATTTTGTCTTTTAGATCATTCCAGATGAGCGGGGGTAGTTGATTGTTTGCTTCTATTCCCTAATACAAAGCCAACATTTTTCTTTATGAAATTGGGGTCAAACAGAATAAGCCTAATCCCTCTTCAGACATATTAAATCTTCAAATACTTGAAAATTGCCATTTTTTTACTTCTGTCTTCTAGTCTCTAGACTAAATGTTCTTAGTTCCCTTTTAACCAATCATTATATGGCAAGATCTTAAAATCCCTAATATGCCTAATTGCTTTCTTTTGGACATTCTTCAGAATGTTAAATTCTTCTTAACATAAACATTAAGAACTGAACACAGTGCTATGCATTTAGTGGGACCTGGACAGAAGAAAATGAAAATAGCATGTCCCCCATTTGGTATGATATGTCTCCCTTAACTTAGCATTATCTTTTTTTTTGCTTGCCATGCCTTGCTATAGATTCAGATTGAGTTTGAAGCCCACTAAAATCACCAGGATTTTTTTCACAAGATCTATATTGCATCACCAGTTTAATACTTATTACACAGGCCAACACATAGGCCCCACTTGTGCAATTCCCATTTTTAAATCTAAATTTATTTTTTAAATACTCATTTATTAAGTACCTATTTCTGTTGCAGGCACTGTGCAATGTGTTTAACCAATATTACCTATAAATCTGAATTGTCCACCAGTTGGTATTTTATTTAGTTTAGGAACTTTGAAAATCATATTCTCTAACATGCAGTTTAAAAGAGCTCTTTTCAAAGGGGATGCAGTAATCCCAATGGACATTAGAGGATGCTCAATTTGCACCAAGCCCACATAATAGTAATAGTAGTAATAGTGGTGGTTGTGGTGGTAGTGGTGGTGGTGGCAATAGTAGTAGTAGTAGATAGTAATAAAATTTAGAACCCAAATTTTTACAAAAAATGAATGTTGAAAACTATCTTTGTATGTTAGGATTCTTACAAGATGCTAAGTCATTGGAATGGATATAATTATTCTAATTTAGCATACTTAACAATTATCTAGTTCAGAGTTCACACCTTTCACATCTTTAAGAGAGCATACTTTTAAGGAGCTCCCACAAGCTCAGGGAGTACCCACAAGCCCATTCTCTGGGAGGATATAAGGAGCCAGGATTCAAAGAGGAGGAGTCAAGATTTCATTCCCCATTCAACATTCGTACTGGCTGGTAATATTATGACAAGAGCTCTCAAGAGCCAAGAAGTGAGATAGGCCTCTACTAAAGCCAACCGGGCCCCAGAAAAAAATTCAGGATTTTGAAGGACACAATAGAGGATGTGGACTTTAACTCCTGGCTGCATTTTGGGATTTTTGAACTGAACTGAAAGGAAGACTGCTTTCAGAAGCTCCCCAAGAGACATGTCCCCAAGAGACATGTCCCCAAGAGAACAATTACATTTTAGAGAAACAGAACACTACATTTGTATGCACTTGAAAAAATGAAATACTTTTGAAAAAAATGTAAAAAAAGACCTATATCACAAATAGGCACTGTCTACTTCTTCAATCTTCTGTCCAGCCTAACACCATGACTTATGCCAGCACTGAGTAAATACTGTAACCTTTCATCTTGCCACATCATCAAAAAAAATTAAAACTGAATGTTGTAAAATTAAAATTACAGATCTTAGTCTCAAAGGATAGCTATATAAGAAGACATTTATCCTGCTTCTTTGTCAAATTGAGAGAACAAGGGTGTGAAAAGTTTATACAGTGTCAGACTTTTTTTGATATTTTGCTAAGTTTTGTGAAATTTTTCCTTTTTAAAAAAGTTCTTATTGTATGGACTGATATTTTGGGAGGAGGTCATGGGGAGAGACAGAATAGAAAGTATAGCTAGTATAAAATTGTATAAATAAATTTAAAAATAAAAAGAGGTACAATGAACTATTATGAAGTGATACATTGCCAGAGTAGGAGAGATAACACTTACATTTTCACTAGCTTTGGATAAGCCACTCAATCCATTTTATCATCTGCAAAATAGACGTAACACTATCTTACCTCCTGTAAATCACAGATTTTATTTTTGTTTTGTATTATAAGGGTTAAGTGAAATAATTTATTAATTTAAGTTTCTACTGTGGGCAAAACACTATTTTTAAATCCTGGAGATTTAAGGTGAGAAATAATTTTGTCCTTTGAGGCAAGATGAAATCACTGAGAAAACAAAGATTCAAGTTTCCAAGAATTTTGATTTATTAAATAGTACATGACAATTACTTAACAAATCAGTACTAATACCCTTCCTCACCTTTAGTGCTAGTCCTGTAATACAGTAGCAGCTAGACTTTTATCCATTAAAAAGAATCAAATAAGACCAATTAATTAAAAGAAAACAATTAACTAAGATACAATTTTAGGCAATCTTATTTCTAACTGGAGAAAAAAATTAAAGATTTTCCAAATTGGGAGAGAGAGGTAAAAATCAGAAAAACAGATGTCCCATTCCTCCCAAGTGTCTGTGAACTTGGAAACAATAACTGATTGATCAGAATGAATCCAGTTTTCAGATAAGACATATAGGCTACTTTAAATAAATAATTATGAGAAAACTCCTTACATCAATCTTTGGATCTGACTGCATAACTTGGATCCTTAGCTAAGATACTCTAAATAGCAGGTAAATTTGATCCAGCTTTTTACTGATACAAAGCCAGGTTCAAACAGTATAATTTTTTTTTCCCTAAATCTAAGAAATGAATAAAATTTTCTCACAAATAGAAATTGGACCCATAAATGAATAGAAAGGTAACTGAGCTAGCTCCAAAATTGAATCACAAAATGGAAAAGTATGGTTCATGTAATTCTCACAATTAACACTTCCTGTCTTAATCCTCTCAATTCCCTCAGTGATGATCCTTTCATTTATATTATTGTCATTTAACTATTTCTGCTTCCCCACTTTATATCAGTTCATACATCTTTCCAACCTTTTCTTTATTCATCACCTCCATTGTTCTTTTTAGCTCAGTTATGTTTCATTACATTTATGTAATTTATTTTTATCTACTCTCCAACAGATGGGCATCTATTTTGTTTCTAGAGCTTTACTGTCACAAAAGGTATTGCAATAACTACTTTGATATGGGTTTCGTTTTCCCCTAGACATTAACTTCCTTGAGGTAGCAATGAATTTTCTAAATCAAAGCATATGGATATTTTAGTCACTTTCTTCAAAAGTTACAAATTGCTTTACAAAGTGATCAAACAAATCCAATGCTCCTCAAGGCAAGAAGTAATTACTATGTACAAACCACTGTCCTGCCCTGCAGGAACTTACATTCTAATGGGGAAAGGCAGAACACAAAAGGAAATTGAAAAGGGTGGGGAGGGTAGGAAGAGGAGGAAGGGGATGAGGAAAAGAGGAGGAAAGAAAAAATATGGAGGTCCTGGGAGGAACTCACCAATTGGAGTATGGAGCCAGTATAGTCAAGATGTAAGAGGAGTATTCAAGGATGAGTAGGCTCTATAACACTGTGAGTAGTTTCAGGGTAAGAATATGAGCTGTTATGTTATTAAAATCTAGAAAGTAAGAAGCACAGTCAAAAAGGCATTAGTCTTTCTATCTCTCTATATTAGCTATTCCTTCATCATTAACTATTACCATCATATACCATCTTTGGCAATTTTCTGAGTAATGTGAAACCTCAGGGTTATTTTGTGTTATATTTTACATATTATTAGTTATCTGGAATATTCTTTCATATGATTACTAATAGTTGGCTCTTCTTTTAAGAACTATTTTTTCATATCTTCATCTATTTAAAAATGGCTTTTCATCTTTTAAATTTTCATTCTTTTTTAAAGATTTTAGATATCAGAAATTTTTATGGAAATATTTTCTCTTCATTGATGATTTCCTTTTTTTTGTCCAAATGCATTAGCTTTTGTTCATATCAAATCTTTTCAATTCATTTAATTGAACTAATCTATTTTATTTTTTGAAATCACCTTTAACCCTTGATCAGTTAAGAATTCACTTCCTATCCATACTGTGAAAAGTATATGACCTACGTGTCTTCTAATTTTCTGTTATCATATTTAATATTCAAACCATATATCCATTTTCAATTTATTGATGTTAAATATCTAAATCTAGTTTTGGCCAGCCTTTTTTGAAATTTTCTCAGAAAATCTTAACAAATAGGAAATACTATCTTAGGTAATTTGGGTTTTTATATTTATTAATTATGGGGTTATTATTCCTAATCCTGTTCTTCATCTACACAAAGACCTCTGATCTCTCCACTTTTCTGTTTTTTCCCAAAACATCTCCTTTCTCTGGCTACACTATCTCACTTCCCTATACATTGATAAACCAATTCAACTTAATACTATCTTAGAAACTTGAGTCCCTTGATCCCCTCACACAATCATGCCTCACCAAATCCCAGAATTAAATTCTCCTAGTATCCATCATCTTTAGAATTTATTGCTACTAAATGGAGCTGGAAAAAGTCATAAAACTTTATTGTACCCATGACAAATTTATATTATGTAATCTAAGTTGGGCATTCACTGAAGCAAGACAATCTTTTTTATGCTTTCCTCATTAATTTAATATTTCATCCTCAGCAATTGTTATTCCAAATGTTTTTATTCTTCTTCAAAGACATGGAATTTCCATGACACTTAGTCTCCATACCTTCTCATGTGACAACTTTGCTTAAAAATTTTTAAAAAATGAGTATTCATCCAGAGATCTCTTTTCTCTCTTCTCAAATTATTCAGATCTCTTACCCCCACTCTCTACTTCTTCACTCCATATCTTACATGAACTTACAAAATCTTTTTTATTTATTTCACAAAATATGGGATATGAAAGGAAAAACTGACACAGAGAAAGCAGATGATGGCAGATGGCTAACAATTCTTTCTTAAATATTAATAACGAAGCTCAGTATTTCATATGTATTCTAACCAGGGGAGAATACAGAGTAACTATCACCTCCCTTTTCCAGAAGCTTTACCTTTCTTAATATTTTCTTACATGCTTAAAATACTCTACCCTTTTCAATGTCACCTTTCAATTACTTAGATTCCTTTAAAATATTACTCAAATCCCTGCTTTGCAAGAGACATTTCTTGGTTCTCCCAGGTCCTAGTGATGAGGGGAGCCCCAAAAATCTTTCTCTTTCTCTCTTTCTAACTTTGGGTCTCTCTCCTGAGAAATCCACCCCAGGGAATCAAGAGATAGTGGTTTCATTCTATTATCTAGGTGGGTTAGTTGAGTACAGGACCACTCCTACTTAGCCAGAGTTGTAGATTCCATCTTTATTGAGTTGGAAATTAACCCAGAGACACTCATTCAATTCCAAGGTTTTCTATTCTGATTCCAGCTCAAACTGCTCCCAGGCCCCACCAAGAGTGGCCCCTATCTTCTAGCCAAGGTTATAATAATAAAAAGAGACAATTTAAGGCTCACTCCTTGCAGAAAACCTAACATGCCATGCCAAGGAACCTCTCTCTCCCCTTGGCATAAACTGCAACACTCTGCCTGCTGAAATGATATTCTTTTTCAGTGTTACTCCCTCTTTGTCATTATCTCTCTATTTCCCTAATAAGACCTTATTCATTTTCTCTGTTACAGGATTTCTCTGCTAGAAACTCTCTCTCCCAGGAGTTCTCCATTAGAAACTTTATATCCCTCTGTCAGAACCTTGCTACCAAGGAATTTCTATTCAGTCTTTCTATTCATGCATAGCAAAGGCTGACTTCCCAATGCCGATAATAGATTTCTTTTTGTCAGTCTAGCTTTTCAGGTTCATAAATTCCTTTACAAAGGACCTTTGCACTGACCAAAGGGATCTCACAATTCCCTGCCCCAAACCTCATCATTTGGGGACAGAACCCCAAACCTCTTCACTAGTATCTCCTCATCCTCTCAGACTACATTCCATCAATTCTTTATATATCTTATATCTAGTTACTTATATGTTATCTAATATGATATAATATCCCTGAAGGCAGCAACACTGGTAGTTGCTATTGTTGCAACTGTTGCTATTTTCCTTTAATTATATCTTCATCCCTTAACATTGTTTGGCACATTGTATTCACTTAATAAATGCTTTTTGAATGACTGATTTATAGGAAATAGATCATTCTAACGTCATCTTCTTATAAATATTTCTTTCTCAATCACCTCAACCACTTCTTTTTGTCCTGGTACTTTAGAAAATGCTTTAATGAAAAAAGAAAAAAAGACTTTTTTCTCCCTTTCTATTGATCATCAACCATATTTCCCCTTCTCTTGTTCTTTGATTTCCTCTTATATTATATAAAGTGCTACCCTACCCCTTTGACTTATGCTACTTTTATTGAATATGGTATGCCAGAATAATTAGATGGAACAGTAGATAGAACACTAGCCCTGGAGTCAGGAGAACCTGAGTTCAAATCTGATCTCAAACATTTAACACTTCCTAGTTGCGTGATCCTGGGCAAGAGAATTAACCCCAATTCCCTCACAAAAGAAAAAAAAAAAAAAAGGAAGATAATTTTAAATGTTTTTGATATGCCAATCAAGAGTCATAGTTCCATCATGTTACATCTCACCAAGTTTTGGAGGTATAATAGCCACAAACATTTTGGCGCATACAGGACCCTTTCCCTTCTCTAGTAGTTCCTTGGGGTATAAGCCCAGTAGTAGTATGGCTGGGTCAAAGGGTATGCACATTTTGATAACTTTTTGGGCATAATTCCAGATTGCTCTCCAGAATGGTTGGATTCTTTCACAACTCCACCAACAATGCATCAGTGTCCCAGTTTTCCCACAGCCCCTCCAACATTCATCGTTATTTGTTCCTGTCATCTTAGCCAATCTGACAGGTGTGTAATGATACCTCAGAGTTGTCTTAATTTGCATTTCTCTGATCAATAGTGATTTGGAACACTCTTTCATATGAGTGGAAATAGTTTTAATTTCATCATCTGAAAATTGTCTGTTCATATCCTTTGACCATTTATCAATTGGAGAATGGCTTGATTTCTTATAAATTAAAGTCAATTCTCTGTATATTTTGGAGATGAGGCCTTTATCAGAACCTTTAACTGTAAAATTTTTTCCCAATTTGTTACTTCCCTTCTAATCTTGTTTGCATTAGTTTTGTTTGTGCAGAAACTTTTTAATTTGGTGTAATCAAAATGTTCTATTTTGTGATCAATAATGGTCTCTAGTTCTCCCTTGGACACAAACTCCTTCCTCCTCCACAAGTCTGAGAGGTAAACCATCCCATGTTCCTCCAATTTATTTATGATTTCGTTCTTTATGCCTAAATCTTGGACCCATTTTGATCTAATCTTAGTATGTGGTGTTAAATGTGGGTCCATGCCTAGTTTCTGCCATACTAATTTCCAGTTTTCCCAACAGTTTTTTCCAAATAATGAATTCTTATCCCAAAATTTGGGATCTTTGGGTTTGTCAAAGATTAGATTGCTATTTTTATTCACTATCTTGTCCTGTGAACCTAACCTATGCCACTGATCAACTAGTCTATTTCTTAGCCAATACCAAATGGTTTTGGTGACTGTTGCTTTATAATATAGCTTTAAATCAGGTACACTTAGACCACCTTCCTCTGACTTTTTTTTCATTAGTTCCCTTGCAATTCTTGACCTTTTATTCTTCTATATGAATTTTGTTGTTATTTTTTCTAGGTCATTAAAATAGTTTCTTGGGAGTCTGATTGGTATAGCACTAAATAAATAGATTAGTTTGGGGAGTATTGTCATCTTTATTATATTCGCTCGGCCTATCCAAGAACATTGAATGTCTTTCCAATTATTTAAATCTGACTTTATTTTTGTGGCAAGTGTTTTGTAATTTTGCTCATATAATTCCTGACTCTCCTTTGGTAGATATATTCCCAAATATTTGATACTATCGACTGTTATTTTGAATGGAAGAGATCAGTTAATTTAATCAATTTATTATATGTGAAAAAATATAGAACTGGAAAGATTCAATAACTTGTCCACAGTCACTCAGTTAATAACTTTCTGGGGATGAGAATCTAAACTTCCTGACTAACAGTTCAGACTCCTTTTTGTTGTGATCTACCACTATGTTTAGTGACATTCTAAAAGAGTTGTAGCACTCCAACCACTCCACACTTTTGGTATTCCAAGCTACAGTAATATGTCCTACAATATTTTATTGAGCATTTATTTCTTGTCAGCTATTGTTGTGTAATACGCAACATACACAGTAAAATTTCAACCTTCTCCAATATTTATAAGAATAATGGGAGAGAAATGTACTTGCTGCACTTACAGCAGTTTCTTGATTCTGAATGTAAGGCTATGACATAATTTTATATATGAACGCAGTTACAAGATGCTTGTATACTAAACAAAGGTTGTTTTAGCCCTAGTTAAGTGGCCAGATTAAACCAGCTTGAAATAGAAATATTTTTTTAAAATATATTTGTTTGTTTTTAAAATAGAAATCTTTAAACATTTTGTGGGAACATGTGGTGTCAAAGATTCCTTAATGTTATAGATTCCTCAGAATAATGTGTGATTTTTTAAAAATATTAAATAAAATATTGGATTATAAAAGAAACTAAATTTTAGTGAAAATTATGCATATGTGTGTATGTGTATATGTGTTTAATTTCCCATACAAGTTCTTGGATTCCTGAAATCTATTGACAAATCCCTTACAGATTCATTTTATAAGTTTCTAGTTAAGAACTCTTAGTTAAAGGGATTATTTTGGAATACAATAATGTAAATGCAAAGAGAATTGGATACAATCTGAGTATCTGGTACAGATTCTTGCTCTGCTGCTTCGTGGCTGAATATTTAAACTCAATTCAAATATTTAAGAGGTATAAGGCCTTAAAGGGCACAATTGATAATGGAAGAGTGGACCTCTGACACTTAACTAGCTACAAGATGTTTGATAAGTAACTTAAACTCTCTTAGCCTCAGCTTGCTCACCTGTAAAACTAAAGGGCTGGACATAATTACCCCAGAGAGGTAGCTAAATGTTGCAATAGATAAAATACTAGGCCTGAAGTCAGGAGGACCTAAATGTAAATCCAACCTCAGACATTTACAAGATGCATGATTCCAGGCAAATCATTTAATCTCTGCCTATTTTAGTTTCCTAAATTTAAAATCAGAATAATAATAATAGCACCTTTCTCAGAATGAGATAATATTTATAAAGCATTGTGCCTGGCATATAGTAGGTACTTAATAAAGGCTAATTTCCTTTCTTTCCCTTTAGCTTCATCAATGTATAATCTCTCTGAGCCCTCCACATGGGGTTATTAATTGCCTCACAGGAATGTTGCAAAGGGCATATCTCTCTAAGTCTTATCCTCATTATATTATTGTTCTTGATACCTAACAAAGTAATCTCATTTAAGGAAAATTACCCAATGAAAATTCACACTTACAAAATAAATCATGGAATTTTATGAAGTTATAAAAAGAAAGTAACTCCTCCTCCCTTCCTCAACCATACTACTAAATTAACCCTAACAATTATGACAAAAAAAATGTTCTAAATCACTATTGATCAGAGTAATGCAAATTAAGACAACTCTGAGGTACCACTACACACCTCTCAAATAGGCTAAAATGACAAGAAAAAATAATTAGCAGTGTTGGAGGGGATGTGGGAGAATGGGGACACTAATACATTGTTGGTGGAGTTGTGAACTGATTCAACCATTCTAGAGAGCAATTTGGAACTATGTTCAAAGGGCTATCAAACTATGCATACCCTTTGATCCAGAAATGTTTCTAATGGGCCTGTATCTCAAAGAGATCATAAAACAGATAAAGGGATCCACATATGCAAAAATTTTTATAGTAGCCCTTTTTGTAGTGATAAGGAATTAAAAGCTGAATGGATATCCAGCAGTTGGAGAGTAGCTGAATAAGTTATGGTATATGAATATTATAAAATATTATTGTTCTATAAGAAACAATGAGCAGGATGATTTCAGGGAGGCCTGGACAGATTTGCATGAACTGATGCTAAATGAAGTGAGCAGAACCAGGAGATTATTATATATGGCAAAAGCAAGATTATATGATGATCAATTCTGATGGACATGGCTCTTTTCAACAATAAGAAAATTCAGGCCAATTCCAATAGTCTTGTGATAAAGAGAGTCATCTGCACCCAGAGGGAAAACTGAGGGGACTGAATGTGGATCACAACACAGTATTTTTACTCTTTTTGTTGTTATTTGCTTGCATTTTGTTTTCCTTTTTGAGCTGATTTTTCTTGTGCAACATGATGATTGTGGGAATATGTATAGAATAATTGTACATATTTAACATACATTGGATTACTTACCATCCAGGGAAGGGGGGGAGGAAGGGAAGGAAAAAATTGGAATATAAAGTTTTGCGGGTGACTGTTTAAAATTATCTATGCATATATTTTTAAAAAGAAAAAGCTTAAAAAAGAAAAAAGAGTGGATGAAACAAATCATAATCACATTTGATAATTTCAGCCAAGAGAATGACAATAATGAGACAACATAGATACTAAAATTTTTGGGATGCAGCCAAAACAGTTCTTAGGGGAAATTTTATATTTGTAGATGCTTACTTGCATAAAATAGAGAAAGAAGATCAATGATTCATGCATGTAACTAAAAATAGTAGGAAAAGAACAAATTAAAACTCCCAATTTAATACCAAATTTGAAATTCTGAAAATAAAAGGACAGATTAATTAAATTGAAAGTAAGAAAAGTATTGAACTAATAAACAAAACTAAATTGGTTTTTATGAAAAAACCAACAAAATAGATAAACTTTTAGTTAATTTGATTAGAAAAAATAAAGAAGGAAATCAAATTGCTAGTATCAAAAATGAAAAAGAATGAATTTTCCACCAATGAAGAAGAAATTAAAGCAATAATTAGGAGCTATTTTGCCCAACTATTTTGCCAATAAATCTGCTAATCTAAATGAAATGGTAGAATACTTACAAAAATATAGATTGCCCAGATTAACAGAGGAAAAAATAAATTACTTAAATAATCCCATTTTAGAAAAAAAAAATTGAACAAGCTTTTAATCAACTTCCTAAGAAAAAATGCCCAAGGCCAGATGAATTTATAAGTGAATTCCACCAAACATTTAAAGAACAACTAATTCTAATAATATGCAAATACTTTGGGAAAATAGGGGGGGAAAGTCCTACCAAATTCCTTTTATGACACAAATATGATGCTGATACCTAAACCAGGTAAGATCAAAACAGAGAAGGAAAATTATAGACCAATTTCCCTAATGAATATTGATACAAAAATCTTAAATAAAAAACAAAGAGATTACAGCAAAATATAACCAGATTGATACATCATGACCAAGTAGGATTTATACCCGAAATGTAGGGCTGGTTCAATATTAGGAAAACTATTTGCATGATTGACTATATCAGTAATCAAATTAACAGAAATCATATAATTATCTCAATAGATGCAGAAAAAAACATTTGACAAATCCAACACCTGTTCCTATTAAAAACACTAGAGAGCTTCAGAATAAATGGAATTTTCCTTAAAATGGTCAGTAACATCTATTTAAAACTATCAGCAAGCATCAAATGCAGTGCAGATAAACTAGAAGCATTCCCAATAAGATCAAGGGTAAAACAAGATTGCCCAATATCACCATGACTATTCAATACTGTATTAGAAATGTTAGCTTTAGCAATAAGAGAAGAAAAAAATTAAAAGAATTAGTGTAGGTAATCAGGAAACAAAATTACTACTCTTTTCAGATTATATAGTTAGAGAATTCTAGAGATCAACTAAAAAACTCCTAGAAATAATTTACAACTTTAGCTAAGTTGCAGGATATAAAATAAATCCATATAAAAAATCACCAGCATTTCTATATGTTACCAACAAAGTCCAGTGGCAAGAGATACAAAGAGAAATGCCATTTTAAATAACTGTAGATAATGTAAAATATTTGGATGTCTACTTGCCAAGACAAAATCAGGTATTATATGAACAAAATTTCAAAACACTTTCCACACAAAGAAAGTCAGATTTAATTAGTTTTACTCATGGGTAGGCCAAGCTAATAAATCAAAATGACAGTTCTATATAAATTAGTCTAGTTATTCATTGCCATATCATCAAATTTCCAAGAAATTATTTTACAGAGCTAGAAAAAATAATAATAAAATTCATCTGGAAGAACAAAACAAAAGAACAAAATTCAAGAGAATTAATGAACAAAAATGCAAATGAATATGGCCTCACTGTACCAGACCTAAAACTGTATTATAAAGTAGTGGTCATTAAAATTATTTGGTACTGGCTAAGAAACAGAATAGTCAATCAGTTTGATAGGTTAGGTCAGAATAGTGAATGACTATAATAATCTAGTATTTGATAAAGTCAAAGACTTTAGGTCTGGGATAAGAATTCAGTATTTCACAAAAATTGCTGGGAAAATTGGAAAATAGAATGGCAGAAATTATGCACTGATTCACATCTATACCAAGATTAAGTTGAAATGGATTCATGATGTAGACATAAAAAGTGATACTATAAACAAATTAGAAGAAGAAAGAATAGTCTGTTTCTCATGAGTTTGGAGCCAAAGAAGGACTAGAGTTCATTACAGAAAGCAAAATGTATAATTTTGATTATATTAAGTTAAAAAGTTTTGTTCAAACAAAGTCAATGCTGACAAGATCAGACTGAAAGCAGAAAACTGGTGGGGGGGGAATTATATAGAATGGTTCTGATAAAAGCCTCATTTCTAAAATATACAAAGAATTAACTAAATTTATACAAATATAAGCCATTCTTCAATTGATAAGTTATGAACAGACAATTTTCAGATAAAGAAATTAAAACCATTTCTAGTCATATGAAAAAATGCTCTAAATCACTATTGACCAGAGAAATGCAAATTAAGACAACTGTGAGGTACCACTATACACCTCTCAGATTGGTTGAGATGACAGAAAAAGACAATTACCAATGTTGGAGGGGATATGGGAAAAATGTCACACTAATACATCTTTGATGGAATTGTGTATTGATCCAACCATTCTGGAGAATAATTTGGAACTATGCCCTTTGGGCCCTTTGGGCTATCAAACTGTGCCCTTGATCGCCTCTACTGGACTTGTATCCCAAAGAGATCATTAAAAAGGGAAAAGGACACACATGTGCAAAAATGTTTGTAGCAGACCTTTTTTGTAATGGCAAGAAACTGAAAACTGAGTGGATGCCCAACAATTAGAGAATGGCTGAACAAGTTATGGTATACAAATGTTATAAAATATTGTTCTAAATGAAACAATCAGCAGAATGATTTTAGAGTGGCCTGGAGAGACTTACATGAGCTGATGCTGAGTGAAATGTGTAGAACCAAGAGAATGTTGTACACAGCAACAAAATTATGTGATAATCAATTCTGATGGACATGACTCTTCAATAATGAGGTGATTCTGGCCAGTTTCAATGTTCTTGTGATAGAGTCATTTGCACCTAGAGAGAAGACTGGGAGTACTGAATGTGGATCACAAAGTTGTATTTTCACTTTTTGTTGTTGTTTGCTCGCATTTTGTTTTCTTACTCATGTTTTTGTTTTTTATTTTGTTTTTTTCCCTTTTTGGTCTGATTTTTCTTTTGCAGCATGATAACTGTGGAAATATGTATGGGAAAATTGCATGTTAAGCATATAGTGGATTGCTTGTCCAAGCAGGGACAATCTGGGAGAAAATAATTTGCAACATAGGGTTTTTGCAGGGGTGAATATAAGAAACTATGTATATGTTTTGAAAATAAAAAAGTAATTCCTTCAAAAAAAAAAAAAAAAGAGACTAAATCTCTGTAAAACTGGTCCAATTAGCAGAAGACATAGGATACGTGGTTACCTTAACAAAGGTTCCTAATTTTTGTGTGTCATGGAACCCATTGGCAGTCTGGTGAAATCTATGAACTCTTTTTTAAAATGTTTTTTGTTCTTAATTCATAATTTAAGGTAACATTAAATTTCATTTACGGCTTGCTGAAAATAAAAACATATTTTTTTTCCTATGTAACTTCATGGAGTCCTGTAGATGAAGTACTATTTCTATATTTCAGAGGCATTATGGGCTAACCAGACATGTTGGCTTTTCTAAAGTCCTAATAACCATTTCTAAAATCTTCTATTGGAAAATATATCTTGAGCTTCAAACAACTCAACTTAACATTGAACTTTTAGAATAAAATGCTTTTCTAAGTCAGAAACTGCCTACCAGGGTCAAAGATAAGTAAATCTGTGGCATATGCCAGATTTTTCTTCAGGATCCTGTCTATCTTTCTTTTATTCGTCTTTATTCACAACGAAGTTTCCTCCCTAATAAAGAATTGCCTAGATCAGTGATTCATACTTTAATGTGAAATATTTTCTCTCCCAGGGATATTTATACTTTAGCTTTATCTCTGGCTATGGAATGAGGTGTTTTGTCTCCTTTTTAAAGGGATTTTAGGCATCAGTTAGAGAAGGGTTTTCCTAGCAAGGGCCCTTCCTACCCTCACTGAAATCACACTGTGTAGGCAGCTGTACTTGTCTATATGAAGGCAATTTGTTAATGGATGAAATAAATTGAACAAAATGGAAAATTTCCAATAGTTTTTGATGCTTATACAATTAGATCCGTCATGCAATTGCAGATTTACTGTGCTTGTGTCTCATCTAAAACTGATGGAAGGATGTGAACTATTTCCTCTCAACAATACTCTATGGCTATTTCAGTGGTATGATATGTGTTGTTGAACATAACAGAAAAAGATTCAGATTTCCTAAAGGAGAACTTCAAGACTTATGACATCAATCTACAATCATGCAACTCAGTAGCCAAAAAAGAAAAAAAAAAAATGCCCCCAACATATCATATCATATGGCATGATAAGTCCAGTTGTTTGGAGACTGTCATATAAAGAAAACAGGGATAAGAAAAGTGCGATATTGTGTCAACAAACAAAAGAGTGTGAATGTGACTGACACCCATGGGATTATAAAATAATAGAGTTGTTGAATTGGAAGGGACCTTAGAGATGATCTAGTCCAATCCCCTCCTTTTCCAGATGGGAAAACAGAGACATAGAGATTTATCTCTCCAAAGACACATAGCTAGCTAATAGCAGAGCTGGGAGTAGACCCTACATCTCTCAACTCCCAGGCCAGAACATTTTCCACTCCTTCACACTGACTCATGGTACTTGTGCCATGGAGTGGATTGTCCTCTGAATAAGATTCCTCTAAGTTACTCCTCCAAATAGGAGATTTCAAAAGTGTGTTGCATTCCTCACTGTAATTTTTTAAAATTATAGCTTGGAGTTAGGGTCTATTCCTTCGGGGAAAATGGCTATATAGAAAGGTATTTTAATACCTAAGTTTCTAATGATAATTAAGAGAGATATTATTTAATTTATAGAGTCATAGCTAAAGCTGATTTTAGGTAGCTATACCTCTTTGCCTAGTTACCACACCAAACAGTTGATTCCCATGGCCCTTGGTAAGCAGTTCATGCATATTCAGAAAACTAGTGCTTATTTGTCTTTACTCAAATCGCTCACAGACTGCTACATTACAGTAATTCTTCCCAGTGCCTGAAGATGGAAAGCACGTGCCCTCCAAAGAGATTTGTACTGCAAGTTGGGACAAAATGTCAATATTGTGAAGCCTGAAAATCCACTGGAATTGTATATTCTATCTGCTTTAATTAAGCTATCAGAATTAACTTCAGGGAGACTTATACAGCATTTCATGAAACCAGCTTTGCAGAGAAAAATCCATTTACTCCTAGAATTATTCCCTTGCCAAGGAGAGTGGAGGATTTTTTGTTGTTGTTTCAAAAGAAACACATTGGACAATCAGAATCTTGTAATCAGCTTAGGCACTTGTCTATACAACTGTCATTAAGTGCTTCTCTTTGTCCTACCCAGGCTGCTTTAAGGCTTGCATAATAGGGAAGGTGCACAGCAATATAGTCATTATAGTGGCAAAAATTGTAATAGGGTATTGCCCACAGTAGGCACTAAGTAATATGGGTTCTGCTACAAATTATAGAAAGCACTAGGAGGCACACTGCAGCAGAGATACAAATTTAAAGCTGTCATTTCAGCCAGACTCATGTTAAAACTGTTGGACTCCAGGATGCTTGCAGTGAAATTGGTTGTCCTCTAAATGGTTCCTTCTAAAATGTAATTGCTTTGTTCTGAGTTCAGAAAGTGGGAGGGGGGACACTTGGCACCCTGCTGCTGTTCTGGAATCTAAGTGAAGGTACCAATGTCAGCCTATATGTTGAAAATTGAATGAATAGTTAAGTCTTTTTTTTTTTTTTTAATTTCAAGCTAGTTCTTCCTCTAGTTTACAGACAAAACTCATTCATTATAATTAACTCGAGATCTGGCAGTGGTCACTATCTAAAAATTTTTATGTAGTTCTATAAAAAGCTACAACACTACTCCTGATTTAAAATCAGGCCTTCCTGAGTCCAAGCCTTGCAATCTATCCACTGACCCATCCAGTGGCCTACATGGTGTCTTTTTAATGACTGAAGAAACATGTATGCATGGGACAATTTAGAAAGCAAAGGATAGCAGCTCCTAAGGAAATTCTAATAGTGAGAAATGCAAATAATACCCCTCATGATCAAATTTCAAGAAATTTATGAATTGATCCCATATTTCAAACATTATTATTGATTTAGATTTATTCTTAGTATGCATTTCCAAAGCACACTATTGGGTATATACATGATTATTCATTCACAATCTATGATCAAAATTTCCTGATTCATTATTTACTTTGTGAAAATCATGACATTCATTAGCCAACTAGAAAAGTAAGCTAACTTCACTCTCCTTCACAGTCTGTGAACCCCCACATCTATGAGGTTGCCAGTGAGGACATGATAACCTTTTATATACCTTGGTCAGAGTCTTACAAAATGACTAGTTTTATTTTTTTTTTTTCCTCTAAAGAAATACTTAATAGGGACTAATGACATCTAGACTATAAGGAAACAGTTTAGTAAAAATTACATACAAGTTATACAGGGTCAAACATATTCTAAAGAACAGCATTTGAAAGGACTTAAGGGATGAGCACTCTTCAGAAAATATAATGAAGTATGTTACCCAGTCTTGTTAGATAATGGAATCAAGGTAAAAAAAGAGAACTGATTTGGGGAACATGGTCCTTGGTTGGATTTCTTCTGGTTAAGATGCCTATTTCTTATGAGTTTTAGTTTTTTTGCTTCAGTTTTGAATTGGGAGAAGGATACATTGAACTACTTTTTAAATGCAGAGAAGATAACAGAAATAATATTATAAAGCAGCATAGACAAGCAGGACAGTTTTGAAAGTTGTAAAATCCTTCTATACTTGCATTTAAAAAGCAAAGACAATATGAAATGGAGATTCAAAGTATCATTTACAATCCTCCTTATCTTCTTCTGTTTATATGGAAATGTACTTTTGACTTAAATTCAGAATAAGAAATAAAATAAATAAAATAGTAGATTGTACACATCTGTATTTCTATCTATAGTTATAGTTTGTTGTTTGAAAACATATGCACACTGTATTTCAGAAGTTTTACAAATGGCTATGTCTTTTATTTATTCATATATTTTTCTTTTCTTTTCTTTTCTTTTTTTTTTTTTTTCTGCTGAGGCAATTGGGGTTAAGTGACTTGCCCACGGTCACACGCCAGAAAGTGTTAAGTGTCTGAGACCAAATTTGAACTCAGGTCCTCCTGATTTCAGGGATAGTGCTCTATCCACTGCGCCACCCAGTTGCCACAGTCATATATTTTTCTTGCTATCACTAATCATATGTGTACCTTGAAGTATTCTATGTGAAACAGTATTACAGCATATGAGCTCAAATTCCACCTTTTTAACTCACTAGCTGTATGACTTCAAGCAAGTCACAACTTCTCTGAACCTCAGTTTCTTAATGTGAAAAATAAGATGACTCCCAAGAGAGGAGGAGAGGGGAGGGGAGGGAGGAAGGGAAAGGAAAGAGAAGGGAGGGAAGGGAAGGAAGCCATAGATGAGACATAAAAGTTTAGTAGTTTTCATTTTTAAAAATAATGTTTTAGCCTTGTTTGATTCATAATCAGTTTGAACCATTATTTTTGTCATCCTGTGCTAAAATTCTTATATCCTTATATTTGATTGGTTTGTAAATATTTAGCAGATTAAAAAAATATGGGATTTCAAATACTTATTGGATTAACACCCGCTGACATCCTAAAGCATAATTTCATCAGAGTCTTGTAATTCAAAATATGCAGAAACAAGTACCTATGAAACTATACTGAAATAAAAAATGTGCTACAATGTATTTTAAATACACTACCAATAAATGTAAAGGAATAGCTCCAGAATTATAAATAGTACTTTCTTAAGGAGGAGAAGATTTATGCGAGGGCATAGACAAGAATCAAATAGGCTTGGATGTATTATGATCTTTCCTCCTGGAGGAAATACATATACCAATGAAATCACAGACTCATTGGTGGGTTAAATTATTTAATGGAAAAGGGCTTCTTGTATTTTTATGTACAATTTTTCTAGCATTTTAATTTTTATATCAAAGCCAACAATAATGCTATTTTCTTTTCTTTTTTTATTTTTAGAATATAACAAGGAGTCATAGTATGACAGTGGATAAATGCCAAAATGGTCCCAAGCATTAAACATCCACTATGAGTTACAAATTGATTATCGTTGTGAAAAGGTAGAAGGCTTTTCCATACCAGGAGTTCTCTAAATAGATAAATTTATAATTATCACTCTGGTTTTATCTATTAACTCTGGATGTCTCTTTATCATTCCACACTTACCTAACTATTCCAAAAATAGGAAATTGATAAGAAACAAGGATATAAATGGAAGATAGTTGAAAAAATTGATAATACACATTACTAATAATAAATAACACACACAGCAAAAGTCATTTCCACAAATAATCTTAGAATAGCAGTCTCACAAATGAGCAACAACAACAAAAAAATCAGGCACCCCACAAATAGGTTTCATCATGGGTGGGCAAGATAAAGATAAAGTAGGGCAAATAAATAATGGTGTTGAGTTCATAAAAGAGGGTAAGTCTCTATGGCATCCAGGATAGAACCTGCTAATGAAGCCTGCTATGTTGTTTTTTTCTTGTACAGGTAGTGTTTCCTATGCTCTAGTGCCCAGTGTGTTAGAAGAGCCCAGCATTGTAGACAGAAAGTATCAAAAAATGAGCTGAAACATGCACATGCATCAGAGTTTTCACAAATAGAAGATTTCAGTATGCTGTCAGCTATGCTTCTCAAAACCTTAGGGGTTACTAGACAGTTGTTTATCTTGAGGTCCTTAGATATATGGCCTACCTGACTGTCCATTATGTAATTCATTCTATAAATTCCAATATAGTACATTAGTGTAATAAAAAACACTAAAACCTACTTTCCTTAGACCAGAGCCATAAGACCCTCAAGTCCTCAAGTAGTGATTGCAATGACATGGAAACAGTATCCAAAATCTCCCCTGCTAATATATAATCCCAATGTGTAATTCATGTCATAAATTCCAATATGGTACATCAGTGGTACAACACACAATAATGTCCTATTATTTAGTCCAGAGCATGAGCCCCTCAAGTACTCAGGTAGTATAGCAAAGATATGGAATCCTTATCCAGTGAGTTCCCCAGTCATTGTATAATCCTGCTTTAAGCATCTCCATTTGTAAATCAAAGAAAGGAGAGATTGGATAAATTAACATATCTTTTCCTTCTGTGAGATCTCAATTTAACTATAAACTTGCCTCTTCTTGGCATAAAGAATTGTCTTCTTTTTGAAATTACTTTAACCTTTTCTGATGATTGGGATACCCTATAACAAATTATTTCATCCCTAAAGAAACTTTAGAAACTCCTCTATTTCATACCTCAGAGTGCTTATTTATGTAAACATTGTTTCTTTAAAAGAAAGTGTAATTTTCTTGAGGGAACGGTTTTATTTTTTTTTTCTCCCTTACATACCCAGCTGCTGTTTTAATAGCTTTGAATTAGTTAGCATTTTACAAAAATTTGTTGAACAAGTAAAATAAACAAATGGTGTAAACCAGAATTCAATCTCCTTCTACAGGTAGGTTTCTTGCTTACTTAAAAGAAAGAAATTCACACAGAACTGTATTTTATCATAAATCAATCTTTACTGCCTGGAAGTTCTGATTTACACCTTCCGTAAATTCTTAATGCTATAGAAAAGCTTATTTTCTCCTAATGCCTTTTTTTTTTCCCCCAGTGGATATGGGGAAATACAGGCTTTATTTGACCTATTATGGCTTTAGATACTTGAATAAATTTATTTAATCATTTTTATTTCAGTTCTCTAGAGTAAAAAATTCAAATTTATTTAATATGGACACTAAGCTGCTAATTTTCAGCTCTAAATCATTCCTGGTTTTCCTCAACTTGTCATGGAGTATTGTTTGTTTGTTGTTTATTTTTGTTTTCTTGTTCTTCTTGTTATTTTCTCAGACTGCCAGAAACTCTCATGCACCAATGGTGCTAAATTCTATTGATCTTCTCAGTATAAATCTCTGAACAGCTTTAGGGAAGTACTGAAAAGGACTGATTTGTAGATCCCACTTGGAGCTATCTCAGTTCAGAAGTCAGCCACACATAAGACTCAGCATTACTTCCATCAGGGAGGTTGCCAACTTCAATGCCATATACTATTCTCAGTCATCTTGAAGATTCAGAAATTGTGGGGACAGGATGGAAGGTTGTGGAAAAGGAGCAAATAACTAAGCTAAAATATCCTGGAATTACAATAGATATAGCCCCCTAATTTGGCCAGTCTGACTAGGCCTTTGTCCAGAATCCTCAGCTCTCCAGTAAGACTGCCTCTGCTTATTCTTGAAAGTGCATTTTCATTCCACAAAAGCCACAGGAACTTGGAGACATTATTGGAGATCTGAGACATTATTTTACCTTCTGATTCTAAAATATCAGGTCAGTTTTCTTTTATGATTTCCTGTAAGATGTCTCTCCTAGATCTATTTTCCAGGTCTATTGTTTTTCCTAGGAGATATTTCATATTTTCTTCTAATTTTTCATTTTTTGTTTTTATTTGATTTTTGAAGTCTTACTGAGTCATTCACTTCCATTTGTTCAATACTAATTGTTAGTGTATTATTTTCTTCAGTTATCTTTTTTAGTTTCTTTTGCAATTGGCCAATTAAATTTTTTTGTTCATTGCATTCTTTTTCCATTTTTTCATTCCTCCTTTCAATGATCTCATTTCATTTCTCTATTTTTCTTCTTTCTTTTAAGATCCTTATGCAATCTTCGAAGAAAGCCTTGTGAAATAGGGACCAGCTCATGTCTCTCTTTGAGGCTTCCGAGGTCTGTTCTCTTCATAAAAGCTGTCTAGGGTGAGAATTCTTTTTGTTTTTTTAATCATTTTTTTTAAGGCTTGAGGTCTGTTCAATGCAAAGGAGAGACAGCTGCTTTAATTTGCCCTGAGGAAGTTCTGCTGATTGATTTCTAGTGCTGGGTAATGATGATTAGGTCTGGTGTTCTTCTAAAGCTCAGTGGTTTACAATTTGTCTTTTACAAAAGGCAAGTCTGCCAAACCACCTGCTTGCAACCAGGACAGAGTGACCTACAAGGCTCCCAGAAGATTCCCAGATACGTGGAAGCTAAAATGCTCTGACTCTCTGCTCCAGTTTCTTGCCCTGGTCTCCTTATGCTTCAGTCTGGGCTCAGCAGACTGTCCCCTTGCCAGATTGAAAAAGATTTGGTCTGAAGTTCTTCCAAGATAGCTTCTTCTAGAAATATGTTGTATTTCAAATATTTGTGGAATCTTTGACTTCAAAAATCAGTTTAGAGGCTTAATCTGCTGTTGTTTTGAGAGAAGGATAGAGGAGGTTATAGAGTCGTGTCTTCTCTCTGCCATGTTTGCGTCCAGAAGTCCCTAGACCTGAGACCTTATAAAGGCTCCATGGTGGTAACTAGGAGGAAGGCCCCAAAATGAATCATTTTAAATCCCAAAATATTTACAATATTTATTATAAATGACTATCATACTTCATAATCATACAACCAGAGGTAGGGAAAATAATTCATCTCCCTCCTTCTAAATAAGAGCTATACTCAAAGAATGCTAACATCATGTCTTATTTTTTAATAAAGTTTTTTTTTATTTTCAAAAGATATACATAGTTTTTAATATCACCCTTGCAAAACTTTGTGTTCCAAATATTTTTCTTCCTCCCTTTTCCCCAATCCCTCTCTTAAATGGCAAGTAGTCCAATATATTTTTAAACATGTGCAGTTCTTCTATACATACTTCCACATTTATCATGCTGTACAAGAAAAATCAGATCAAAAAGGGAAAAAAAGGGGAAAAAACAAAATTCAAGCAAACAATAACAAGCACCACAAAAGTGAACATGCTATGTTGTGATCCATACTCAGTCCCCACAGTCCTCTGAGTGCATGTAGATGGCTATCTCCATCACAAGACTATTGGAACTGTATGCCTTATTTTTAAAGAACTTTTAAATTTTATTTCAAATTTTATCTTTTTATTGATCAATTCATTTAATGATTTTTGAGACCATGTCTCTCTCTATCTGTGTCATAGCCACTCATAAGCCTGATTTTAATACTGATTAGCACTGAAACTTTAACCTATTTTTTTTTGTTGGTGTGTGTATGTGTCTGTGTGTGTCTGTGTCTGTGTGTGTTTCCCTTTAACTGATCTGAGCATATTTGCCCCTTCTTAACTATCCTGGTAGCCTACTACTCCTGGGGATTCACCATATTGCTGCTGGACATAATACTGACACATGGTCAGTTTTAGTTCTGTGATGGTACAGAACTTCATTACTTAAGCAATCTGCTAGCCTCAGCTTTCCCAGCAGAAAGCAATTGAGGCATGGACCAGCATTCCCAGCTTGAAATCTTTTAAATGTGGCAGAATAATACAACACCTCTCAATCTATACAATCTAGTAAAAGGCCAAGGAGTAGACACTAATCTAACTTAAAAACCACTAATCAACTATCTACCTTCCCTAAATTCCCCACTGCTCAAAGATGTGATATGAAAAATGGCAGAGTGTCTTAGACTGCTATGTAGGATGCTGAAAATTTGGCTTTGCTATCTAAAATAGGAAAGTTGTGGCCCATCTGCTAAGGGTGATAACAGAGCACTCTCTGTTTCTTGGTGTGTCTGAGAGGTTTTTTTTTTTTTGTTTGTTTTGTTTTGTTTTTGTAAGGGAAGAAGTCTTGTTTTTAAGTTATTTATAATAGTAATAACTCAATAATTTTGAACAGCATTCATTCCCTGAATACAAGATCACTGATAAGGAAAAAAAATGTCAGGAATGTTTTTCTATCACTTTAATTAAAGTGGCATGCCCATAAGTCACTCTGACAGTATTTCAGTTTCCCAAAAGCCTTTTATTCATTTTCCTGATATCTGTTATTGAAGAAGATTAGCCAGAGTAGGAAATTTGATGGCCACTTTGGGATAATTGTTTCTTATCTTCATTTGTTTTCCCCCTCCTCTTTAAATCCTGGGGTTCTTTATTTTCAAAAATCATTTTTCCTTGCTCCAGAGAATCAAGTTTAGGTCCATACCTCACCCCAACCCATCATCCACAAATATTTCAAAGACAAAAAGTTTTTCTCTGTGGTAAAATTGATGATATAATAAAAATATGGACAAATATACAATCTTCTCTAGTTTTCCACATCTGTAGATCCCCTTTTTAAAAATCTTTTTTACACTTTTTTTATTATTAAATTCTGAACTAATGAAACACTAGATAAAATAAACAAGTTCATAGAAAAATTCCACTATTTATCCTCATATCTCTCTTTCCTTTCATAGCTAAGCTCCTTGAGTTGAAGATCTACAATCATTTGTTCCACTTCTTTTTCATTCATTTAACTATTTCCACTTTTGCTTCCAAGCTCATCATTCAACTAAAACTGCTCTCTCCAAAGGTACAAATGATTTTTTAATTGATAAATTTATGTTCCAACCATTTTAGAAAACAATTTAGAATTATGCCCAAAGTGCTATAAAACATTATGTACCTTTCAATCCAGTTGTACCACTTTGTTTTCCAAAGAGATCAGAGTAGGGAAAAGGAATTATACATACAAAAATATTTATAGCAGCTCCTTTTTGCAGTGGCAAAGAATTAGATATTGAGGGGATGCCCATCATATAGGGAATGGAACAGCTGAACAAGTTGTGATATATTGTGATGGAATACTATAGAGTTATAAGAAGTGACAAGCAAGATGACTTCAGAAAAATTAGATATAAACTGAAATGAAAATAAAGTGAATAAAACCAGGGGAACATGGTACACAGTAACAAAGCAATAAACTGTGAAAAACTTAGCTACTCTAATCAATACAATGATACAAGGTAATTCCAAAAGACTCATGAAGAAAAACCATGTTCTAGAGAGAACTGATGAATTATGAGTGCAGACTGAAGCATATTTTTTCACTTTATTTTTCCTCCTGTTTTTGTAACATGGCTCAAAATGTTCTGCATAGCTACACAATATAATTAATATTATATTGCTTTCTTTATCAATGGGGAAGGGAGAACCTTAGCAGAGGAAGAGAATTCAGAATTGATCATTTTTTAAAATGATATATAAATCATATAAAATAAACAATTTTGAAAGATAGCAAAAGTTTAAAAATTTTTAAATATAATGGCCTTTCCTTGATCCTCATTCTTTTTTTTTTAATTTCTTTGCTCATTTCTTCTTGATATTCTTTTTTTCTTTTCTAGGTACTTCTAGATTTCTGAGACACTGTTCTTTCCTGGTTCTCCTCCTAACTAGGTAATCCTCCTCAATTTCTTTTACTGCATGGATCTTCATTTAGGTCATACTCATTAATCTTTGGTATTCCCAAGACTGTCACAGTCTCTCTTTTATTCTTCATCTATATTATTAATCTTGGTGATCACTATAGCTCCAAAACATCCAGTTAATATCTCTTTTTAAATGGTTCTTAATTTTTTTCTTTTAGTTCAGATCTAATTTCCTGATATCTAAACTCATTATTTTCAGCTTCCTGAACTTGATTAGGATTTCTCATAGACATCTTAAACTACCAACCCTAAAACTGAACTCATTATCTTCCCTCCTCTTCCTTCCCTGTTACTGTCAAGTACACTATAATTTTCTCAATAACCCACACTCTGAATCTAGTGTCATTCTTAATTTCTCACTTTTTCTAATCCATCAATAGTCACTCTTTTTGTTAGGTCCTATTGATTTTACTTTTGTAGTTACTGTCCTTTCCTCCTCTGATACTGTCATTTAACTCTTGGACTATATGATAGGCCCTCTTTCTAACTCAGCTTTCCCTAGTTCAATCCATTCTCCACTCAAAAGTCAAACTTGCTTTCTAAAGGGCAAATCCAGCTATGTCACTCACTACTCTCATTCAATCAATTTCACTATTTCCTGATTACTTCCAAGAGCAATTATAAAATCTTGTCAGACTTTAAAATCCTTCAAAAACTGCCCCCTTCCTAACTTTATAATTTTTTATGTGTCATTCTCCTATCACCCCCAATTTATTTATGATTTAATAGTGCTTACCTCCTTGATGTTTCTTCCACAAGACACTTCTAACTCTGGGAATTTTCATTTTCCTGACCCATAACGGTCTTTCCCTCCTCATTGTTAACTCTTGGCTTCCTTGGCTTCCTTCAAGCCTTCATTCAATTCCTTCTTCTTCAGCAAAGTTTTCCTGATTCTGCTTAAAGCTAATGTCCTCCTTTTGTGATTATCTTCAATTCATATTGAATACCTGGTTATTATTGTCTCTCCTCATTTAATTGAGAGCTTCTTGAAGGCAAGAATTAATTAATTTATTTCTTTATATTCCAAACACACAGCATTGTGACTAGCATATAGTAAAGACTTTTAGTTGATTTGATAAAGTATTACAGAAAAAAAAGATCATACATGAAATTATGAATCCTTAATTATATGTGGCCTGATTTTTCTTTTAAGTATGTATTAAAGTCAGTGTGTTACTTTTAAAAAATTTCAGCAACACTACTACCTGCCCCAATTCCATATATCCCCAAGGAAGAAAAAGTAAAATCCATACATAACATATACATGATAAAGCAAAACAAATCTCCCCATATCTTGAGTCTATTACTTCTATCAGGAGAACCAAAAAAAATCAGTGCCATAGCCTCTCTTCAATGTGAAATTTTTCTGAGTTTTTTGGAAAGTTGAGGAATTGTGGGAACCTGAAGGTAGGGATGAAGTTTGGCGAAGGAAGCAACAACTGGAGACATCTTGAAATTACATAATATGTAATTGCCTCATTGGTAGTCCAAAATGGAGACTAGGCTAAGCCTTCATCTATTTACGTTTTTAGTCACTATCCCTCTAGCAACATTGTTAAACATTACATTTATTATCATTCTTAAGTGGTGGGTCAATGGGTATTCACAACTTAGTGATTTATGGAGCATATTTCCAAATTGTTTTCCAAAGTGCCTACACCAATTAACAATTCCAATCAATCAAGTGTCTAATAAGTTATTACTGTCTGTCAGGCACTCAGCTGGGCAATGAGGATACAAGTGTAAAAGAAAGAAGCAATGAGTTACAACAGTGTTTTAATATACCTGCTTTCTCAAAATCCTTCCAACAATTGTCCTTTTTTATTTTTTGTAATTTTTGGAAACAGATGGAAGTGAAACTCCATGCTTCTTTTCATTTGCCTAATTTTTTTTATTAATTTGAATACTTTTTCTCATATCTGTTGAGAGCTCAGATTTCTTCCACTGAGAATGGCTTACCTCTCCTTTGACCAACTAGAGTTTTTAATCTTATACATTTTAATTAGGTACCTGACATATCTTGCATTGCAGAACTGTATCAGAGAAACTTCCTGTAATTTTCTTCTGATTTAACTATTTTCCTTCTAATTCTAATGTAATGAATTTGTACAAATTTTGTTTTGAATTTTATCTTCTCAAAATTTCCCATTTTGTCTTGATTGATATAGCCTTTTATATCTACATTATATAATGTTTAGAGGAACTTTTTTCAGTACATTCTATAAAACTGGAAACAATACAGTGTCCTAAAATTTTCCACTAAAATTTTTGGGACACCCTGTATAGTATTGGGTTCTTCTTTCTATTTCATTCTACCCTCTCGGTTTATTCAATGAATTCTTCTTATTTAATTTTTTCTGTGATTTTTGGTGTGATAAGGTTTTTGATTGCACACTTGTTTCTTCTTCCATTTGAATGCAAATATTTAATATTTATATAACAACTTCCTTCCAATTGTTCAAAGATACTTTTTTTAGCTGAACTTTTCACTTGTCTCAAGTGAAAGTTTCAATCTTTCTTTGGGAAGGCTTTTTATATCTTTGGACTGCATGAGTTTTATTTGCCAAAATAATGATAATAATAATAATAATAATAATAATACAGAGATCCATAGAGCCAGAATGAACCTCATTTTACATATTAGGGAACTAAGGTGCAGAGAGGCTGTGAATTGCTAAAGATTACATAGATTCAGGAAGTAACACTATGGTCTGACTCCCTTTTTTCTACTTCAGATATCAAAATGTTTCCATTGTATCATATTTTCCCTGTAATTATACATTCCACTTCAAAAGTTTTAGGCAAACAAGACACTTAGGAACAAACTGAGAGAATAGAATCAAATATGCTAACAAGAGCTATAGATATATTTCAAAAAGACTTGGTGGGGATGTCCCAAATGTTGTCTCTACCAAATTGATACCTGTAAATTCGGACAAGTTATTTTATTGAGGAGAAAGGCATCTCAACAAGATTAGGGTACCCCCTGGTCAGTGTTTGGTGAAAGAATTTGCACACTCAGTCTCCAAGTTAAGGGGCAAAGATTTATTATACTATTTGACAATAGACTAAAGTTCCAAAGGAGTTTAGCAAAGGAACAAAAGCAAAAAAATGAATGCTGCTGCTTGACAGTGGGCTAATTCCAAGATAACATAGTAGAGTCAGAATCAAGGAGATAACTTTAAGGGAAAGACAAACAAATATTATGCTAATGATATGCTAATATTATGGTTTAGAGGTGCAATTGCAGAATGGTAGGAGTGGGGTAGTTCCTGCCTTTGAGTCCTACTCTTACTGATCTTACTGATCAACAGAATCAGAACTGAATTACTGCTGTTAGCCAGCCTTGCTCGTGGAGGTACCAAGGTCTGGTTCTTAGCCTTAGAGTTTCTCAGGCTACTTTCTCACAGCTCTTGACATTCTCCTCCTAGACCTGTTTCTTTTCTTTTTTTTTTTTTTTTTTGTCAAGTGGAAAAATTAGTATAAATAAATATATAAAATATAAAATCCCTTAAACCTTTAAATCCACAATCCTGACTTTTGTTAAGTATGTCCACTCACCTGCAGCATACCAGGTCCTAACAATATACTTATCCCCCCAACCTATGCTCCTTCACATGATCACTCAATTTCTCCAATCCTCCTTTCCCTTATTGTGATTAACTTTATAAATTGGTCCTTTTTGAAAAGATTTCAGCTGAAAGAGGATGAGTGCTTCTGCCCAGAATCATTCTGGACCAATATGATCTGAGGCTGTCATGGAGAAAAGTAGTCCCTTTATTCCAGGGTAATACAGGGTTTGTTTCTAATAGATAAGCTAACACTGGGCCTAAGGGCTCAGAAAATTTCCCTAAGCACTTCAAAACCTCAGTCACAAGGCTTGGGATCCTATGAAAGGGTTAAATGTGCATGAGGCAGTGACAGCTCTTTAATCTTCTGATATATAGCTGTTACTATCATGTTTAGAAGTCTATGAAGGTGACCCAGAACAGCCTTAAAACACAAAAGAACAGCTAGAAAATAACTTGGAGGGTTTTCAAGTAGCCAACTATACATCTTATTTAGTAGCAAATGGCTGGAGAATAACAACTCCTCCCAAACAAAATGAAAATAATGTCATCCTGGAAAATTCTGGGTAGTACCTCTTTGTCTTCAGTATGTGATGGATCACTGTAGTCATGTAAGCTCATTAGTGAAAGCAGAGCACTGCCCCTCCCTTTATTCAACCTCATTCTTATTTCTTTAGCCTCTTTCACTTAGTAGTCCGGACAGAGATTTAACTAGGGCTGGGTGATTAGGGTTTTGTTATAAAGTACTGTGTGTTTTAAGGGGAAGAAATGTGAACATGTTAGGTGTGAGAAGAAATAAAGGGGCAGAGTTGAAATTTAAAATGCCTCTCTAGAATGTATTCATCCAAAGAATAAAGCAGCAATGAGTTCTAGTGGTGGGGCAGGAGACAAGCCAAGATGATAGCAAGCTCTCCTGGGAGAACAGCTTGACTCCTTTGTGGAGTGACTGCAGCAAAGATTAAGTTCTAACCTACCTGAGGAGTAGAGAGGAAAATCTGAACCTATTCAAATAAACTATATGTTCATCTCTTTGTAAAAAGCTAATTAATCCTAATTATTTAGAATATATTGGTCACATAGCCAGTTAAATGATATGATGGTAACTAATTGATTGAAACAAGAAGGTAGAGTATTCCTATGATGAAGGCTTATAAACTATAGTACTAAAAAAAGATGGGTAGTTAGGTGGAACAGGATATAGAGAGCTGGGCTTGGAGTCAGGAAGATCCATTTCCTAAGTTCAAATCTAACCTCAACATTTACTAACTCAGCTCTTTGACCTTGGGCAAGCCATTTGAGCCTGTTTGCCTAAGTTACTTCTCTGTAAAATGAATTTTAGAGATAGTCCCATATCTTTTCCAAGAAAATCCCAAATGAGGTCCCAGAGAATTGAACATGACTAAAAAGCAATTAAACAATGGCAACAAAACCAGAGAAATATACCTTGAACTCTGATGGCTTCTCATAGAAATTATAAGAGAGCAGGAGTCTTATACTAAGATCACATGCTGTGATGACTAATTGGGATTAAAAGAGAGAGGGCAGATTCTAGATGTTAGACTAATAATAATAATAGCTAACAATAGCTAACATTAGCTTAGACTTTGCAAAATAATACCACAAGGCAACAATAATAGATGAATAATAATATATTTATATAGCACCTTAAGATTTTCAGGGAACATTTTATAGTGTCTCACTTTATCCTCACTAGAACCCTGGAGGTCAGTTCTATAACAGTTTTCCCTATTTTAAAATGGAAGTCATCTAAACTAGGAGAAATTAAATTACTTTCCCAGATTCACATAGCTCAGGAAGCATCTGAAATAGAACTCAAACTCATGTCTTCTTTATTAGAAGTTTAGTGTTCTATCCACTACCCCTCTCAGCATCATAACCAGAAGCTAATACTCTAGAAGGGCCAACATTGAAGGGTTAGTTACATTTCAACAACTTCACTGGAAGAGAAATGGGTCATATAGCTCCCAACTCTGACATGAACTAAGGAAAAATGAAAAAATCTTCCTCTATGACCTTGAGCAAATTAGTTCCCCAGCCATGGCTGATGAGGAGTAAACTGAGGTTGTAAACCAAGATAGGTCAGTTCCTTTCCTCCTGGGTCTGATTATCTCTCTCCTACCCAAAGTAACCATCAGGCAGGTTCATTAGCAAATGAATTAGCTACTCAATGCTGTATCAAAACAAAGTCTTTATTGATAGTAAATAGACAGACCTTTGGCCTCCAGGAAGACCAAACTGCCTACAAGGGGATGCCAGTAGGCGGGCACAAGGCTGGTATGAACCTAGTGCAAGGTTTGGGAACACGGGAAACCTCACCCGGCCTGGACACGGAAAGGATTGACAGATTAATAGCTCTTTCTTGATTCTGGTTAGTAAAAGGCATTAGATAGAGGAAGATACACACCGAAAGCAGCCGGGGACAGAGGGTCTGTGATGCAAAGCATAGTGCTTGCATGTTTCAACTCTCTGCCAAGGGATGATTCCACCTAGGCTGTTTTTATCTTCTTGAAGGGGCATATGAATGGAGCCCAGGTTGATTCCTGGAAGGCCAGATTCTTGGCGGGCTTTTCAGATAAGGAAGAAACTGTTTTGGGGAAACCTGAGCAGATAGTTGGGGGTTGAGAAAATCCAAGCCAGCTCAGATCTGGTAGGGGGCTGGGTACAGCCCAAACTGGCTTGACCAGGTCTTGTAATCAAAGATCAGTCCAAAAGGAAGTTGGAGATCAGACAAAGAATATCAAAGGGGCTATCACCCCCATCAATGGCTTCAATTCAGTCTTCTATAAAATAAAGTTGGGATACATAATTACTGATACAACTTTCCAGTCTAAAAGGTGTTATGATAGCCTTTTTTTTTTGGAGGGGGGGAAGGGAGAAATGAGAAAATAAAATGATTTCAAGCTGTCTTTCAGCCATCTTTCCTCTCTCTGTTGACTTGCTGTTTAGGTTGTAATTCCAGTCTCCTCCTTTTTTAATAATCAAGTTTTTTGGAAGCTAAGTGGGAAGACATAATTAATTGTTTAATTGTTTTTGGTAGGTGCTAAGATCTAACTAAATTTTTATTTTTCCCCCAAAGTATTTAACAAAACACAGTCTTGGAAGAAGGAGGGAAGGCAACATCCTCAGGGATAAAGTTATTTTTGTCTTACAGTATGTGCCTTCTCCATGGGGGTAATATCTTCTCATTTCCTCCCTGAATATTGAAGGTGCTTTAAGTGACCCTTGCCCTAAAATGTGGTTTGTGATGCTTGCCCAGATATAAAAATCCTTAGTAATGGATCTTCTGGCAGTTTAGACTAAGATAAAAATCAACTTCATTTACTTCATTCAGAAAGCTTTGTCATCATTTATGTATAGGTTGTACCTATGCCCACAAAGCAGTAGAAAGTAATGTTATAGAGTTCTAAAAAAAAAAAAAAATGGTAGGTATCTTTGAGGGCATGAACTATTTCATTTTTGTCTTCATTCACCAAAGTTATTTACTATTATATTGAAGATCTCACACAGACTCCAAGTTGAAGAGGATTTCCCTGTGTTTGGTGAGCTCCTGCAGATGTTACTCTTTGCTAATGACATTATGCTGATTGCCTCAAGCCTCAGAACACTGAAAAGTCTCCTTCGTGAAACTAATAATCACTTAGGGGAGTTTAGCCTGATCATTCTCACAGGAAAGATCAATTGGATAAAGAATAACTATTATCCAGATTACAACTTTCATTAAGATAGGTAAATAATATGGTGTATTGTCTGTTCTAGATATACATACTAATGGACAAACCATTTTGAATCATGTTTTAAATTGAACAGAAGTGGAAAAATTGACTACATGACCTTCAAGAAATTTCAATGAATTTACTATCAACCTCAACACTTCCTATAAGATCAACATTCTATTGTTTTTCTAGTGTGTGCAATAGTGCCTGGCATAGTGGACACACAATTACTCCTTGTTGATAGATTAACTGATTGATCCTGGGGCCATATATATAGCTACTTTATGTTGTAAAGATGGCTCTACCTTCCCCATCTTTGAATAAAAATTGTGTAAAAATATAAAAGATGTCAATTATTTTAGTGGTCCAATAGATAATAACATAAAGGTCAAAAGTGATAGCCATAGTGTTGAATATTGGGTCTGATACCACGAAGTTGCACTAAATCATGGCACCATGTCACCTTATTTGGGTTATTGAAAATTGCAAAATGGATTGAGTGCTAACTTTAGAGTCAGACAACCTGAGTTGAATTCCTATCTTTGATGTTTACTATCTTTATGATTTTTGGCAAGTCAATAAAACTCTACAGTCTTCAGTTTTTTCATGCTTCTGAGGTCTCTCTCAACTCTAGGATCCATAAAGTCCTAATTGATCTCCTTGTTCCATCTTATCCTACTGATAGCTAATAAACTAAAATGTTATGGGCCAGAACTCTATACTTAAAACAAGGATTGCAAGATTCATTCATCCCATCTCAAACCACCATGGCGGCAGGGCTCTCTCCTTCTTAGCTTCTCCACTGAAACCAAGACTCTGAAAGGCTCTCCAAAAAGCTGCCCAGCCCCAGGCAAGGAGACAATACAGAATTTGGACTTAAACACCTGGCTATTCTGGTGGTGATTACTCTACTGAAAAGAAGGCTGCTCCAAAGACCTCCAGAAAAACCAACCAAGAAAATTACCTAAAATATGGATATAATCAGACCACACCCTTACTCAAATTTTTTCAAGGGTTATCTGATACTTTAAAAAATTCTCTGCCTGACATTTAAAGCCCTCTACAATATGAATACTAAAAACTTATCTAATCTTATTTCCTATAATTCCCTTTCATACATTCTCCATTTAAGTGAAATTAACATAGTAGCAGCTCACTAACCACAGCATTCCATCTCCTTCCCCTCATCACTGCTAGGGCTCTCCTTAAAGTTTTTACTCCCTTCTACCTCCTCTCTCTAATCTCACTTCTAGTATTTTTAAAGGACTGCTTGAGCATAGTCTACCTCCAAAGAAGCTCCTTATTTTAATCACTTGGCATTCCTTTGTATTTCCTTTGTATTCACTCATCCACATATATGTGAAATTCTCTGGTAGAATGTAACCTCCTTTATGGTAAGGACTGTCTGTTTCTTAATTTCCCAGATCTAACATAGTCATTTTTTATTTTATTTTATTTTATTTTTACTAACAATGTTGTTATTATTTGTCCTTCATTCTCAAAAAAGATCATGATGTCAGGAGGTGATGCTATGATATGTAAATGAATTAGATTTAAGTCAGGGAGGACTGTGCAAAATTAGCTGCCTCACTTTCTCCTCCAGAGCAATCTGGATCTAGTGGCCAGATATAGATCAGGACACCTTGAAATAGGTCTGGATGAAATGGGAGACTTTGAACTTTTTAAACTAAGATTTTCTCTCCCAATTGAGTGCTAAATAGAAATGAATTGTGTGTGTCCCTGATCTAAAGCAACAGGCAAACTCATGGAGCCTCAGCCTGCTCATCAATAGAATGAGGATAATGATGCACAATCTAACTCATATCCTCATAGGTTTTTTTGTTTGTTTGTTTGTTTGATTTTGTTTGGAAAGCACTTCTAAACTTCAGATCACTCTATAGAAAAAGAAACAAAATTAGAGCAGCTAGGTAGTTCAATGGATAGAAAGCTGCTGACCCTGGAGTCAGGAGAAACTCAAATACTAGCTATGTGACCCTGGGCAAATCATTTTCCTCTGTTTGTCTCAGTTTCCTCATCTATAAAATAAGGTAGAGAAGGAAATGGCAAAGCACTCCAATATCTTTGCCAAGAAAACTCCAAATGGGGTCAGAGAGAGTTGGACGGGACTGAAAAGATTCAATAACAAAAGTAGAAATGAATGATTGTTCTATGCCCTATATTCACTTTCTTGCATCACACAGAATTGGATAAGATACTAATAACACCAGAATGAAGCTGTTATGATGTTTTTCTAAGGAAACAAAAAATGTAGCATCTCCTTTCAGAAAATATAAAGAGTCTCATAATAATCTAGGCTAATACAATCCTTGCACAATATAAAATCTCTAGGTAGCCTTAATATCAAAGGAAGTGATTAGTATTAAGTAATTCTCATACTTCCCCCCTTTTTTTTTTTTTTTTTTGCTTGCAGGGTCTCTTCAAAATGGGAAATCTATAGCAGTAGCACTTACAGTACTTAGCTGCTCTTTGTAACAGGGTTAGAGTATTTAATCATCTAGTTATAAGCAGAAATCATCTGCCTAAGATATAAAATAATTCAGGTAATGAGATATGCAAAATAGAGGGGGAGAAAACCTGATTCCTATAAAGTCCACTTTCTAAACTGGTTTAAAAATAATGAATCCCTACATCTGCAGTTACAGTCAGTCTTTTCTCTTCTCAGTATCTCCATCTTCAGTCAGATTGCTTGCAGATCTGCTGAAATTAGATGTCAGGGTAAATTATGGTGGAAGTCCTGTTACTAGCTAAGGCTATGAAGAGTAGACACATTAAAAACAAGGTACCATGGAAGGTAATTGCTTTTGATCTTAAAGTTTTTAAATGACAAAATTGGTGCTGATGTGGTATTTGTATCAGATGCTCTGTTTAATTGACACTGACTCACTCTTAGACTTTTTTTTTCCCCAGCAGTGTTTTTTTTAATTATTTTTTTACTTCTTAATTCTTAAAGACTGCAGCAAGGGAGACTCAATAGTATGCAACTGGCATGGAAATGAGAAAAAAATAATGATGTGTGATGACTGGTAGATCAAGCCAGGCTCATGAGTTTCTCTGACACTCTTATAGAGTATCTCTGACAAATTTGTACCAAATCTACCTGTAAAATAGGAAGCTAAATCTGAGTAAAGCCCATTTGAAGATGATATTTGAAGAGAGGTTTCATGAACCTTGCTAAATCAGGAAGAAAGCCCCATTTGCAAACATTTCCATTCCTGTCTCCTTTAATAAAAGGAAAGATGAGAACTCATGACCCACAGGGCTGCTAGAGGAAGGAGATGCTTTCTTCTTTCTGCTCATTTAAATATATAACAAGCCACAGGAGGGAAAAGAGATATCCTATTCCATTGCCCATAACATATGTCAGCAAGTCATAAAAATAAATCACACAGTGGACTATTTGTGAGCATCGCTGAGGCTCCTGCAAGACAGGAGAAGGACTTGGTCCTGAGCCAAAAGGCAAATAATCCAACTGTTTAATATTTGCAGGCCTATAGATCAATGAATAGTTGAGAAAGATCACAAAGAAGGTGATTTGTTAATTCCTGTCCTATCTTTAAGCAAGGTCACCATGTTTTCTGTTTAGATAAACACTTTTTGCTATTACATAATGTACCCACCCTGGATAAAGAGAGAAACTGCTAAATCATTTTAAATTCTAAATTATAGACAAGGACAGAAGAGGCAAGGAAGGGTAGCATATTTTATTCTGGGGAAGAAATAAATATTTTCTGAAGATAAAATGATCTATCTTTTCATTTACTTGACTTTGAATATGTTATATTCTCCTTTCCCTCCTCCCTTGTCTACTAGAATGCAAATGTCTGGAGAATGGGGACTGTGTTGGTTTAATCTTTATACCTCTTGTCACCTACCTAGCACATTGCCTTCTACATAGCAGAATCTCAATTCACGCTTGTAAAATTGAATTGAAGTAGGTCATAAATAGTGAACCTGTATAAGTGAGGATAAAGGGGGGAGTGGGGAGAAGAGTATTGCTATCCTTTTTCTATTGTGATACTTTTCAAATAGTATCTTGAATTCTGTTTCTGAGGAGCAATACAACTCAATGGAGCTTTCAAATATAAGAGATACTCATTTATACCAAGGCAATCCAAAGGCTGCAAGGCCAGAATGCCAAGGAGACAATAAATATGAAGTAAGATGATCTGATACTTTCTAGTGCTTTCAGGCACACTAATTGAACTGCAAATTTCTTTACTGTGTTGTCCAGGGCCTAGATGTCCTTTTCATCCACATACATACTCATTTATAGCTGTCCAAGAGCATGATAATTGGTCTCTCTTCAGAGATAATAGTGTTTCATTGGAGGTCTTCACACAATGGTTGTTATGTATGTTGGAAAGGTAATTTTACTTTTTTCAATTATAGGTTAGGCTAAATAGCCTCTGAGGTCCCTTCCAAACACTGAAGTTCTGTGATTGCGAAGAAAATTAATTCTCTGATTATGCAAAATAAGTGGTACTAGACTTAGCAATCTTCCATGGTATTTGCTACCAACGATAGAAAATCATGCAAATTCCTAACTCATGTTTAATTGAGTTGCATATTTCAACTCTCCTAAAAGAGAATTCCTATATTCTAAATGGTTTGAGTGCTTAAGAAAACAACAAAATAACATGACAACACACTAGACAATACAAAGCGTTACTGAAATTCTTAAATGGCTTCTGGACGTAATGGAAGCATATACCATTTAGGCATAAGTAAAATCTAGAAAGTAAACCTTCATATACTGAGAAATGAGTCCTATACTGCACTGAAAGAAAATGCATCTCAGAAAGTGTTGCCAGATTTCGCCAACAAAGACATTACAAAAGAAAAGAATCTTTAATGCATTACCATCATGAATTTCCTAAGTATAACTGGCATGTATTTTCTGCTTATATCATTCAAGCCTCCAAATGACAAGCAAAAGAGGAGTCTGCTTTTTCCTACTTCTTTTCCCTTTTTTCCATTTCACATTCACATAATGCCTTTTATTTAAGTGCTCTCCTTGTAATGTAACCAAGTCCTGATAAAACTATTAGGAAGGAAAATAGGAAAATGTAGTAACTAACCTTCAAAGCCCTATCCAATCACAACAAAAGAATTAGAATAGAAGACATCAAAGAGCTCTCTGGACTTAATAATCTAGGAGAATGAGTATTTTTAATACCTCCTTTTTCATTCTGGTCAACTGAAAAATCCTCCTGTTTCCACAGTGACTAAGGATAAGGTAATTGTACTTTAAAATGCACCCATGTAAATAAAATGTGTCACTTTTATTCAGTCTCATTAGCCACTCTATTTCTTTGCATGACATTCAATGCGGAGTTAATTCATGATCTTTTTTTCTCTGTGTTTTTATAAAGCCAGTGCTTGCTTGTTTTTTGTTTGTTTGTTTAAAGCAGGTATGTATTTTGCTACCTAAGGTAATTCAGGTAGAGCTGGAAGACTGAATATTGAGTGATCTGAGATCTGGACCTCTTTGCAATATATAATGCTTTTTGTTTTTGTTTTTACAAATTTTTTTTTTCAAACTGATAATTGCTGCCAGAAATAATTTGTATTAAAAAACCTTTATCTGCCTCCAAAATTCTCTCTGGGTAAAAGTCTATAATTTGTTCAACCCAATATAGCCAACTGTCAAGAGTGAATTTATTAGTCTTACCTGCTCACAGCACAGAGGACCACTTGATTTTTCTATGGTTTTTGTATGTTGCTTTAATCATTAAAACCTCCATAATCTCTTTCCACTCCACCTCAAAACAGCCCACTGCTGTCATTTAACTTAAAGTCTACATACTAATAAGCAAATATGGCTAAATTTAAGCTTCCTTGGAAAATCTCCACCTTTAAAATGGAATCTCTATCTCTGTCTCTATCTCTCTCTTTGCCTCTCTCTGTGTGCCTCTCTCTGTGTGCCTCTCTCTGTGTGTCTTTGTCTATCTTTGTCACCTTAGAGCTTCACTTATATTACATTTTCCAACAAAGCTCAATAGATGATGTTTTCTGCCAGATGCCAAAAGATAAATAGGTACAAGATAAGTCCTAGGATTTGCAGACACTAGAGAATTCCCAACCTGAATATTATTTTAGTTACAATTGAGAAAAAGGCTGGAAATGTTATTGTCTTTACCCCCATGATCAAAATTTAAAATCTATCCCATGTGGTCAAAGCTACCTCATAATTAGTCACACTAGGAATTTTGCATACCTATTGATGGAATTTGCTGTCTGCTACAGACTCATTTCTTCTCCAAGTCAGACTTATATGGGACTGAAAGACAATCTCCATATTTACATTTGTTGAAGAAGTGTTCAGCCCTCAGTGATATCTATGTGCTTCTGCCCAAAGTCAAGAAATAAGACTTTGGCAATGGGAGGAAGGAGAAATAGAAAATTGAAGAAAAGAGAAAGTAAAGATATATATATATATATATATATATATATATATATATATATATATATATATATATATATATATATATATATATATATATTTGACCAGCTTATTTGTTGTTGCTGAGGAGAAAGAAATATATAGGAGAAGTAAAAAGAAAATGAAAGAAAAGGGAGAGAAAACCCTAAGAGACAATACCTGACAAAAATAGGATCCTATAAATAAAGCAATAGTGAGACCACAAAAGGGAAATAAACAAGATGTTTGGAGGTAAGTTGGGTAAATTGGAGGAAAGAAATCAAATAGAAACACTCAATCTTAGGAACTCTTTTTCTTTAAAAAAAAAAAAAACTAATCAATTGATCTTTAAAAAGCATTTTCTATTATCATTTTGTATTCTGGAAGAAACATGATTTTTTTTTTTTAAAGATGTCCAGAGGGATATGCATTTATCCTGAATATTTCTTTTAGTTTACATAAGAACATAATCTAAAGTGCTTTTATAGCACTTTGTACTTTCCAATGTACTTTAATAACAATATATCATTTAATACTCAAAACAAGATTTTAAGCTCTACATTAATTTATGCAGCAAGAATATATGCTAACAATTATTAACAGAGGATGGGAGACTTTGGAGTATATACCAGAATATTTTTTTAACTGTAGCAAATTTGTGTCATCTCATACAATTTTTCCAAGATAATAATATATGTATGCATGCATATGGATATACATATATATGACTATTTATATATTCAATTTAAAAAACTATAAAAATATTAAATGAAAGAATTTAGAATTTTGCCTCACTGAAAATAAGAGAGATATTCAATAATAGAAGCTAAAGTAGAAATAAAAAATATTCTAAATTTACACCTAAATTGTATAATCAGATATGTTATCTAATTTAATGTACTAAGCAATGACAGCTAAAGTTTAAAAGTAATGTAAGGACAGAATATAGAAGGTTCTAAATACTCTGCCAATGTTATCTCATTTGATCCTAAAAACAACCTTATAAGATGCTACTATTCTCTCCATTTTGCAGCTGGGAAAACTGAGGCCGAGAGCCCTCATATGAGAGACATACTAAACTACTAAGAATTCAAATTTTTTCTCACTCCAATTTTGTATATGAATTACTAAGCCACCTACTTAGTTCTTCCAGTGAAAGCTCAAAACACAATTAATGAAAACAGAAGGGAGGAAAGAACACTGACTTTGGATGCAGAGCACAGTAAGTTTTGAATCCTGATTTTGCTGACAAGTGTAGGATCTTGGTGGAGGCTAGAAAGGGACCTTAAAAACAGAAAGTCACTTTCCCTTCCCTGGGTTTCAGGTTTTTTATTTGTAAAATGAGATGGTTTAAGTACAAAAATCATTAAATTCTTTTATAGCTATAAATTATGTGATCCTAATTGCTCAGTCATTTAGAAAGAAGCATCAATAAAATTTGGTAACTGATTGTATATGAAAAGACAGAAAGAAAGGAGTCAGTGATGCTTCTCGGGTTTTAAGAATGGCCAACCTTACAGAGAAATTTCCAAATACTAATATTTGATAGAATTCAAATTAGATGAGATGATGGGATGGTTGAAAGTAATGAGTTAACTTAGTTAAAATTACATTGGCATATATTGAAATTTTAACATTAACAATAATTGCAATGGGTACCTCTTTGGGAATACATTGGTATTTTGGTTTACAGATAAACACACAGGGGAACACACACACATACACACACACACACACACACACACACACACACACACACACACATACAGAGTGCCTAAAGTCCACATCTATCTCCAGAAAAGTTCATGTCAAAATATAACTTGTGTCAAGATATTTTTCGCTTAGTTTCAAAGACTCCTTTTGTTGTTGTTCGTCTAACTGAAGGGCAAGACTACTTTGGAAGTTCAGAAAATGCCCTTTAATCCATTTAGAACAAATTTTAAAGTCATGACAGCTCAGGAAGCATCTCCAAGAACCTTCAGCTTTTCATTAAATTGGCAATATCTTTCTCAAGCTGTTTAGTCCCCACAGAAGTGAGTCTTTGAAGTTGACAAGGTGTTCATGGGCAAAAAGGATCTTTTGAGTTGTTTTGTTTTTTTTTTTTATTTAATCCAAATTTTGTTTTACTCAGAATCTAGTTTAGCTACTGAGGAAAGAACAGAAGCTGGATCTGTGAAACTTCTACTATATCTCTGTAGAATGGCCTAATCTCCAGCTGGGTCATGTCCAAAGGGCTGCCATATAGATCTCAGCATTACAACTGAGTACTTGTAGCACAGTGGTGAAATCTTTTAAATATTCATAGTCCTTTTAAAACAATATGATCCAAGAATACATAACACTTGTATGTGAAGGTGTCAAATTATCCAAGTGTTTTTCCCCAATAACTCAATGAGTTAAATAGCACATAATACTCCCAAATTCACTGATTTTTAAAAATGTGACACAGAGGAGTTAAATGACAAAGCTGATTACCCTGTTAGTGACTACTCACAAACAGAAGTCTCCATTTTTGCATGTCTGTCCAGTATTTGCCCTAATGTTTTGTTGGCTTTTTCCTTGACCAGTGTGACTATTGTGAACCAACTCATGAATGGTGATATTTTTGGTGTATTAATTTCTGCTGATGAAAATAAAGTTGTGTTAGACAAAACCCCTGCACAAGATTTTATTGAGTTATGACGTCATATATTGAAACAACAAAAAGACTTCCATTTGGGGGATACTCTTTTCTATATAGAAGAAAATTGACATTAAATGTACTATATTGTAATATTTTTTTTTGCTTGGATTTAAAGATATAGTAATTTCCCTTTAAGTAGATCATAATTATTTTTAACCTCACTATTTGCCCAAAATATTCATGGTTCTTTTTTTTTTTAGCTCCTTTGGTAAGTTTTCAAGAAATTTCATTGGCCTTTATAAAACTCCATCCCCACCTCTGAGAAAATGATCTGTTTTTCCAGAGTAATCCTAGGCTTGCTTATTAGTACCAAAACTGAAAAGATAATAGATAAGATACACTGAGACAAAAGGCAGGTCTCAAAGCTATTGAATAACTGTGATATTTAAGCTTATCCAAGTCCCCATAAAACAACCACCTAAATCTAAGGCCACAAAAGATATTGACCAAGGCTAAGGTTTTTCTAAGAACTAAATTGTGAGTTTTTCAAAAATTGTCCATAAGTTGAATCAATGGCATTTGGGTCAATTAGTGCTGTGAAATTTTTCAGGGCAGATCATGAAGTAAAACCTAGTTGAAAAGGTCCCTTAGAATGGAAGCTTTTTCTCTATAAAAGAAAGATCATTCAAGTTCAACTTGTTTTTTGTTAAAGCTCACTGTTGCTTAACATTAAGTAGTGCCTTCCCTCCACAGACATTGAGTGCATCACACAAAGAGATCCATCATAGACCTGGGAAGAATATTAGAGAAAATTACATTCAAGCACCCTTCTCAGTCACTCTTGGATCGGAAAAGTTGTGCTAGCCTTCAGTAAACTCTACTTGGTTATATGTATTGAATTTTCTCATCACTTCTTTAGTGAAGTTTAATGAAATAACTATCCAGTCAGAAAACTCTTATGAGTAAATTTTGGAGAAAAAATAGAAGATATTGGTGACGACTCCAGCCTTTGAAATTACTACCTTAATAAACTTAGGACCACCTGAGGATTTTTATATCTTTCCAAGGTAGACTACTTCTTCTGATTTTGCCATTTAAGTGTTAAATCCAGTGATTGGCAATGAGGATTATAATAATCAACTGAATCAGAATCTATCGATGACAAAACAGATTTTTATGTGCTTTTTCATTGAGAAAATAAAAAGAAAAAATGATGCTTAAGGAGTTTTAAGTTTCTTAAACCCATGTCTTATTTGTATATACAGTACATAATGTAGTAGTACTCAAAAAATTTTAATTGAATTGAATTGCCATGAAGGATAACACTAATGTTCAACTTTATAATCTACCATTATCAAGTGTTTCTTTTTGGTTTTTGGAATTTTCTTTTCCCTTCTTCCATCCATTCTAGTGAAGATAAGAGAGACTATAGACAATCTTAATTTATCTTTCTTAAATATGTCATTTTCTGCTGTTCTGAGTTAAATTTAATTAGACATAAACACTCTGTGTTTAAATGATGGTCCACTTGTCTCTCTTTTATCTTAAGAATTTTTGATTTAGCATTAACACTTTGATTAACCTGAATTTTAGATGCATTTTTAAGCCCATGATTTCAGCCTTTGATCATGAAGAGTTACAATGGGCCTACCAATGATCAAAATTTGACATTAAGAATGAATGCTGCTGAATGATAAGTAGCAATGTCAACAGATTATGTTATTTTTCATAATAGAAAACCAAATGTGTGCTGATGCTCTCTGAGACATATTGTTTGATCAGGAAGGGGAGGGAAAAGCCTTCTAATCTTTCATCATGATGCCCTTCAGAAGCATCAGTGTGTGCGAGCATGCATAGACGGTTATCTTTTGAAACTAATAAAAATCAGTCACTAAGGAAATGTAGTAACATCCATCAAAGGTAGAGCTGTTCAAGATCTGTGAAGCTCACCATAAGCTCAGATGTACAATCAAAAAAAAATTTGTCAGGCAGACCCCATGAACCATATCTTCAATACTGGAGCTGAAAAGAGCAGTTTTTATACAAAGTAACACTTCACAATATGTTGTTAGATTAGCACTTTTGAAAGAGGAAGATCCCATAAACTAAAGGTTTCAAGGTATACATGAAGTTAGAAAGGACAAAATATGGTCAGATGAATTCCATTATTTGGAATGATATTTATTTTTATGTGAGATTATAAAATAATATACATTGAATGAAAATATGATGTAAAACATTGTCTTTATGAATTCAGAAAATAGGGCTTAATTCATACTTCACTCAAATAAACATATTTTCTGAAATTCAATGAAATTATGTAGGATTTTTCTATTATTTTGCAGAATATTAAAGTAGGTCAAGGATTATTCTTGAAAATAAAACACTGAAACTCATAATAATAAAAATATTCTGCTTTTAGAAAAGGTATGACACATGTTTCAAAAAATATATTTCTATTCATTTTCTTTGACATATAGGAAGAGAAATTCTCAAAGGACTCAATTTCAAGGAGTAAACAGTTGATTTTCCTTATCTGTTTAATATGAACAAATCTTGCTAAATGAATATGTAAACACATATATGACCAGACAGATTTCACATGTGATTTGATTTTCATTTAATATAGGAAAATATAACTAATACATAATTTTACATGTAATCTTAGGGGTGTATGGAATGTTAAGGGAAAACTAGTACTTCTGGTGTGAGGGCTTGCTGAGTCTTTTTCTGAGTTACTCATCAACCTTTGGCATCCTCTACCTGTCATCCAACTCTCAATTGTGGCTCCAAGAAGCTGTAGCACATGCAATAGCTACACCTTAGTAAATAGCAGATAGGTTAAACAAGATTAGGATAACTGACAGTTTCAAATCCATTAATGAGATGGGGATGTAGCTTGTGAAAACTACCCTTGGGACAATGGTTGTTGTTGTTTCTTCTTCTTTCTTCTTCATAAGCTATTGGGCATGAAGGCAGCTGAAGCAGGCACTGGGGAGAACATAGAGCTTAATCAGACACTGAAGATGCAAAGGTCATCCACTGAATCCCGCATCATCACCAGTCATCTTGACTTTTGTCTGCCATGGAACTTTGATGATTCTGGAAGAAAGAGTGAAGCTGATGAATTTGTGCAACATAACCAATTCACCAGCAAGTCAAGACATTATCTTAGGATGAATGGCATCCTCTTTCCTTTTTGAAAATGAAGGATAAACAACAACTCATAACCTTTATAGGTAGGGGAAAAGAATAGGTCTGCGACTTCACTGGTATAGGGAAATCCTACATAAGAAAATTTGTCCTCCTAAGGCAGGCTGTTACCTTCATTGAAGGACTTGTCTGCCCCAGTGAATGAAAAGCCCATGCAGTGGAGCCATATATGACAAAACTGGGGTCGCATGACTCTCACTGACACTGTTGCAGCATTTTCCATTCCTCTGATCATGTGTCCTGACTGCCATGCCCTCACACTAGGATAAAAAAGTAGGTGACAGCTCTCAAAAGAATTATTTTTAAATCTAACAAACAACAACAACAACAAAAATCTGTTTATACTGTTGAAGAGTTGTCATAATTCCAAGTGTGAAAGATGAAAAGGTATTTTTTTTTTATTTGAAAGTTACTTTTTTTTTTACAGAATATTTTCAAGTTAGTGCTCTTATAATGAGAAAATCCATTAATGGCAAACTTAAGTGATTTCAAGGCAATTTTCTATTATATTATAGTACCTCACAAAATTTGTATATGACTATACTTAAGTTATTCTATAAATCCAATATGCATGTGTCTTAGAGTTGTTTCATAAGATCTGTATACATCTTCACATAAAGATCTACATACATCTTTACTGTCTTTGTCCATACTGAATAAATAAATAATAAATTGATTTTGATTGAATAAAGATTATTTTATAGCAACTTATTTAATATTTAGGACATACATTTCATGAAGTATAAAACTACACATAAAATTTTGTTGCATTTTGTGATATTCAGGATATTATATATATGCAACACATAAAAATAAACATATTAATAAACATTTTAAATATGCATTTTGTCCCCAGAATTTGGTATAATACTTAATGAAAAATAGATAAATATGTATTGACTGATTGATTGATATATTATATATTACATATAATCATATTAATTATACATTATATATAATTATTCATTACAATAATTATAAATATATTATATCTTACAATTATATGTATAATTATATTATGTTGTATATGTGAAATATAATGAATAAATATGAAAAAAATGTTTCTTACTCAAGTCATGATAGCTTCAGCTTCTTGTGTTAGGATCCTAGAATTTTTGACTTTAACATTAAATGCAAATAGTGCCTATACATGTTTCAGATACATGAAAAGAAAATTTCAATTATTTTGTTCTCTCAAAAATAATTCAGGTTTATGTTTATAATTTTTATAAGTAGATATATACAGAATATAAGTGATTTCTTAAACTGATTCCAGCTGGTTTCAGAAAGATAAGAAAAAACCTGAAGGTAGAACCATAAACAAAATAGTATGTAAGAAAATATTCAAGTGCATTAGTGGTCCCAATGGGGGTCACTATGGGGTCAAATCCTCAGTAATGTAATTCTGACAATCTAAAGGGAAAGGAGTCTTGGAATTAGCGTAAGCCCCATGAAGTGAAGAAATGAAGTCCACGTTCTTCACACTTTCTTCTAAAAAAATTTTATCTGCTCCAATTATATATATCCTCCAATTATATGTAGATTAACAGTGGAAGCTACTAGGTAAGTCACACTAGCACACCAAGTGAAAAATAACAGTTAACCATGCAAGCGATTGAGGAGGAATAGCCACATCTGAAATCACAAAACAGAGACTTTTAAAATAGTTGTAAATGGCCACTTATCACATTTATATCTGTGAGCATCTTGTTAGAACACAGTAGACTTACAGATATTGATAATGACAGTAAGTAGTTACTGAGGAAAAGATTAATCATGCCATGTGTGTTCAGTTCAATAAGGCATGATAGTAAATAATTTTGGAAAGAATCCAATAAAAATGAATGCAAGAAAGTATTAGCTATTGAAAAAAATAAAATTTAATTATCTATAAAAATCACTTACATATTATATCTCTCATAAATGCCAGATAAATAAGACTGTTGAGGAAGATGACTTCTAAACTGCTTTCCAACTATAAATAAATGATCTTCATATTTGGTGCTGGAAATCATGTTAATTTTTATAAAATTCTTTAAATCATTACCTTCTGATATGATATGTTTGTACAGTTGTTAGAAGACTAGGCCTGAAATCAGGAACACCAGAGTTCAAATCCCCCTTCAGACATGTAGTAGTTGTATGGCCATAGGCAAATCATTTAACCTATTATGCTTCAATTTTCTCGAATATAAAATAGAAATAATACTAGCATCTACTTCACAGAGTTTTTTGTGAGAATTGAATGAAATACTGTTTTTAAAAAATGCTTAGACAGTACCTAGCACATAGTAGATACTTAAATGTTTACTTCTATCTCTTTCCCCCTTTTAGATATTGAAATTATAGAATATTCTCAGAATACTAGTATATATTGTAATTACACCTACAATATACCAAGAAGGATAGATGAATTATTACATTGTAAAACACATGAAATTAATATCATTTATATAAAATATATTTGTTACTTCATACTAATACAATTTATACAAAATATAAATGTTTACCCATTGTTAAAACATCCTATGCCATATTTCTACTTACATTACATTGTGTACATATGGTAGAATTATTGTTTTCATAATGTTAGAAAAGGAAACTATCCTTGATAAAATTTCAGTTCAGTGACAAATTCATAGCAAGGAAGTAGAGAGAAGGAAGGAAGAAGAAGGTAGGGGAGAGAGAGAAAAAGTGGAGGGGAAGGAGAGAGAGGGAGGAAGGTAGGGAAGAAAGGAGAGAAAGAGGGAGGGAGAGAGGAACGGAGAGAGCAAAGGAGGGAGAGAAAAAAGCAAGCAGAGAGGAAGAATTACATTTAAAGTTTTCTTTCATTGATTTGCATTTACAACCTTTCAAGGAGCTGCCCTATTTTAATGGATCAGAATACTTGGTCATATATTCTAATCAGATAATCTGTCTCTAAAAGAAAATCTACTTTTCCAGACTATCTAAATCTTTGCAATATTTTCCCATTTCCTTGATCAGTAAAGGCTTCTGCAAAAATGTTCCTAAAGTTTCGTGAAATTTCTTTACTTTTTTTTCCTCTGGTTTATGGAGCTGTTTGGAATGACAAAGTACTTCAATTTGTTGGTGAATGTCCTAGTGGGTTTAATAGATGTAAACCATAGCCATGGAGACTGCTATTTAGCATTCCACACTGCAAACTTCATCTCCTAGCAAAAACATACATCTATTTTCCTCCATGTTAATGAATTTTTATACTAGTACTATGGCAACTCCGGGTGGCATAGACATTATGATATAATCACACCTCTAGAGAATTCGTGGACACCCCTGAGGTGATGATAGCTAGACTCCTGTTGTGTCTTATGTCATACATACACACACACTAACACACATGCATATATACTGATGGCAACAAAAAGAAAGAATGGTAAGGTGAAACTAGCATATGGAATTAACCTCACTTGTCCACTTTTTAATTACAGGAGCTATAAACATTAGTAGACCATTCTACACTGTTATCATAATTAAAAAGTTTTAGTATGTGGTTTTTGCGTTGCAACACCATCAATCAAAGTCCCTTTTCTGTCATATGCAGCAGAAGCAATATGTTCCACATAGGTTATTTCTGGAATTGTATTACTTACTGTAATCGAGTCCTGTCATGTACCTCCATTGTACCCACTCCACCTGCCATGGTTTTGGCTGCCTATTCTATGTCGGTTTTATACTCCATCAAACGTGCATAAAATACCATCATTGGCAGAAAGAAAAAAATTTTTAAGAATTATACTTTTTTTTTTCTTTTTTGAGACTAGTTTTTTTTTTTTTTGCACTATCCAAACTCACAATTCTGCAAATAGAAAAATATTAAAATTCCAACCTTGAGATTTATCATTTCATTTAGAATAATGCCAGGGTTGGGGAAAGGTGGAGAAAAGATGGCAGATTGGGAAAAGCCATCCAACTGAACTCTCCCAACATTTACCTTTAAAAGACTTTAAGATAATTCATCAAATCAAAATTTCAAGTGACAAAGCCAACAACCGGTCAGTGTGAAACATTTTTCTGGCCTAAGAAAATTTAAGAGGTTGGCAGGAAAAGTCTGTGGCTGTAGGATAGAAGTCTATTTCTAGCTCACACACATTGCAGTAGCAGTAGTAGCTACAGCAGCAGCAACTTCAGGAATTCTAGTCCAAAGATGGTAAGAGGAATGGACAAATTTTCAGAACAAGATTACAAGGAAATTCTTGCTGGAATGGGATACACAGTTCTGGATTATAGTTCCAGAACAGTGAAGAGAACTTCACAAAAGAGCAGGAGCCTTTCTCACAGTTCCAAAGCAAAGAGGAACACAAACACTTGTCACTGCAAAGGAGCAAGGGTCCTTTCTGAGTAAACACCAAAGTGCAGATCAAGAGAGCAGTGTTCATACTTCTCCTAGAATCTCCTAGATTTTCGAAGCACAAAAAACTTGATGACCCTCAGATCCACCTCTGAAAACTGCAGCATGAAAAAGCCTAGTTTTGGACCATGCCTCCCCTCCTCAAGGTGAGCAAAGCCTAATTTCAATATAAAGTTCAAAGTCAAGAAATAGACTAGGTAAAGGAGTAAACAAAAAAATATATATCAACCCAAAAATGCTATTACAGTATCAGTGAAGACCAAGACATAAACTAAAAAGAAGACAACAATGTAAATTACCACCAAAGTCTCAAATAAAAATACTAAATGGGACCGAGTCCACCAAAAAAGCTCAAGAGTTAAAGAAAAAAGATAAGAATGATAGAGGAAAATTGGGGAAAGAAATGAGAGTGATGCAAGAAAATTATAAAAATAGAACTGACAAATTGGTTTAAAAAAGACATACAAAAAAAATAACACCTTTTAAAAAAACAGAATTGGCCAAATGGTGAAAGATATACAAAAATTCATAAAAATTCTTTAAAAAGCAAAATTGGCCAAATGAAAAAAAGAGGTACAAAATATCACTGAAGAAAGTAAATCTCAAAAGTGAGAATTAAGCAACTGGAAGTTAATAACTCCATGCAAAAATGGACATTAAATGGGATGTTCAAACATTTATGATGAAAAACTGAACAAAAAATTAGACATTCAAACAGAAGTCTCAAGGAAGCATAAAACAATAAAAATAGGCAATGTTTAAACTTCACTCTCATTAAACTGGATCAAGATAAGAAATAAGAGGAGAATGTGATTACAGAAAGGAGAAGATGATAAAAGGAAAAGCAAATTATGAGAGATGATGGTTCAAAACAAAATATACTTTTGAAGGGACAGAAAAGAAAAAGAAAGAGAGAAAGAGAAGTAGAGAGAAGACTCTCTTAGAATTGTCAAGCAGCATCATATTGACTATTCCATGTCCCTTATTAAAGATATACTATCTTTGTTAGATGCCTTCAATGAAGATAAAAATGACAATAAGATAAGCATTCAACTTGATGGCAAACTAACTTGAAAAAGCTACAAGTCAAAACCAAAATTATATGTACATGCACTCAATGTAGCTTCTGAGACTAAGATGCAAGTATGACTTCTGTGCTAATATTGACCTGACAAAGCAAGAAAACAATGATCCTTCACCACTGAGCATTACACAATCCATATGTGGATCCACTGAAATGGATCACATTAAATGGAGAAATTTTGAGTGCTTTCAATAAGTTCAGTTATCTTGGCAGTACATTCTCCAGGTTTGTTCACACAGATGAGGTTGATGCACATGTTGCCAGAGCTATTTCAGTTTTTGTGAGTGAGCAAGAGAAGAAATATCAGGCCGCATATCACACTGAAGGTTTACAGAACTGTCACACTCATTACATTTTTATATGCTTCTAAAACCTTGACACCATTTTAGAAAATTGAAGTACTTGCATTTGAATTATTTCAGGAAGATCCTGAAGACTACCTGGCAAGATAATGGCAAAGATAAAGAACACTAAGGTGCTCTCTGGAGCTAAATTGCCAAGCGTTAAAACTTTATTGTAGAGAGCACAACTCTGATGGAGGGGCCACATAATTTGTTTATGCAAAAAATTATTTTGTGAAGAATTTGTACAAGGTAAGCACTCACTTGATAGTCAGAAGAAGTGATATAAGAATATTCTTAGGCTATCTCTGAAGAACTTTAATATTGACGAGATATGAAAAATGCTGTCACATGATTACCCAGTATGGTGTGCCCTTTTCAAATAACACACTAATTCATAAATAAAACAAAATCATAGAAGCACAAAAAATATGAGCTACACAAATCCAGACTATATATGCCTGATCTATAATAGCAGCTTTCAAACTTGTATTGAATTAATCATTCAAAGCCAAACACACCATATCCTAATTCTAATATTCTGGTATTAATGGTCTCTTTTAGGTCATAAAAAAGAAAAGGGCCTATCTAAAAATTAATTATAGTGGTTCTTTTTGCAAGTGGCAAAGAATTGGAAATTGAGAAGCTGCTCATCTATTGGGGCATGGCTGAACCAAGTTGTATCTTATGATTGTGATGAAATACTATTGTGCTATAAGAAAATATAGGAGTATGGTTTCAGAAAAAAAAACATGACAAGAACTATATGAACTGATATAAAATGAAATGGGAACTAGGAAATCATTGTGCAGAGTAGATACATTATTGAAATGCTGATTAACTGTGAAAGAGTTCACCTCTCTGATCAATACAATTGATAGGACAATTCCAAAGGAATTACAATAAAAAAGTTCCACTTCCAGAGAAAGAACTAATAAACTGAATGCAAATTAAAGCATAACTCTAATTTTATTTTCTTGCTTTTTTATGAAAGATAGGTTATGTAGAATTTTGTTTTGCAAGATTTCACATGTATAATTGATATAATAATGCTTGCCTTCTGATTGGGTTTGGGAGGGTGTAAAATTTAAAACTCAAAATTTAAAAAGAAAATAAATAATAAATTGAAATGCTAAAAGTAAAATAGAATATTTTTTAAAGAATATATGCTCAATATACAATGTGAAAGACTGGAGAAATGTGTTTCAAGCTTTATTATTGTCCTACTAAAGAGAAAGGACTGAGAACTATGTATCAAGATTTTCTAAAACAAACTCTGGAACTACTCTGATTACTCTGGAACAAAAATAAAATCTGTGTCCTTTCTTTTAAAAAAATATGTTTTGATTACTTCCAATTTTTCAAAACTACGAAGAACTATTATTGTAGAAAAATGTAGAACATTTTCACCGATATAAAAAGAGACAATTGAATGTAATTCTTTTCTTTCATTTAGTTCAACATTGAAGTTGAATGAATTCTTCACCCTAGGATGAGCATTGAAACCTAGCAAAAACTAGAACACTTTAGTTTGAGGACTTGACAGAAAGAGGAGCTAACTAAAGCAGTGCAAATATATTGCAGATGCAGCATAAGTAGAGGTATTTCTGCCTTCTATGGAAAGACAAGGGGAAACAGATATTTGCCTATTTTCCCATAATTTAACTAATGGTAAAAGATCTTCATGATTCATCGACACATTGCAAAAAAGAGTAACAGTGGCTGCCAAGGACATAGAATTCCAGTACAAATGCTTTTAAATCAGGCCAATTTCAAAATGGAAAGAGGAACCTTATTCAGGGCACATTTGTACTGTGGGATACACAGCTAGAAATAAATTGTTCACCATTATATTTTTCACTTTTGTCAATTTAGGTCTTAAATACATATTTGTGTTTGCTTGATTTCAACTCATTTAGTGTGTTGATAGGAGTCCTGGAATTAAGCAAGAAACAGAAGGGACATAGCTTCAACATGTCTACTTAGGCAGTTTTAACCTTTTGCAACTTTACATGGCAGCTAATATTGTAGTGAAGATTGATATCCAGTAGAGGTCAAAAATGGTACTATATCTTTAAATGGTCTTTCACATAACCTCTAAATGCAAAATTTTATAAGATGCAAAAAACAATCAGCAAGTACATAAGAAACACCTATTTTAAACAAGGTGTGGTGTTAAATGTCGGTAATTTAAAATTTTTAAATAAAAAACCCTCAATTATACAGAAGTTGATTTTCAAAAGTTTACAAACTAGCAAAAAATGCTAAAAATTATGTTATAAAATAGAATATAAAATAAGAACAAAGAAAAATAATTATACAAAATATTATTAACATTTTGAAGGAAGAGAGAATTTTTAGATGAGAAGTATCATGAATCAACTGAAATCTGAGGAAGGAAAATGGATATAAAGAACAAAGAGGTTTCTATTAGTAGAGAAATGAATTTGATATATGGAATGGGGAGGGAAGAGCAATACAAGGGAGGAACAAGAACTTGTATGAATTTAATAATAAGAGTGAAGACAGAATGAAACATGATCATATAGTTGAACTGAAACATAAAGTGCATGAAATAATGCTAAAAAGTTGAATTTGTATTAAATTATGAAGGAGGTATACATAAATGAAAAGAAATTTATATTCTATTATGTAGGGAGTCACTGAATATTTATGAGCAAAGAACTAACAAGATGAAACCTGTACATTATGTTATACTCAATTTTCCATCTCTATCCCTTGGTTCAAGTATTGGTTCTGTTGAACTTTGTGATCTTTGACAAAACACTTAACCTCTCTAGGCTTCATTTTCCTGAACTGTGAGATGGAAATAATAAAGTCTAACCAACTTATCTCAAGTTATTATAAAAATCAAATGACACAAAGTGCATGAAAAAGTTAATAAAATAAAGTACTTTATAGGTTTTAGCTGTGTATATATGCATGTGTATTTTACATTCATATATTTATGTTTTACACACATGCATACATATTTATATATTCATGCATAAGTTTATATGTATGTACAAATATATTTGTGTGTATGTGTATAGAAAGCATGGTATTTTTAGCCTCTAAAGGAAAAGGGATAGTGAGGTGATTTTAAAAAATGAAAAGTCGAATTAGGCAGCCAAGGAATATGAATAGATATAGACTATATTTTGTTTATTACCTCAAATCAAAGAAACCATATTTATATACACACAGGGAACATCACTTATAAATCCACCAAATACCATAAGTGATATAATATCATTTCCCATCTCTATTTTTTGTACATTCATGTAGATCACTGCCTTATTCTCTGGCACTTTCAAACAGTCTCTTCTGTTAGTTATGGTCACATAGAATTTAATTAGCTATTTACCAAATAATAATAATGTTTTTTCAATAGCTTTTAAGCTTTTGTAATTTTATATATAAAAATGGAATCATACAATCATAGATTTAGCTAAAAAAATGTTATGCATAATATAATGTATGTATACACACATAAGGGGAATATATTACAAATAGGTAGTATGATAGAGTGATGTACTGAAATAATTAAGAAAGACCTGAGTTCAAATCCAGCCTCAAATGTTTACTAGCTGTGTTAACCTGAGCAAGTTAAGTCACTTAACTCCATTGGCCCCAGTTTTTTCATTAATAAAATGAGATGGAGACGGATATGTCAAACCACTCCAGTGTCTTTGCCAAGAACACTCCAAAAGAAAGAAATGACAAACCATTCCCGTATCTTTGCCAAGAAAACTCCAAAGTCAGACATGACTAAAATGAAGAAGAACCTATATATGTAATGTATTTCCACACAGATTATTCTAGCAATTGAAATAGTCTATCAGGAGAACCGCTTCCCCATTGCTTTTTACAAACTTTATGTTAATAGCATCTCCAAATCACAGATGGTTTTCCATTGCATTACTCTATCATTTGAAAGGTTCATTATGCAATTGGGATGAACACTAAAAATTTTTAATTCTGAAGAATACTTGAGAGGATAACCTCTGTGAAATAATCAAAAGACAAGTTGCAATCATTCTTTCAGAATAACTAGTTCTTAAGGAAGATTTGACATTGGGTCAAGATTGCTCGATAGCCAGGGAAAGTGACATTCATTCATATTCACATCAGCTCATCAGAAAGCAAAAGTTATTAGATTCTGAATGAAGTAGCAGTGATCTTTGTGTAATGAATTAATGGTCTTAGTCCAAGCCTAGGTATCTATATCAGACCATCACAATTGGTACTAATTAGTACTTTTATGTGCAGATTCATCAGAATAGCTAGTATAATTAGGCAAATAAATTGAACTCCTAGTCTTCCACTTGGAGCTGTCTATTCTTTAGATTAGTTTGGCATTGAAAAGTAGAGCTCAATATTATTCCTCTAAAACGAGATTTTAAAGTTCTGTCCTATTCATTTATTCTAATAACTATTTAATATTTTTATCCTATAGGATATATTTTCCTAATGCATGTTCATATTGTTTGTCTTTATTGACAATCTTGACAGGGAAGATGATATCTGGCATGTTGTCTGAGCAAGTCCACAAGAACTCATATGGATTGCCCATAAAGTTTCATTATGTCTCTAATTGCTCTTTGTAAATACCTTTAGATGAAGTTGGGTGCCACTTAATTGCTTTGTCATGAAGATGATGCTGATTGAAGTTGAGCCTATATTATCTCTAAGAAAAGATAATAATTTCCCAACATTTCTGACTATATGACCACTCACAATATTAATTTATATTGTTGAAGTTACCAATGAAATGCCCTAACAAATATTGCTACATAACTTCACTCAAAATCTAGAATTTTCTCTCCTCAACTTCACAGTGTGACTTTAACACAATGTAGGGATATAGTAAAGAAAGAACTTTGCAAATCTTAGAATATTATATAAAATTATCATCATATTCCTTCTCATCATCAATATAATCTCAGCATCATCATTTTACTCTTATCTTTATTGATGAGATTAAGATCAAAACAGTTAAGACAGTTTTTCTCTAGACTTGGACCAGTGGGAAAAAGAGTTGTTTTGTTGTTGTTGTTATTGTTGTTGTTTGTATTTAAATAATATTACTAGGCTATTAGTTCTTCCTCTGTTTGGTTCCCTAAAATTACTCTGGCTACAGCTCCAGTACTGAACAGCACAACAGGGAAAATAGTCACTTTACCTCATTTCCACAAGATTTTTAGATTCTTTGCTACATCTTTATGCATTTTAAGCTCTTCCTTCCAAGAAGATTGGAATTTATGAATATTTAATTAGTGTTCTGTCATCTATAAATAGATCTATAAAATTATTATACTTATTAATATTATTACATTTGTATCCATTGTATCAGATCCTTTATTGTGCCTGAATACTAGAGTGATCCACTATCTTGGTTATCTTGTGACTTATCTCAGGCAAATTCATACTTGACTGCTTAGGTCCTTTCATTCTGTTTCTTTTTGCTTTGGAGATCTGAGCATGGAACTGTCCTAGTCTTCCAATTGGAATAGCTTTCTATTGCCTTTAAATAAAGTTTAAACTCTAAATATTAGTTTTTAAGACCTTGTAAAATTGAACTCTAATCTATATTTCCAATCTCATTGGACATTATCTTTCCTCCCATATCAGGAGAGAGTTGACCTGATTTTCTCTACAGAATCAGCACTTACATCACCAGTCATCATGTTTTTTGCACTGGTTATCATGCATAGGTATATGTTTATGTATGCATATATAAATATGTCCATGCATATGCATATATACAGCTATTTACACAAATTCACACATATAAATATATGTATTAGGATTTTTTTTTTGTGAACTACAATTTTAAAAGAAGAACATTATAAAGGGGAAAAAAGATGTGACAGGGAATCCAAACATGTTTTGGGAGATGACAGATGGAAGCATATCACACAGTGAAGATATGAATTGGTAGAATTGCTCTGAGTAAATAAGGAACTAATAATGGACTTCAGTGAGAAGGTAGAACTTACACTCTAATATCAAAGAAATGCATAGTATTTCAGTATTACATATCACAACCTATCCATGCAGTATATTGTTTTGTCTGGACTAGCTCTCTGGAGGATCTCAGTACCAGCCCGAGTTGTTGGTCACAGAAGAGGAGTGAAGAGGCAGGATTCAGGTAGATGGTCAAACATGGGGTCCATTTATTCCATATTCTCTCAGTCTTATATACCCTAATACCCTTACATAACTATAGCATACTGTGCATGTGCCACCTATATACTGCACATGTGGTACCACATAAACAACTTGCTATTGTATGTAGATGTGTCTTTGCCACCTGGTATCACTCTGCTTTAATTACAACACAAATTGTCACTTCCCCCTGACTTCCCTGGAAGACCAAGAGTACTTAGGGGAGATGGGGAGCCAAACCAGACATTGTTAGCAGGTTCCCTCTGGGCTGAAAGGTCTTATACTTTTCCCAGAGTTCCCTCATTATCTGTGGACCTCTACAGGGTATAATGGTAACCCTTTAACAATCTCCCTATATTCACTTGTTGACTCATTTCATTATATCTGCGAAATAAAGTATTATGTACACTTATTCCATAATTGACATGATCCTTTGAAAACTATATGACCTTAAGTTGAAGGCAAATAATGAAAAGGCAGAAAGAAGCAGAAAATATTATGTATTCAAAGTCATAAGACTAGACTCAGAAGTGTTTGAGGTTAAAAAAAGTCTCCCTTCATTTTATCTCCCACTTATCTGTTTTCTTTTGGAATCAAGCTATAGATTTTTTTTTACCTCTTTCCAAAATAATCCTTGCCTTTTGCATTTAAATTAAGCCTTTAAGCAATGTTTGTCTAAGTGCATTTATAAACTTGCTCAATAGTAAGGATTTCTGTGGTTGTGGCATGTCACAATCAGGCAGAATATCAATGCAAGGCAGAGCATACTATTAAGTCTACAGAACCTAGACCAGCACACAATAGGAGCTTAATAAATATTTATCTATTGATTGATTTTTCAGCTGAAATGCAGGGGGTAATGTAACAATATAAGAGCAAGTAGAGCCAACAAAAATAAAGAAAAACAAATCGACAAGTAGAGGCAAAACCAAGATTCATGTCATGTGCTCTGCTCTAAGTGATTTTGCCATTTTTGATGTTTTGGCTTGACTCACACTTTCCTACTTTGGATGACCCAGTTCCTTAAATCCTGTTTTAAAAAAATGTCTCCTCTGTTTCTATATCTCCTAAGCACTAGTTGCTGATTCTGAACTCATTCTTCCCTATTCCCAGCACTCCATTATGACATAACCTCCAGGGTAACAAAACACAACAGATTGGCACCTCATTTTCAGAATCAATAATTACATAATTTCATACTTTGAACAGTTAAATCAAATGTTATCTCAATGTCTTTTCCAAAATCAGCTACTCAGAACTGAGTATCCAGATATGTTATGACTAGGTCCAAGTGCAAAGAAATAATCCACTGTTAGTATTGCTCAAGGGTAGCTCAGTGGCAAAGTGAATAGAGTGCCAGACCTGGAGTCAGAAAGACTTATCTTCCTGAATTATAAACTTGCCTCAGATACTTACTAGATATTTGACCCTAAGTAATTCATTTAATTTTTTTTGCCTCAATTTCCTCATTTGTTAAAAAAAAATGAACTTGAGAAGGAAATGGAAAACCACCCCAGTATATTTGCCATATCATGAAGAATCTGAAATGATGAACAGCAATGTTGGACATTTTTTTAATATTTAAACACTGATCTTATCTGTGATGTCATCAATGGGGAGTATATTCTCCAAACATAAAGATCATAACCCTAAATATTTTCTGATCAAGCTCAATTTCCATACATGTCATACCATAAATTCTCCAATACAGATTTCCCAACATAATGGGAACCTACCTCTTCTACTGATATTTTATGTATCTCTAAGGAGCATTATCTATATTAGGCTTTTGTAGTTACAATAATCATGATTATTTTTCTAGGCATTTGTTTTCATCCCCAAATATAACTTCCAGCACATACTTCCTCAATATCCATTACCATAATATCCCAGCATTGGATGGGACTTCAGAGAATAAACAATCCTATAAAATACCATTTATATTTTATACCCAACAAAAAGTCATCCATTTTCTGCCTGAAAATCTCAAACGAGGTACTTCATAGGGAAGCCCATGCTACTTTTACTCACTTCCTTCTGGGGAGGCCCATTCTTTTAGATAGTTCTTTAGATAATTCTAATTAAGGAAATTTTAATTGCATAATTCTAAATTTATCTTTTTGTATCTACCACACATTAATCTTAGTTTTCAACTTGCTGAAATTAAACAAACCAAGTATAATCTTCTAAATACCACTCTTTAAATGCTCAATGATATCTATTCACACTGCACCCATGCCAAGTCTTCTTTTCTTCAAGTTAGACATCTCCAGTCCTTTAATGATTTTTCAGACAGTATAAATTTAAGAAAATTCACTATCTTGGTTAACCCCCAAGACAACTTTTTGCTTCTTGGTGTCATTGTCAAAATGGGATGCTCAGGAACTGAACTCCACTTATAGTATAATCACTTCTGTATTCCAGGATGCTAATTTAATATTTTAATATATTTATTTATTTAAACTTTTAAAACAATATATGAAAAAAATAGAAAAAGAAAAAAAAACATTGTCAGCAGAACATCAAGAAAGATTCAAAATATGTAATAATAAATTTCCATTTCACTATAGTATAAGTGAAAATATTTTATTCATAATTGTCCATTTTTTCATTGTTTCCTTGTAGGTTTTCTGTTTTCTACTGGATACTTTTTATTTTATTCCCTTTCCCTCTTTACTCTGGTTCCCTAAAGCAGGCTACAGTTAAGCATGGATATATTTGGATGTGTGTGTGTATGTGTGTGTGTGTGTGTGTGTGTGTGTATGTATGTATGCATGTGTACAAACTGACTATGATACCTTTATTTTGAAGGAAACTACAGGCTTCTTTTCTTCAAGAATTGTCATGGTGAAAGAATGCTTCAATTAGTGTCCAGTCTACCAGTGATGTAGTTGGTCTATTCTCATAAAGTAGGTTCAGTCTTTCACAGGGAGTATATATTTGAAACTTTTTCAGTGTGGTAGAACTTGCCAGAGCTGCATTCTTCTGAGATAGTCTTTCAGAATCAAGGCTCAAGGGACACAAGATTTTTATAGAAAAATATAATTATAAACTATACAAACTAGAGTTATCACTGGGGGTACCACAGACAATAGCTTATTCATGTCTTATTGGTTATCAGATTTTTATAGAACTCTCTCTGTTTCTATGAAAATATTTAAAAATTTTGTTCACTTCCCTCCGTGTGCTTATAATCTACTGATAGAGCAGAGATGGATCTGGGAAGACACAGAATATATGCAAATAATTGCAAAACCAAACTGTAAATGTTTAAATTGATCTTCTTTTGATAATGAATACATTGTAGGACATGCTAATTATACAGTTCCATGATTTTCTCTATCCATGCACTACAGCCAGAAAGCAGAAACTCAAAGATAAGGAATTATTTTTTTTTTAATAATAGTAATAGTACCTAGAAGCACTAGATAACAGTTTAAAATCACATTCCTGATAAAAAAGGAATGTAGAAGCTATTGAACAACATTCAAAATACCTTTCAATAAATCAATAATCATTAAGCATTTATGAAGCACTTAGTATGTCAAGAATTGTTGATGTTGTTGTTGTTACTTTATTTTCAAAAAGAACAAATGACATCAGGAGGGTGATATTTTGATTTGTAAGTGAATTGGATTTAAATGAAACAAAGATGTGCAAAGTCATCAGCTTATTCTCCTCTAAAGTCATCACAATCCTGTGTAAAAACATAGGTCAGAATGACTAGTGATAGCCCTGGAGGCAGTCAATGGGAAATTCTGGCTTTTGTCTGAGGCAACACCCACAGCTAAGTAAGAATTGAATCAAAAATGACCAGAAATTATACTAAGCATTAAAGATGCAAGAAAAGGCAGAAAGCAAGCAAACAAACAAATTATCCAAACAAAATGTCCACAATTACAAATAAACCCTTAGGAATTACATTGGTCTTGGCAAAGTATACTATTTTGATTTTTTTTTTCAAATAACAATTTTCAGTGCTCTCAAATTCAGAAAAATCATTAGTCTTTTAATTTTTTCCCCTGCTGCCATGCTCAAAGCCAGAGTTCATCAGAAATGGGCCAAAAGAATCACCCAATGAAATCTTCCAGAACTATAAAAAAGACATATTATGCAAAATAAAAAGACAGACATTCCTTTTCACTTCAAGGAAATGGTGGAACAATTCAGAGAGCAACACTTACCACATTAGAGTGTATTGCTTGAATAGTAGATGACATATTTTGAAATATAGCCTTAGTATAATAAAAAGACACTAGAATTTTTGTGTTTTTTTCTTTTTTTAATTCAAAGGGGTAACATAAAGTGGTATTTTAAAAAATAATTATGATGTTTTTAGTCATCAGAATGGATTTGAAGAATAAAATTATGCATGGTAAATTCCCTTTTACTTATAGAACAAAGGACTATGTAGTTCATTTGATTGTCAGAGCATTCCCTTTCCAATATTTTTGCCATACCATGGAACATCTCTCTAAGTCCATGTACAATTCAGGTTATTACACCAACACCTGTTTCTTATAGCTTGTTTCTAATAATGGTATGGAGAAGGTATGTGAAACTCACTGCCTGGAATAATCAGGATTTTCAATGGCCAATTACATCCCTTTAGAAAGTCATTTTGTAACTTGAAAATTTTGATCATGCTAATTTTTCATAGCTTTGTCTTTGCTCCTTAGTTTTATTTCATGTAAAAAGCAATATATTGTGCATAAAAAGTTGGTAGAAAAGGTAGAAAATATTATTTGTTACCAAGCTGACGTGTATATTCCACAAATGGAAAAATCAGCATGTGACAGACACGGACTTCACTCTATTGTGTCTAGAGACATGTTACACACCATAAAATGATGTGAAAGCCTCACATTGAGTAAAAACTGCCAAAAACCTCATAATTGCTATTCTGTTATGTCTTTGGTAACATAATGTTGCAAAATAGTTAAGTACAAAACACAGCAGCTTCCATTTATAAATATAACTGCAATATTATTCAATTCCACATAGATTCATTATTGCCCTAAGGATATTACAAGACATCACAAAGTAGAATATTATCCCTATAACATCTGTCACCAAAACCAAAATTATATTGATGAACCAAGAGAAAACACAGTGAATCTGCAGCTCCACACTGAGCACGAAAGATCCACCCTCTGTCACTGCCTTCAAAATACAGTGATAATCAATGGTTAAGCCCCTCTATCTGCATTCATTCATATGAACTACTTTGCCTCTGCCCTACTTCCCATAACAGCTTCACCTGTGAGAGGTGGCATCATGTGGAGATCATTTCTCATTCTAGTGTGCACAGAGCCGTTTTGAATGCACAGGTTTTTAAGAGGCTCCATCATGTCAGACAGAGGAAGATGGAAAAATCTGACAGCAGGCATTTTCAGAGTATGGCTGAATCCCTGCTGGAGCCTGTTTTCATTGTAAAGTCCCTGAAGCATATGACTTATTCCATTTTTATAAAGCTGGTCATGTACAAAACTGAGGATAGAATTTCAAATAGAAATTGATAAATTACAAAAAATGCTGATAATTTCTGTGAATTACAAAGGCAGGCAAGGTGCATTGAGAAAACATTGTTCCTGAACAAGCCAATGAAACATTCAAAGGCTTTTTTTTAAGTCAAATATTCACTTAGCTCATTGAATCTATTTAAAGGTAGATATCTTCAGTATCATGAATAGCACAGTAGGATTAAGCAGCTATATTTCATGGAGGCCCTGGAAATTTTTCACAAAGGAAATAATTAAATAAGACTAAAGGTGAATAGATTTGCTGATGAATTAGCAAATGTATTTATATACACTTGCATATATACATGTAGCTCTATGTATGTAACAGATATTAATGGATTTTTGTTTTTATTTTTGAACAAAGGTAGGTGTATAAAGTAATGGATAGAATAAATCAATCTTTAAGAGAATGTTATCCTCAGGAAAAATAATTTTACTTCTTCCTCCCCCAGAATATATGTATAGGAAATAAGCTATTTTTATATTTTATTACTATATTAGCATTTCTTGATATCCTAATATAAGGACAAAGAAAGTCTTGGCACAAGTCTTGTTGAGACTAGTCCAGAGAAAATACAATATTGGAAGTAAGAATAATTTACAAAGAATACATATCATCAACTTGGAAATCAGTGAAAAGAGTCACTCTACGAATTCTGCTTTCAGCTTTTCTGATAATTGAGTGCCTCATTACAGACCACAAATTCACTAACATTGTCATCATATTTTATGATCTATGGATTGATGAAATTTGGTATATGGAAAGGGATGCTCATTAACTTTATTCCCCCTATAGATAGGTTTCAGCCTTTTTAATATACCTTGTCTACTATTCTTTCTTTTTCCCAGTTTATCTCACCTACATTAATGATCCAAAAATGTGGTAAATTTAGGGTTTTTTTGGTTTTGTTTTTGTTTTTTTTTACTATTGAATGGAGTGTGTTTATATTGCTCATGTTGGTTATATGTCTCCATATATGTTTGTCTAGATGCTGCAGGTAAGAAAACATGAATACATTTTCTCCATCCACTTTTTTCCAAGGGAAGCTGATTCCTGCCAGAAGGGAAGATAACCATAAAGGTGGCCAGCCGTCTCTTCTCAGAGAGATCTAGGATGATAATCTGCATATAGTAACATGCTGGAATATCTACCTCCTCTAGGAGACAGCTTTCTTCTTAGAACCCTCTCCTTACAAGGACATCTCCTGAAAAGTCTGGGTTTGAGGGGAGGAATGAAGGATGAGGGGGAAAATGAGGATGAAAGAGTGTGTGTGTGTGTGTGTGTGTGTGTGTGTGTGTGTGTGCGTGTGCATCCAGAGAGGGTGAGGAGTGTTTTAAAGCCAGAATCCAAAAGATCTAGGATATTGCCTTTCCTGAGCTATTGCCAGATTCCTTCCTCCTACTGGTATGGGACATCAAATTAGCTATCAATGAGGACAGTCTTATATAAATGGACTTATGTAAGTGTTATATATATACATACACACATATAAACACTGCTTTTATAGTCATATTTTCTTTAAGTCACTTTTTGTACTAACGCAAAATGGAGCAAAAGGAGAACAGAGGGAATAATATGGTATAACAGATAAGAGTATTGCACTTGAAGCAAAGAAGACCTGGGTTAAAATCCTGAATCTGGCTCTTATTAGCTATATCACCCCTTATTAAGTCATTTACTTACTTGAAATTTAGTTTCCTTATTTGTAAATGAAGGAGATTGGACTAGACAATTTCTAGGAATTTTTCCAGCTGCAAATCTATTATTTTATGATAATAATTAATCTTGGAGATTTTAGTAGTCATATTTATAGCAGCCTATAAGATCACTTATGCCAGTATTATTATTACCATTTTATAGATAAGGAAACCAAGTTTCAGAACATTTAAGGAAACTTTTAGAAAGCAATTGCTGAAATCCAGCATAATTTTATCAAAAAAACAGATCAAACCTAGGTAAATCCATGGGAGTTTCTCCCCATCTCACTTACACAGGGCCAGGAAATCCACAGGACTGGATTCTCTTCCATGACATGATTATCTTCCAATGGAAGGCAGTTTTAGTATAGTGTATTTAGAATGTTATAGCTTTTGAGCACTATTTTATGAGAAAATAACCATTCCTTATTCAAGCATGAAAATAGAATCAGATATGGATTTAATATTTTTTAAATCTATCTCAAAGTTAAATTTTTTTCAAGTGAGAATATATTTTTCCTTTCTTTAGGCAAAAGGAAAATGAACCAACTGTCTAAAATTTGCATCACCACCTACCTTTCAGAAAATCTCAATAACTTATCAGTAAGCTGTCTCTATTCTGTTAAGGCACATCATTTCAGCATCTAGTATAATGCCTGGAGATAATTTTGTTTTTTAAAATTCTGAAGGCTAAAAACTAAGCAGAAAGTGCTTCACCTTACCCTCTAATGTGAGTCTTAGACGCTCATTATAGGTCTATGTTTAGTGAATCTTTAGTGAATTAGTGAGATTTTAGTGAATTTTAATGTAGAATTCCAGTTTAGGGAATTTTGTGCATTAGAAAGAAATAATCTATCTCTTTGGCCAAGGTCACAACTATTGAATCAGTACAACTTTTTAAATGTCATGATTTTTGAATAAATAAAATTTTAAGTTAGCAAGTTAGCAAAAATAAAGCTGTTATGGACCTCACAAATAGGCTGTAATTTGTTTATATATATATATACATATATAGATAGATAGATATACATATATATATATACATACACACATATAAACACTGCTTTTATAGTCATATTTTCTTTGTCACTTTTTGTAATAACGCAAAATGGAGCAAAAGGAGAACAGAGGAAATAATATGGTATAACAGATAAGAGTATTGCACTTGAAGCAAAGTTCAAATGGCAAGTAATTAATTGGATGAATAACAAATTGATAGAGTTGTAAAAAAAATGCCCATGAAATGGATAACAGTAAAATGAGAAACAATAGTCAAATAAAGAAAGTAAGAGATAGAAAGCTCCAGTATGGCACTGAGAGCAGTTACTGTTTAAAAAACTTCAGGGCTTCTCTCACATCATAAAGCTCCCTCGTTTATGGGAAATGATAGAGAAATATTACATTGCTGAAATTACAATGTGGCCTGATGGAAAAAATATACACATTGATGGAGCAAGAAATTCATTGAAATGTTGAAGAACAATAAATATAATTCAAGAAGGAAAAAATTATAAAATATAGGATCTGACCTCAAGATTACATATACATTGAGAACTTAAGACGTAAGGATATTATATAGTTGAAACCAAATAACATAAGATTGTATATAACATAAGCCAAAAAAAATCAAATTGTTTATAAACAAAATTCTAGAGGATAAATTAGGCTAGGTAGATGATTATCATCTTTGTTTTACTATCCTGCATTGTATTTTTTCCCCAAACAAATAAGAAAAATATGAGAACTTAGGGGGTGAGAAAAGGAACAAGTAATGCCAGACTAAACATTTCTTTTTCTTTTTTAAACATTACTAGCCTAATAAATTGTGGAAAGTTGATATGAGAGAAATGAATGTAGATCTGATGAAATAACTGGATCTCAAGAATAGTCATTAAGATAGAGATTTGAAGCAGAAAGGGAATTATGAAGGGAGGAAGTAAAAGCATTAATTAATTACCTAGTAATTTTCAGGCATTAAGCTAAGTACTTTACAAATACTGTCATTTGATCCTGGCAACAATTCTGGGAGCTATTAGCACCCTAAATGTTAACATGATCTCCACATTGCAATTGAGGAAAATTAGACAGGCAGAGATTTAATGACTTTCCTAGAGTTATACATTTGGTGTTTGAAATTGAATTTGAATTCAGATCTTCCCATCTTAAAGCCCAATATTTTATCCACTGTATCATTTAGCTGCCTCTAAAGGCCATTGAGTAGAATATCCTTTTTTATAGATGACAGTATTGAGACCAAGAATTTAAGTGGTTTTCCCAGGATCACGTAGCTAGTCAATGTCTAATGTGGATTTCAAACCCAGATTTTTTAAACTTCAAGTCCACCACTCTTTCCACTACATTTTAATAGGCCAGTGTCAAGTCAGATGAAGGACTCTAGTAGAGTATTCTGGAGATTCATTCCTGGCCCTGTATTAGTGAATAACCTTTTCAATGACTTTGATGAATAAATAGATAGCATGCTTGCCAATTTTAGTCAATACACAGCTATCTCTGTCATAGGAAGTATAATTAACACATTGAATCACAAGGAATTTTACCATTCTAGAACAAATGACCAGATTTAATAAAATGATATTTAATTAGGACAAATATGCAGTTTTAAACTTGGATTCAATAAATAAATCACAAGTATGATACAAGAGTCAAAAATCAAAAACTGAAGAAGATAAAAATATGTTTAGCATGGACAAAGAAAATTTGGGGTAGAAGGCAGATATGCTTCAAATATTCAAAGTTGTTCATTTGTTCTAGTTATGTCCTATTCTTCAGACCTTCTTTGGAGTTTTCTTGTCAAAGATACTGGAGTGTTTGCCATTTCATTTTCCAGATTATTTTACAGATGAGGAAACTAAGGTATACAGAAATTAAATTAAATTACTTGCTTAGAGTCATTCAATTAGTAAATGTTTGAGGGTTAATTTGAACTCGTTTTCCTGATTTCAATTCTATTAACTGAGAAAATTAGCTGATATGTATGTGTGTGTGTGTGTGTGTGTGTGTGTGTGTGTGTGTGTGTGTGTATGAGAGAGAGAGAGAGAGAGAGAGAGAGAGAGAGAGAGAGAGAGAGAGAGAGAGAGAGAGAGAGAGACATACAGAGAGAGAGAGAGAGAGACATACAGAGAGAGAGAATGAGATCAGTTTAAAGACCATAGTTAAACCCACTGGAGTTGATAAGATTACTGAGAGTTTAAAGAAGAAACAGGACTGTGACAGAAAGACCCCTGGGAGAACACTCACAGTTAGGGAGTATAATGTGAATGATTAAATGAAGCAGGGAAGTAGTATTCAGAAAGGTAGGAAGGAAACTAGGACAGAGCAGTATCACAAAACTCAGGGAAGAAAGAGTATTCAGGAGATGGAGGTCAACAGTGTCAAGTAAAATAGCTAAATCAAAAAGCATTAAGACTGAACTAAGACCATCAGATTTGGCAATTAAGTTTCAATTAAGTTATTAGGTCTAAAGCCTGATTGCAAAGGATTGAGGAGAGGAGACAAAGTAGAAGCAGCTAATGTAGAGAATTTCTCAATAGAGAAAAAAAGGGAATAAAGTTAAAAGGAGACACCTTGATGGATTGGTAGATGTAGTGCAGAGCACAGTCAGGGAGGAAGAAGGAGGCTGTTCAGATAGAGCAGCAGAGCCTCACAGAAATAACAGTTAACAAAACTTTATTGCTGTTCACAAGAGAAGAACAGATGCCAACGGGAACAATCTCACTATGTGGCCTCCATTTTCTTTAGTCCAAGGACAATTTGGATTCCAACCCATGACTGAGCAATGATATTCATAGTCTTGTGAAGATAAAGTCAGAGCTTAAATTTATATATATAAAGATTTTAAATAATAAAAAAGCTACCATGACATTGATAAGAGATTTTCCCATCAGAAAGGTAATAGCATAATCTCAGCCACTGAGGTCCAAATATTCTCTAAGCTTATTAATAAGGAATGAGAAATGAGAGGAAGAGTCTAAGGAAATAACTATGCAATTAGGCTGGACATCAAAAAAATGCATGTTCTCTGAGTTTATTACACTTAGCATACACATATCCTGGAGAAATCTGGGCCTATGGAAATTCAAATCAGTTTTTACCAGCTTGTAACATACCATAATTAAAGATTTTGTTTTGTTTTGTTTTGTTTTTTTCTTGTCTGTTTGATTGGGTGAATGATTTTTAGGAAGAGGAACTTTGATGTGTTTGAAGGTAGTAAAGAAAGAGCCACTTCATATAGAGAGAATGAGGTTTTGAGAAGAATATAATTAAGGAAGCATTATTCTGGAGAAGATAGGAAAGGTTAGGATCGTGTACACATGAGAAAAGTTGTCCTTGGCAAGAAGGAGGATCTTTTTTTTTTTTCAGAGACTAGACATGATGTCAAGTGGTTTTGATATGAAAGGAATGGGAATAGTACATATGTAATGATCTTAATTCTTTTTCAGTAAAAATGCAAGAAGAGAAAGGATTGTGGGGCAATTTGTGTTATTTGGAAAGAAAGAGAAGTTTGGAATAGTTTTGCTCAGTATTAAGATAATAAATAGATTGATTATAAAGTGGGGAAAGAACTAAAGTGTTGCATTAAGGAGCCAAAAAATTGGATAGCATGGATTTATAATGTAACCAATGGGCATGGTTGGGAAATTCCCTTACAACTTTACTTAGTGACCTGTTAGAGCAAAAAAGGCAGATGGTAGGTGTAATATAGGTCTGAGGTTTGGCAAGAAAAGAGCAGCAATGTGAGGGGAAAGAAAAAAAAAAGATCCAAACAGAAATTATTGTTCATTTGAAATGGCTAATTTAAATGAAGGTTGGAGAGAGAAGATGTAAAGGGCTGAAACTCTGAATAGGTGCACTAGAATCAGACAACCAAGCACTTAAGGTTAATTACCTATTGGGCAATACTCTATTAGCATATGCTTGGAAAAATAGCCCTTCTCACTAGTCTGTGCTGGCTAGATCTTTTGATGTATACAGATAGTTGTAGGAGGGATTAGGGGGTGGAGTAAAACAAGCCAGAGTCACTTTGGAGAAGGACAAGGAGAAGGGAGGTCCATCAGTGGAGAGTGTGAGCGATCCCCTTCACTTCTCCCCCTAAAGACGAAAGACTTTTGCTTATCCTGACGCTGGCTGATACTGAGGTCAACAGGGAGCTAACTCGAACTTTACAGGAAGACAGTGAAATAAAGGGATAATGACCTCAAAAAGAAACAGCTTGGTGGTTTAGTGCTCAACCTGGAGTCAGGAAGACATGAGTGCAAATTCAGCTTCAGATAAGTATTAGCTGTGTGGCCCCTTGGGGCAAATCTATGTCAACCTGAATTGAAGAGAAAAAGGCTAATATAGCATAATAGAGGTCTTTAATTGGGGCAAGTAAGTTGTAGTTCAAAGTAACACATAGCAAGTACTGAAGAACCAAAAAATGGGGCTGGAAATAGGGTTTATATTGGTTACTAAGCAAGGAAATGGCCAATCTGTAAATGGGAGGGGTTAGATGGGGGCATGGCCACAGTGCAGGTGGGAAGGTTAGGGGACTCACAATTTCACAAAGTAAATTATTTTGTCACACAAGCAAAATTCTACAAAGACAATTTGGGAATTTCTGGAGGGAGAGAGTTGAAAGATTTACAAAATTTATCAAAGATAGTATCTTTCAGGCAATTCTTGGGTCTGGGAATGGAGACAAGGTCAGATTCAATCAACTGAATTTGACATCACTTAATCTCTGTTAGCTTAATCTGATGTACAAGGAAAGGGGAAACCACTCTAGTATCTTTGCTAAGAAAAGCCCATGGACAGTATGATCCACAGAGTCAGGAAAACGTGTATACCAACCAAAAACTGAACAACAATATCCTTAGAAAGTGTTCTCTAAGACTGAAAGGAATGGAGGTCTCGATGAGGGTGAAGAGACCATATAGGAAAGGCAAAGCATGGGAAAGATGGAATGAGAGAAGATTGTAATCAGATAGAGAAATCCCTTTATAAATAATTAGAGAAATGAAATACATGTGGATAATGGCAAGGTCTAATGCAAGATCCTTATATGTGATGGAAATGGAGCAAAGGAGTCAGTCATAAGATTTGAGGATATCCACTAAATGGGAAGATAAGGTGTATAATCTGGCATCTACCTGGATATTAAAGAAGCCAAGGAGGGGAAGATGATAAGCTAAATGTGAACTTATTGAGGAAAAAAAGGGGAAGGGAACCTTCTGCAAGCAAGCAGAGGTTTTCTATAGCTATCCATAATTTTGATTGGATGGAACAATATTTGTACAGATTATAAAAGAAGAAAAGTTACATAATTAAAAAATTAAAGATAGAGTCTAGATGTAACAATAGGGAGCAATAAGGAAATATAGAAAGGAATGATAAGCATTATAAGCAGATAAGAGAATTAATCAGATATGAGGGTTCAAAGTTTATTTTCCCTTGGGTGCTTGAGAAGTAAATAATTTCTTCAGATCTGGTTTTCTTTCTATGAATGCTTCAAATGCCTCTTTATTGTTGAATTTCATCTTTTTCATTTATATTTAAGCTGAAATTTTCTAGGTAGGTCACCCTGAGTTGCATTTTGAATTCCATTGCTTTTTGAAACAGATTATTCTATTCCTTCCTGGGAGTTGAAGAATAGTATTGTGTTATTTGAATTTCCTTTTCTTTGACTTTGAAAGTCTTTCTCTTCGTCTCATGTAGGATCTATTTTTGGTTGATGAAGTGTTTAAAAATTTAATCATTTTTATTTAATTTTTAATTAATTTAATTTAATTGAAAAATCTTTCAACTTTAATAATTAAACATAAACATGTTATATGTTTTATGCAGCTCTGGAAGGAAATAATGCATTCTTTCTATTGGCATTTCACTTTCTGTGTTTAAAAAATCTAGATAGTTTTCTTTTATTATTATTTGCATTATGGTGTTAAGTTTTTTGTTCTTGTTTTTTGATTTGTCATGTTCTTCTGTAAGACTGAAATTTCTTAGATTAGTTCTTTGTTTCCTGTCTTCTAGATCAGAATGTTTGTTTTAATAGAGAACATATTTTCTTTAATGTGATTGTTTTTAACTACTCTTCTAGATTTTCTTTCATTTGTTTATTTGAATTTCCAATCACATATCTTGACTTTTACTTAGTGAGACTTGCTATCATAGAATAATTTTTTCCTATTATGCTAATTATTTCTGTTGTTCAGGAAATAACATTCCTCTCTCATAATTCTTTTTTTTTCTATTAAAGGTTTTTATTTTTGAAATATATACATGGATAATTTTCAACACTCACCCTTACAAAATTTTGTGTTCTAATTTTTCCCTCCCTTCTCCTCATTCCCTCCCCTAAATGGCAAGTAATCCAATATGTATTAAACATGTGCAATTCTTTTACACATATTTCCACAAATATATCATGCTTCACACACACACAAAAAAAAAATCAGATCAAAAAGTAAAAAAAAAAAAAAAAAAAAAAAAAAAAAAAAAAGAATAAGAAAGAAAACAAAATGGAGAGAAAACTCCAACAAAGAGTGAAAATGCTAGATTGTGGTCCACATTCAGTTCTCACTGTCCTCTGTCTGGGTGCAGATGACTTTCTTCATCACAAGACATCTCATTATTGACAAGAGCCATGTCCATCAGAAATGATCTTGCCATTGCTGTATATAATGATATCCTGGTTCTGCTCATATCACTTAGTATCAGTTCATGTCTGTCTCTCCAGGCCTCTCTGAAGTCATCCTGCTGATCATTTCTTATACAACAATAATGTTCCATAAAATTCATATATCATAATCCATTTTGCATTCAATAATGTACTCAAGTTCTTCTTGGGCCACAAATTCATTCCTTCTCTACATATCCAAGAAATAAACTAGTCTTGTTCTTCTAATTTACTTATAATATCACTATGTCTAAACCATGAACCCATTTCAATCTTATCTTGGTAAAGGGTTTATTGTGTGGGTCAATACCTAGTATCTGCCATACTAATTCTCACTGTTTCCACATTTTTTGTCAGTGAGTTCTTATCCCAAAAGCTGTTGGGTTTGTCAAATATTAAATTACTTTAGTCATTGACTATTTTGTCCTATGAATCTAACCTATTCCATTGATTGACTATTCAATTTCTTGGCCAATTCAATTACCAAATGATTTTGATGACCATTGCTTTATAATACAGTTTTAGGTCTGGTACAGCTAGGCCACCTTTATTTGCATTTTTTTCATTACTTTTCTTGAAATTCTTGTCCTTCTAACTGAATTTCTAGCTCTAAGAAATAAGTTATTGGGAGTTTGATTAGTATAACACCAAATAAGTAGATTAATTTAGGGAGTATTTCACAATTCTTAATTCTCTTTTAAAACACTTAAAAAACATATTGTAGTTTCATGTTTTCCAAATCCAGAGTTTCTCTTTATGTATTATCCAGTTTTGAATAGTTTTTGTTTTAAAAGTACTTACTTAAAGATGTCTTTGCTCCTCCAGAAGCCATAAATTTTTCTTTCTTTCTGTTAAGGTTTTCCTAGTTGATTCATATGTTTATGCTCAAGGTCACTTTTTAATGTCCCTTTTCTGTGGTCCTCCCAGGGGGCCAGATCTCTAAGCCTTCCAGTCTACTCCCACATTCCATCATTAATTCATAGTTCCATAGGTTGGGTCCTCTGTCTTAAATAAATTTTAGGAGAACAGAACTGTTCTCAAATGCATGCTGCCCTTTTTTCACTCAAGTTTAGTGGAATGCCATACATGGCCCTCCATGATCTATCCCACAATTCTTTGGCTTATCAGGATAAAGCACTGTCAAGCAAGTACTATTTTAATCTGAAAAGATTTTGATTAATTGGAGTTTGAATCTCTTCACTGGGTGGAAGGGGGAGGGGAGACCAAAGGTATAAAGGGTATGAAGGCGAATTAAAGCTCAAGCTCAGTCATATGACCTGTCCTTTCCAACTGTTCCTCTATTGTCTAGAAGAGATTTTTTTTTTTTCACTATAGTATGTAACTATAAAGACCTCAGAAAATAGTTACAATTTGGGATTTGCATTTCCACAGCATACAAAGAGGAAGGGGAGAAAAGCTTGGGTTGCAATTTGTTGAAAGCTCATAGGTTGAGTGGTTAGTGAAGCCAGTAGCATGGTGGATAATGACAAAAGGGATTTTGAATAAGCTCAAGTTAGGCAATAATTCATGGAGTTGGTGGGTTTTTTGACCTTCTTTTGGGTTTCTAGTGTTCTAGACCATGAAAAATCTGAGACTGCTTTAACTTTAATATACTTTTCTAGTCCAAAGAAATTTGAAAGGTCATGAGGTACAAAGAAGATATCTCAATTTGTTAGACCCAGAAATTCTCCCAGTATTTCTAATTAGAGAAGTAGAACATTTGGGAATACTGTCAAGATCTAGTATATAACTATGCCTAAGTGTGCCAAAAGTGAAGTAGAAGAGTATGTAATCAGACTTAATACTAAATGTATTTTTTTAAATGGTTGCTATTCATATTTGAGGATTTGCCATATTATGTTGACCAATCACCTACCAATTATTATAGTAAAGGTATTCATAGGTAGGACAGCTAGGTAATACACTACATAGAGCATCAGATCTGGAGTGAGGAAGAACTGAGTTCAAATTTGGTTTCTGAACTTTATTAGCTGTGTGATTCTGGAAAACTCACAATTCTGTTTTTCTCAGTTTCCTCATCTGTAAAATGAGCAGGAAATGAGAAGGAAATGGCATATCACTCCAGAATTTTTATTAAGAAAACTCAAAATAAGATCAGGAAGAGTTAGACATGACTGAACAACAAATTCATAGGTTACTTTCCCAAAACAGATAATCTCAATGCAACATACTGCTGACATACCTACCATTGAAACTTCTGTCATTTTTCCTAGATGGAGAGAAAAACTAGCCAAATACCTTCTTATTAATGAGCATTACTTTGAATACATTTCCCCTATCTTATCAGATATTATTAGATAATAACAAAAGATACTTTCAAAATCTTTAATTTTATGAACTTCTGTGTTTGACCAAAGTCCAAGCTCAATTAACTAAAATTACAAAAAAAAAAAAAATACAAAAAAAAAAAAAAACAATCAGAAACATTCTTTTCCCCTAAGAACAAACTAAGAACATCTTATTAATACATCTCATCATGTATGAGTCTATATAACGCTTATTGACAAAATGGAATTTTGCCTGCTTCTTGGAATGCAATTCCATTAACATGAAAAAGAAAAAGTATATGTAGAAGACAAGACAGTGGGAGACTTGTTGGGCACAGTGAAATTGTTTCAAAATGTGCAATGCCTGGGAGCTGGGTTAAAAAAGATTGTGTTATGTGCTGAGAGATGGTGGTATTATGACTTGAGGATCTCAGACTCTAGAGAAACAGCCTGGTCCAATTTCTAGCTAACTAAAGATTAACATTAGCATTGATTTTAAAAATAGCCTCTAGCCCTCTGCCCTTGTTCGTGACTAAAATCTGGACTCTGCATGGCACCAGAAAACTATAAAAAAAGAAGAAAAGAAAAATAATACATAACAATACAAAATATTTCTTTAACCTTATGTACAATCAAGAAAACCTCAAAGCTATAAGCTTTTGTTTAGATAAGACACTGGAAGTTTCTTGAGTCTGAAAAAGTGACCTAAAAACTCTCCAAAGAATAGGATTTCTTATGAGATTTTGGGAACCTCATTTCTTGACAGTTTGAAAATACCACTTCAACAGCTATCCTCAGTTTACTAGGGCTTTCTGTTTAACCTGGAACAATGAGAAACTAAAGAAAATGAAATTGGAAAATAATAGAGAACTTAGAGAATTCTGAAGAGGTTCAGCCCAATATGAGTTTCTATTTTAGATGAAAACTTAAAAAAAACAATTTCATCCAAATAAATGGTTCTTTATTCTTGTAAATAACCTCACCTTCACATTTTACTACACTTTTTCATATCTCTCACATTTACATCTAAATACCATTGTGTAAATAACTGCCTTCTCATTTATTATGTGAACAGTTGGGTTAATAAAAAGGCAGAAATGGACAAATGAGTAAGAAAAATTGATAAAATCATCTTAAGGAAAAACACAGTCTCTCAGATTAAAGGGCTTGAGAAGAGATTCAGTTTCCAGAGGGCCTTAGAAGAAAAACAGTCTAATATATTGTTCTGAAAAGACTTGTTTGAAAGCAATTCAGAGGCAAAAGCAGTGACTGAAGTAAAGATGATGCAGTGCCTTGAATTTATTTGTATATGACTGTTTTCAATCTTTTAATTCTCTAGAGAATTATGAGATGATTGTGTCATACCTAACAGAAAGGTGTGAGTTTTAAACCTTCAAATCATAAAGTAGGGATGAATGATTACTCATTAGGAGGTATTAATTTGAGATATAAAATATTGAAACCAGATGAAGATTGAAGGATAAGAAGAGAAACTGAAAGTCAGATAAATTAGAATGTATTCTTACTATTCACAACTGTAACTCCTGACTCCTGCACCTTACCCTTATAATCTTTACCCATTCTTTTTCCCTTGGTATAATGCATAGTTCACTGAAAGTGAGAGAAAAGTAAAAAGGATATATTTGGAAATTACAGTAATATAAAACAAAATATATCAATTAAAAATAAATTTAAAGAATACTACATTTGAAGTCAGAAGAACTAGTTCTGTGATTCACTAACCATATAAACTTAAATTAGTCACTTATCCTCTCTGAGCCTCTATTCCTCAGCTATAAATTGATGAAGTTGGACCAAATGGACTCTGGGATCTCTTAAATTTTAAATGTATGAATCTATGATCTTATGAAAGAGTAAGGAAATCAGAGATAGGATATTTATAATCTTTAGATATCTCTTAGCTTTACAATGTTGGGAAAGTCACTTCACTTTTTATAGCCTTAGTTTCTTCTCTAAGATGAAGGAATGAGACTATATCTTTATGTGCCTGATCCTAAAATTCCATGAATGTCATTATTCATCAACTAATTAATATATTCTAAGGAAAAATACTTGCCTTTTTCACATAAAATAGATAAACTTCAGTACCATCATAAGAGTTAGTTTAGAATAGTAAATCAATAGCCCTCCTCTGAGTCTCATTGCTAACCAGATCCTGGGCAAGTAAATTATAATCTCTTAGGGCTCTAGCAATTCTTTAATGTTATAAGTTCCAGAGAAGGTGTCTACTTTCTTTGGGATACAGGATCATATATCTGGAGTGGGAAAGGACCTTAGAGATCATCATTTTATGCCCATCTTATTGTTAGTAAATCAGTTTACAAGAATTTATTTAGCTCCTATAATGTATCAATCACATTGATAATAAAAGAAAACATTAATACATTGTCTCTGCCTTCAAGGACTTTATATTGTAATGTGGCAAATGGGTAAACAAGCATGATAATAACTAGGTACATATACCATAGTTATAGTGTATATGGATACAATGATCAGTGAGATTAGATAAGGAAATTGAGACCTAAAAAACATTAAGTGATTTAGGATTGTAATCTGGATATCTCAGAGGTTTTCTAATTCAACTCCCTAATTTTAGAGAGAAGAAAAGGAAAGACTAAGAAACTTAATGATTTGTGCAAGGTTCCATAGTTTAAAAACATTAGATGTGGGATATGAAGATAGACTCTTTAATTTCAGAATCTATGATCTTTTTTCACTGTCATAATGATTCCATGCAAATGAAATAACTGATTCGATACCGTCTTATGCACATCATAACATCTTTCCCAGGAAATCTCAAACAACTCTAATAAATCAATAGCTTCTGTGAAATAAGAAACTCAGAATAACATTTATGAGAAATGATCAAAGAACAAACTGAAAATAACTTTTAACTGTGTGTGTAAAGGCTCTTCAGAGGACATCCTGACATAACCTCTACAGCAAAAGGAAAGACTAAGGGCTATTGACTCTATCACAGTTCTCTCACAGTAAGTGATTAAAATCAGAGCCAAGGGGGATGCCAAAGCTTATCATCCATTTTACCATTTTCCACTTTGTCTTTTTTGAGTTAATCATTAGAATTCCACTGTTGTACAAAAACAGTATAAAGAAAATGCCACATGCACTGGCAAAGAGTAATGGGACTTAACAAATGAGCTGAGAATGAAAATTGTTCACTCTCACTTAGCCTGATTCAAATACAAATGATGTCTCGTTTTACAATAATAGCATCTGCATAGGTGGGGCACTGAGCAACACAGTTAATTTTTAGAAATGAGTTTTATTAAGGCTATTTTAGTTTTATTAGACAGTCATTTCTGGTTATAGAAAATCACCTCAAATAGTCATCAAACATTAATCCCTTTTAAAAAATTGATTTACTATTTAATTTTTTTTCTAATTTCACGGAACATAATTTTAATATTCATTTTTAAAATTTTGAATTACAAATTTTCTTCCTCTCTTTCCATATTAGTCACATTGTGAAAAAATGCAGACCTCCAGTCCCCCCAAAATAACAAGAAAAATAAAATTTAAAAGATTATGCTTTCTTCTGCATTAAGGTTAAATCACTTTTCTCTTTGGAGGTAGACAGCATTTTTTTTATCACAACTCCTTTAGAAGTGTCTTAGATCATTGTCTTGATCAGGGTAGTTCAATCTTTCATAGATGATCATCATACAATATTGCTGTTATTGTGGACAATGGTTTTTGGTTCTGCTCATTTCACTTTGTATCAGTTTGTATAAGATTTCCCAGGTTTTTCTGAAACCAAGCTGTTCATTATTTCTTATACTGTTTCATCACAATCATAGGCCAATTCAACCATTCCCTAGTGGATGGACATTCCCTAAATTTCCAATTATACGCCACCACTAAAAGAACAGCTATACATATTTTTGTACATATAAATAATTTTCCTTTTTGTTTTTTTAATCTCTTTGGGATATAGAACTAGTAGTGGCATTGCTAAGTCAAAAGGTTTTATTGTTTTTGGGATGTAGTTCCAAATTACTGTCCAAATAATTGAATCAATTCATAGCTCTACTAACAATGCATGCATACTGCAATTTTCCCATATTCATTCAGTATTTTTCATTTTCCTTTTCTGTCATAATAGCCAATCTGATGAGTGTAGGGTGGTACTTCAGAGTTGTTTTAATTAGCTTTTTGCTCATTAGTAGTTCTTTAGAGCACTTTATATGATTGTAGATAGCTTTAAATACTTCATTTGAAAACTGCCTGTAGTATTATTTGATCATTTATCAATTATGAAATGGCTCTTATTTTTATAAATGTGATTAGGATATAAAGTTTATATATTTGGTTCTTTATATTTTTGCTCTTTATGTATTTGAGAAATGAGACCTTTAACAGAGAAACTTGTTCTGAAAATATTTTCAGAGTTATGAACTGTGTACTTCCCTCCATCCTATTTTCCTCCTCTTTATCCTACTTTCTTTACTACCCTCAAAAGTGTTGTGCTTCTGACTACTGCCTCCCCCAAACCACCTTTCTTTCTTCAAGCCCTACCTTGCTCCATTTCTCTTATCTCTTTCCCCTTTTATTTTCTAACTTGCATTACTTTTCCCAAAAGAGGTTGTATGTCATTCCCTCTTCGAACCAATACCAATGAGAGTAAGATTCAAGTACTCCCTTTCCAACTCCCTTATTTATCCTTCCACTGTAAAAGTTCTTTCAGGCCTCTTTTATGTGAGATAATTTACCCCATACTTTCTATTTTTCCTTCTCCCAGAATATTTTTTTTACTCACATATCGATTCTGTTGTTATTAGATATCATCTCATCATATTCAACCCATATTTATGTCCTTTATGTATATGCCTTTTAACTTCCCTAATAATGAGAAAGTTCTTAGGAGTTACAACTTTTCCCATATAGGAATATAAATTGTTAAACCTTATTGAATCCTTTTAAAAATTTCTCTTTCCTTTTACCTTTTTAATTTTCTTTTGAGCTTTGTATTTGAAAGTAAAATGTCCTATTTGGCTCTTATCCTTTCATCAGAAATGCTTGAAAGTCCTCTATGTTATTCAATATCGGTTTTTTTCTCCTGAAGGATTATATTCATTTTTGTTGAGTAGATGATTCTTGATTGCAGTCCCAGCTTCATTGCCCTTCAGAATAACATATTTCAAGTTTTCCAATTCTTTAATGTAGAAGCTAATAAATCTTGTGTTAATTTGAATGTGGCTCAATGATGTTTGAATTGTTTCTTTCTGTCTATTTTCAAAATGTTCTCCTCGATCTGAAAGCTCTAGAATTTAGATATAATATAACAGGAAGTTTTCTTTTAATGATCTCTCTCAAGAGGTTATCACTGGATTCTTCAAATTTCTATTTTACCCTCTGGTTCTAGAATATTGGAGCAGTTTTTTATTGATAATTTCTTGAAATATAATGTCTAAGGTCCAGGTCAATTGTTCTTTTCCAAAGAAATACTTCACATATTCTTCTATGTTTTATGTTCTTTTGATTTTATTTTATTGATTCCTGATGTCTCATTAGTTTCTACTTACCTAATTCTTATTTTTAAGGAATTATTTCTTTAGTGATGTTTTGTACCTCCTTTTCTATTTGGCACTTCTACTTTTTTAAAAAGTTCTTTTCTTTAGTTAATTTCTCTTTCCATGTAGTCAATTATCCCTTTTAAGGAGTCTTTCCCTATAATAAATTTTTTGTGAATCTCTTATCATTTGGCCTATTATATTTTTTAAGGTATCATTTTCTTCAGAATTTTCTGTGCCTCTTTTACCAAGCTGTTTTTTTTTCTTGCATTACTCATTTCTTTTCCACATATTTCTTCTATCTCTCTTATTTGATTTTTAAAATCCTTTTTGGTTCTTTTAGGGATTTGTTTTAAATCTAATACCAACTTCATCTTTTTCTCTGAGGCTTTGGATATAACAGTTTAACTTTTTTATCTGATTCAGATTTTCTTTCCTGTCATCATAATAACTTTATATAGTCAGGTTCTTTCATTGTTTGCTCATTTCTCTAGCCTACTTCTTCACTTTTAAATTTTGTTAAAATTGGACTCTGCTCCCAGAATGGAAGGGGCGCTTTCTCAAACTTTAAGGTTTTTGTGCAGTTTTTTTAGTCTGTAAGTGTTTGATTCTTTCAAGGTGAGTGACCATGGGCTCTCTTTTCTTCCCTACAACTGTGACCAGAATTCCTGCTTTCCTGAGGCTGCAAGTTCTGGTATGCTAATACTCTTTCTCACCCTGGGATTGCAACCCAGGACTACAATCCAGGTCTTCTTCCAGACAATAATTTATCATTTTAACTTTTTAGAATTCAGCTTTCTTTTGGGATTATTTCATTCCCTTTGCTGCCATGATTGCATATATTATTTTTATGTTTTCACTTACTTTCTTTATCAGTTCAAACAAGTCTTTGAGTGCTTCCCTGAAAGTGTTAAATTAATTCTTTTTATTGCATAATAATGTTCCACTGTATTCATGCACTACAGGTTGTTCCCCAATTAATGTACATTCCCTTTCTTCTCAGCTCCCAGCACTAGGAAATTGAAATTCAGCGAGGTTGCCTAAAGACACACAAGTAATAAGTAGCTTAGCAAGGATCTGAACGCAATCTCTCTCTGAAGATTGGTTCAAAGGAATTGGTAAATTTGACTTAGGGAAGAGAAGACTCAAGATGGACATGATAAATAACAGCTAAAAGCATTAGATGGAAATTGTAGACTTTCCTTACCCATAAAATGAAAGTTATACTGAATCAGCAATCAATGATTTTCATTTAGATTTTTTAAAAAGCATTAATAAACTTGGAACTCAATTTTTAAATTAATGTTTAAAATTGTTTTAAATGCAATTGGGGAAAGGTAAAATAGTAAACACATAAAGGATATGAATAATTTTAAAAAGTATTACTAACATTATTTAATATGAATATGCTGTTATACTATTTTGACATAAGAAATATCAGAGGGAATGGTTTCAGAATAAAACTTGTGAAAATTTGTATCAACTAATACAAACTGAAGTGAGCAAAACTAGGATAACTAACTGATCCAATAACAACAGTATTATAATGACAAATAACTTTTTGAAAACTTAGAAATTTTGATAAAAATAATCACCAACCACATTTTTCAAAGAACTGATGATGAAGCCTGCTAATCTGTTCCAGAAGAAAATACTATCTAAGTAAATAGAACGAATATTGGCAGTATCATCCTACTATAATGATAAGTGTTTCTCCCCCTAAATTCAGCCATCATTTTTCAGAAGAAAAAATCTTCACATTGCAATGAATGAGACTATTACATATTATCAGAAATTACATGTTTTAATATAGCATGTTAAATTTACTATATTTTCAAAGCAAGAAAAAGTCACATGTAATAAAAAATCATTTTGTCATGATATCCCATTGTGTTCTGTTTCATTTATGACAATGTTATTTAATTGCTTTTTCTTTGTTCATTATGGTTCAAATAAAAATAATAAAATTAAATGACTTTAAAAAATTAGAGCATTGCTGAATTTATAGATGTGTTTTTTTATATTTTTCTTAATCAATGGACATATAAACAATAGCAATGGTATTTTTTTATAAATTGTAATAAAAGTGTTCTTATACTTAAAAAGCTGGAATATCCTTCAACTATGTGAATAGTTCAAGTTTTACACAGATTTAAATCTGATGAACAAATTTAAAGCATTTTCACACATATCATATTTGTTCCTTTGAAATACTATGAGGTTGGTAGGAGACATTATTATCATTATTTCATTAATAAGGAAAAAGGAAAATGAATAAGTAATGTAATCCAGTTGGGTAATGAATAGCCAAGTAGTAGGAGAACTGCACTATAGCTAAATTTAGGGCTCTATTTTCATCATCTATAAGATAAAATTATTATTTAAGAGCATTGATGTTATAACTTAGAAAAATCTCTTGATCTTTGAGTTAGCCCCTTCAGATGATAGCTGTGTTAACCATATCTACTCCCATGCCTTCTATCAGGAATCTATACCATGCCTCAACTCCAAAATATCTTATACCTATAATTTTCCTTGATAGAAGTTCCTATGTCTGTAGTTAACTGGTATCTACCTAGCTACAACATCAAAAGAGGAAAACTAACTAGATTACCTGAATATGACCCTACCTCTTCTTAAAAAAAAACCCATAAATTTATTCCACAGATTCCTGAAAAGATATTCTAGCTGCTCTGTATAAAAGATCTGATATGAACTTGATCAAAGGCAAAATGATGTCTCTTGCTCAGATCATTGGTTCATATGTGCTTTCTGTCCTCCTTTCAAGGAGATTTTGTGGTTTGATACCTACAGAGATCTGGTCTCTATGACTGGTTATAATTCCTTTATCTGAGCATAACCTACCTCTGCTTTGCATAGTTTTACCCTTCTCTTCACTGTCACTCTGACCTCCAATCATTCAATCCATTTTTCTCTCATGCCACTAACTCATATCTTGATCACACTTTCCTCCCTTTACCATCTTGACTCCAAGCAAGTTACTTCAGTTCTTCATTTTCATCTTCCTAAGTCCTTCTCCCGCTTACTCTATCATTGTTGCTTTACTCAAGACTCAATACCTTTGCTCATAATTCAGAGCAACAGGTGCTGCTGAACAGAATTGGAGAAAATCAAAATTCTGATGATAAACTCCACTGCAAAATTACGTTATATAAATTTGTTACATAAACATTATGTTCTTACCATGTCAAGGCAATCCTATTTCATATCCTTAATCGATTTACTATCCCCTCATCATAGTGGTTTTTCCAAAGTTTGTAATCCCTCCTCACACCTTCTATAATACTCCCTCCCTAAAACCTGTCAGCTGAGAATCTTGCCACATATTTCACTGGGAAAAAATGAGAGAGAAATGAAGGAAGGATGAAAAGATGGAGAAATGGAAGGAGGGCAAAAGGGAAGAAAGAAGGAAGGGAGGAAAAAAAGAAGGAAGGAAGGAAGGAAGGAAGGAAGGAAGGAAGGAAGGAAGGAAGGAAGGAAGGAAGAAAGAAAGAAAGAAAGAAAGAAAGAAAGAAAGAAAGAAAGAAAGAAAGAAAGAAAGAAAGAAAGAAAGAAAGAAAGAAAGAAAGAAAGAAAGAAAGAAAGAAAGAAAGAAAGAAAGAAAGAAAGAAAGAAAGAAAGAAAGAAAGAAAGAAAGAAAGAAAGAAAGAGAGAGAGAAAGAAAGAGAGAGAGAGAGAGAACGAAAGAAAGAAAGAAAGAAAGAAAGAAAGAAAGAAAGAAAGAAAGAAAGAAAGAAAGAAAGAAAGAAAGAAAGAAAGAAAGAAAGAAAAAGAAAGAAAGAAAGAAAGAAAGGAGAAGAGAGGAAAGGAGAGGAAAAAGGAAGAAAGGAATAAAGGAAGGAGGGACAAAGGAGGGAGGGAGGAAGGGAAAGATGGAAGAAGGAAGGAACTGATTAAAATTTCTAAGAGTCCACATCATTCCTCAATCAATAAATGGTCAAAGGATATGAACAGGAAGTTCACAGATGAAAAAATTAAAGGTATCTATAGTCTTATGAACAAATGTTCTAAATCAGTATTGAGTAGAGAAATGCACATTAAAACAACTTTGAAGTATCATGTCACACTTATCAGATTGGTTAATATGACAGAAAAGGAAAATGATAAATTTTGGAGAAAATGTGGGAAAATAAGGACAATAATGTATTATTGGAATTGTGTACTAATCCAATCATTCTAGAGAAAAATGTAGAACTATGCCCAAATGATTATAAAACTGTACATACTTTTTTGATCCAGCAATACTACTATTAGGTCTGTATACCAAAGAGATCATTAAAAAGGGAAAATAAACCATGTATAGAAAACTATTTATAGTAATTGTTTTTGTGGTACCAAATAATTAGAAAGTGAGGGGATACCCATCAACTGGGGAATGGCTGAACAAGTTGTGGCATATATAATGGAATATTTGTGCTATAAGAAATGATAAGCCACTGGATTTCAGAAAAACCTGTAAATACTTAGACGAACTTAGGCTGAGTAAAGTGAGCAGAACCAAGAGAACATTGTACATAGTAGCACCAACATTGTATACTGATCAACTATTATAGTTGATCTCCTCTCAGCAATACAATGATCCAAGATAAGTCCAAAAGACTCATGATTTAAAATGCTATCTGATTCTAAGGAAGAATTATAAAGTCTGAATCCAGATCAGAACAGAGAAATTTCACTTTTTTGTTGTTGTTTTTTTTTCCTTTCTCATGATTTTCCCTTTTGTTCTGATTCTTCTCACAAAAATGTGGAAAAATGATTATCATGTTCATCAGAATTGATCGTTATATAATATTAATGTTGTTGGGTACAATGATCTTCTAGTTCTACTCATTTCACAGTTCATGTAAGTCTCTCTGAAATCATCCTGTTTATTGTTTCTTATAGAATAACAATATTCCATAACATTCATATACCATAACTTACTCAACTATTTTCCAATTGATGGGCATAGAGTGGAGGACTTTAGCTGATACTGAAAGATAATATTGGTATCACCCTGTTCTTTCTATCAAGCTTCTCTAAAATGTGAGGATTTTGTATATGTTGATTTTGGAGGAACTGTGACAGCCTGACCTTCAATACATCTGAAACTGTATAATAAAGAGTTGTGTGTGTATAATAAAGAGAGAGTGGGAGGTGGGGAGAAAGAAACAGAGACAGAAAAGAGAGACAGAGAGAGAGGAGAGAGAGAGAGAGAGAGAGAGAGAGAGAGAGAGAGAGAGAGAGAGAGAGAGAGACAGAGAGAGAGACAGAGAGAGACAGAGAGAGAAGAGAGAAGAGAGAGAGAAAAGAGAGAGAGAATGAGAGAGAGAGAGAAAAGAGAAAGAATGTGAGAGAGAGAGAGAGAGAGAGAGAGCAGGAGGGAGAGAGGAAGGAAAGGAGAGAGGGAGGAAGTGACAGAGAAGCAGACAGAGACAGACAGACAGAGATTTGTTTAGTTATCCATTTAGTAAGAATTTGAGACTAGTAAAGTCTTCAAACCAAAGAGTGTGGTTAAGTTGTATAATTAATGGTTTAAGCACCAGTTGAACTTGGATTTTCTTACAGTTTGTTGCTTCAGAAAGATGTTGATTAGAGTTACGTGTCCTTACAGATATGGCTTTACCCATTTAAGAGTAAATGGAGAATTGGGAAAAAGCAAACTATGGAAGTTTAGAATTACCAAACATAGAATATGAAAAAATAAAAACACAAATTTAAAAAACCATTCTTGACTCAGATTCCATCACTACACTGAGAGAGAACAGCATGCTGTAGGATTTGGGGATACCGAGGAGACATGTAAATGTAAGCATAGCAACCAGAAATAAACTTTATCCATTTATCTCTAATTTCTAGACAACTTCTAAAGTTTTGGTTTTTTGTTTTGTTTTGTTTTGTTTTTTTGCTTCTGGGCTTTTAACCTACACCTTTTATCTGAGGTAGAAAAATGTGTCAGCCTGGAGATTTGTTCTCTTGTTATTCAAAAGCAAATTTCATATTTGCATTTCTATAATATGGTGGTTTTGTGGTTGGTTGGTTGGTTGGTTGGTTGTTTTGCTCAGTCCTATGACTTTTTTAGTATACCATCTTTTGGTGACTTCTTAAGAGAATTACCAAGGGACACAGAGTTTTAATAACTACTAGTTAGACAGCCAGGATAGCTGAATGGACCCAGCTCTTCCCAGCACTAAGACTGGCTTTCTGGCTGATAAAAAGATGATGGCCAAATTTGCATTGGGCTTTGTGCTCCTCAAACCTAGCCTGGTGGGAGAAGAGCAGTGGGTAATGTACTAGTATCGCCATTTTAGGGAAGAAGAAACTGGAACTTAAGGAATTTGGCACCAAAGCCAAGCTCACAAAGCTAGTAAATGGCAAAAATTTAATCTGTATAGAGATCTTCTGACTCCGTGTTTAAGGTTCTTGCCTCTTAGAAGCTAAATGCTATAACAAATATTTTCAAATTTTTCATTCTTTTTAGCAATCTGTTTTTTGGGGAGTTGGGTTATTTTATTGTTGTCTTTGGGTTTGTTTATTTGTTTTTTAATAGGCAGCTGGTGGCGCAATGAATGAAGCATTAGACCTGCAATCAGGAAGACCTGAGTTCAAATGTAACCTCAGACACTGTTTGTGTGACACTGGGCAAGTCATCTAAAATCTATTTGCCTCAGTCTCTTCAACTGTAAAGTGGGGAAAATAGTAGCAATATGTAATATTAGTAAACTGCTTGGTATAGTATCTGGCACATGGCAAGCACTATACAAATGTATTTTCCTTTTCTTCTTTGTATCCCTTATAATTAGCACGGTGCTAATTATATTTAATAAGCATATGTGTGCTTGTTAAAAATTTGTTAACTGAACCATTTTTATGCAAAGTGATTATTTATTTTCACATGTATCATTACTCATAGAATTCTGAATTTCTTGATTTTTACTTGTGTGAATTTTGGAAAAAAATATTTTTAAACTATTTGTGCTCTCTATCGTGCCCACTCCCACTTTTTGTATTTTTCTTTTTCTTTTTTCATTCTTTCCTAGTATCTCTTTTGCTTTACTGTTTTCCTCCTTCTTGTATTCCTTCTCTTTCTTCTCTATTTTCATCTTAGCAGCCCTCCATATTTACTTTTGTCTCTTCTGCAACCATGTCTCTCTGCCTCTGTTTCTGTATCTTTTGGTCTCTGTCTCTCACTGCCTCTGTCTTTCTCAAACTGATATTTTATTTTCTATTTGATTTATTTTCTGAAGTTTATTCTTCATTACTCATTCCCTCATTATTTCCCTTCCAGAGTTTGATACCTTTGTAATATCAAAGCAGCAACCCTGTTTTGCATGATCTTTTAATGGCTACTTCAATCAAAGATTACTTTTCACTTTTATTTTTCCCCTATAAGATTTTTAAAATGGATAAATATGATTCAATGACCTTTCATTAAATGATCTATCCATTCTCTAGGCAGGCAGGAATTTTATTGAGTGATTTTGCTAGAATTATGTATATTTTGGAAGCCTCTGTGAGTAAAAATTGCAAAAATCAGTCAAAGGATAATAGCCACAATCATCTTCTAAAAGAGAAAAACCACAAACCTTTTTCAGCAAATAGTAAACCGCTGAATAAAAATGCTAATTATTGCTTACCATTCAAAACAGAGAATGTTATACCAAATCCAAAAAGTATAAGCATCTGAAGGATTGATTCTTTTTTTATCCTTTTTTTTTTCTTCTTTGGTGCCACTGAGACATGTGGATTCAGTTTTTTATTTGCAACCAAAGTCTTTACCTTTGGCATTTGTAAATTTAACAAGAGAATTTGGAATAACATGTTAATGTAGCAGCCTCCAGACCTACTATCTTAACCATTATTAAGTGTTATTTGGGTACCTACACATAAAAACAGGATTCCTCCCACCAGCCCATAGCAATTCCTCCTCCCACTGCCTACACCCCACAAAAGGAATACATAAAAGGACATCATTCAGACATCACAGTGACTCCTTCTAGGCTGCTTGAGGGATAGTTTGTGTTGCATTGTGAGTTACACTCAGTCAAGGTGATTTCTATGGTAACCCCTATTTGCATTCTTTCAAATGGTGGTAAATTCTGACATATTCCATTAAAAATTGATAGCAGTGTTTCATCCACGCTTAGGCCATGTGGGAATATTTAATTTTATCTACTGTCAGAGACTATTCTCTTGTGGAATCAAAGCAGTAAGCTTTTTACTGTTAAAATGTTAATTAGATTTTTATAACCATTTTTATAGGTCTTCTCTTCATTTAGATTGCTACAAACATGTTTATTTACAATTCCAAAATGCTCCCATTAATATTCTATAGAAATCTGCCTTGCTACATGGAGTTTAGTTTAATAACAAGCTTCAGAAACACATCCTGTAAGACATCTGCAAAACATCTGTAGACTTGTAATGATATGCAATGATTTTTCAACAAATGAACTAATCATTAAGTGATATTTAAAAGCCCTAACTCTATTTGATCCCATGTTCCAACTATGATTATCTCATTGGGTACTTAGGGCATAATTGCCATTAGATAGTTGCATGAACTTTCTCAAGATATGGTCTATTTACTTTTTCATTGTCTGTGTCTATATACATATAAGTATATAAACATATATGTGTGTGTGTATATATATATATATATATATATATATATATACATATATACATATGATGTCATTCAGATAACACAGATATTTTAGTATGATTCTTCCTGGGGAAATTTTCAAATTTGGTTTGATTTAGATTTGGAGGCGTTCAGGGTTAAGCGACTTACTCAGGGTTACAGAGCTAAAAGGTGTGTCAAGTGATTGAGGCTGGATTTGAACTCAAGTCCTCCTGAATCTAGGGCCAGTACTCTCTCCACGGTGTCACTTAGGTGTCCTGGGTTTTAACTAAGTTTATACAATTAATTTCAAAGCTTTCGCATACAAATACTATACAAATGTAAGCTGATTATTTTTTATGGTTATTCTTGGCCTTTTGATTTTTTCATCTGCTTTTATAATTCCATTTTTTCCAAGGGTAGATATCGCAGAAAATACAATTGCTAGACACATTTTCTAATGCATCATGGTACTAGTCTCCAGTTGAGAAATCCAGCCAGAGTACATAGTTATGCTAAGTTGGTCCCATTATTTCAGATGAGCTCAAGTATTTTTAGAAATTGAAAGGTCACATCTGCCTGTTTTGCATTAATAATAAACTAAGAGGGGGAGCTCAGGAGTCCTTGTTGATAAGGTGCCAGCATGTGCTATGTCATGAAGATGCTCCCTTGCTTTGACAATCATTCTGACCTCACCAAAGAATTACAAACTCCCTATGCCTCCAGGCCAGAAGCAGACAGGACCTCAGGTTAAAGAAGAGATAAATTGATCTCAGCAGTTTGGCTTATAGCTGCTAGTTTCACACTGAGGCTCTCTTAACTCCTTCAGATTCTAGTTTATGCTAGGGATAAAAATTAAAATCTTCACAAATTATTTGTTTTCCAAATTTGAATTCTGGTCATTGAAGGAAGAAGTGCTAGGGGATATCAGTCATACTGTAAAAGACCCTAAACCTATGCCAGCAGTTTTTTCTTTCTTTTTATTGCCCTTCAGAAGAATTTATTTCAAGATGTTCACTGAGCTTCAGTCCAAGGGGCTAATTGTTTTTATTCTGAATGAGTGAATGAATGAATTAATGAATAGCATGTATTCATTCAGTATTACTGCTCTGCAGGTGGACTGAATGAGCTTCAGAAAGTCAAAAGACTAATTTTTTTAAAATTTTCTTGGATGACCAATCATTTGAATCAAATATTTGGATTATTTCAGAGTACTTCTGTTCACTTGATATTATCAGATTTGATATCTTCTGATATTATCAGAAACTGACAGTTCATTTTCATTCCATTTCTTCAACAAAAAAAAAATGCTTCTGAATATTCTTAGGGAAGTTCTCCTGACATTGTACAAAAGAATAAAAGTGAGAGTGATTAGCCAGAGAGAAGCAAAAGTGTTGTTATTTAAATAATACTACTGAAATGTAATACAACCATACTGACACTAAGGTACAAAGAAAGAACAGAAACCAGAATGATGCTTTCAACTAGCTGGTAAGAATTTAATCTCAGATTTTTGTAAAAGCCTTTCCCCCCCCCAAACTGGTAAAATTTGATGCTGCACAATCAGATCAGCTCAGTGGGAAAGTAAGAAGGTAGAAAAACAGATTACTGTTCTTTCAAGTGTAAAGAAAAGGCCAAGAACCTGAGAGCAAAAGCTGAAGACCTGGGAGAAAAGATTTTAAAGTTAGGAGGGGATGGGGCTTAGGTAATGAGAAAAAAAAATCCAGTTATGGTTCTACAACTAGTATTCTTTGCTAGGTTAAAAATGAAGATTTTTTTTCTTCAGTTTTTATTTTTATTCTTATAAACATCCATTATCAGGACTATATCATAGAACTATTAATTTAGCATTGTAAGGGCCTTTGAGGTCATCTAATCTATCTTCCCATTTTATAGATAGGGAAACTGAGTCCAGCAGAGATGAATTAATTTACACAAGATTGTAATAGATTAAGTGGTATAGGTAGCATTTGAACTCAGGTATTACCTTATGAAGATATATCTATAGATAGATAGATAGATAGATAGATAGATAGATAGATAGATAGATATGCAAATTCCACCTAGGGTTCAATTACTCACTCTAATGAGAGAAATCAGTGGAATGGTCAAAGAAAAAGATAAATCTAAAATAGTGTTTATTTCACTTGGAAATGTACTTTTCCATCTGATTATCAGAGTTCCTATTGGTCTGAGAGATCACTTCAAAAAATAATAGGTGGTGTTTTTATAGTTTTTAGGAATGATCAATCTAGAGCAACCAAGGGACCCTAAGTAGTTATTTAGTCCAAACTTCTCACTTCAGAAATAAAACTGAGGCAAAAGAGAGAGGAAATGATTTGCCTATGATCACTTTTTTGACTAGATAAAAGAAGTCATTCTCTACCTTGTTTCTTAAAAACAGGGGTTCTCAAACTATGGCCTGCGAACCATGCTGCCAGCTAAGAACGTTTATTCAGCCCTACAGGTTATGGCAAATGGGCTGAGGGGGGGAGGCAGAGTGTGGGCTTTTGTTTTTGTTTTTGCCATAGTTTGGCCCTCCAACAGTCTGAGGGACTGGTCCCCTATTAAAAAAAATTGAGGACCACTGCTTAAAAACATTAGTTTAACTGAGATCTGTAAAAGACTTATAAAGGCCAAGGTCTCCTGTTGCATCTAGGGCATTCTCCAGTCATCCTGTCTATATCTGGCCATTGGACACAAATGGCTCTGGAGGGGAAAGTGAGCCAGGTAACTTTACAAGCCCTCCCTTACTTAAATTCAATTCACTTCCATGTTATGGCACTGTCTCCCTCAAATCATGGTCTTCCTTGAGATAGAAGGTCAAACAATAACAACAACAATGTACAATTCACTGTGATAGGGAATATGAGAATTAAAAGCAGCTATTCTAAACCCACTTGGGTTCTCAAGAAGTTTCTTTTCTAGTGGGAAGTCATACTAAATATGTAAATAAAGTAAATTAACACAAAGTGAAAATATTAATAGAAGTTAATTTAAAGGAGGTAAATGGGAAGGGAGATCATTAGGAAAGACCTTATATAGGAGGGAGCTGTGCTTTGAAAGAAAGAAGTTAATGATATCTAGAGGTAGAAACTAGGAGGTAAAACTTCCTTATTTTTTTGCCTCATAATGCTTCCTATTTCTTGAAATTATCATTTTTTTAATTTATAGAACCCCCAAATTTAAGTGTTATAAGGGATCTCAAGAGCAAATTGCTCCAAACTATATCCAAAAAGAATAAGAAAGGCTTAATACAAAGGTTGGCACATTTTGTTGTTTAATTGGATCCAGCCCTTCATGTCTCCATTTGGGATTTTCTTTGCAAAAATACAGGAGCAGTTTGCCATTTTCTTCTCCAGATCATTTTATAGATGAGGAAACTGAGACAAAAAGCTTAAGTGACTTGCCCAGAATTACATAGCTAGTAAGTGTCTGAGGTATTTCCCTCTCAGATTGATTCAGTTATTTATTAATTGATTATTTTATTTATGACCAGGTTTAAAAGGCCATTCTTTGCCTCCTAACTTTAATCATGGAATGGAGAGTTGCCTGCGTCAAACTGAGACCTGTTACAAACTTAAAAAGCTTAAAAAGCTTAAAAAGCTTTTTAAAAAAGCTTTTTTTTAAAAAAAAGCTTAAAAAGGCCAAAGTCTCCCACTGCACGTAGGGTTCTCTCCTGTCATTCTGATCTACTATCACTGGATGGCTCTAGAAAAGAAAGTGAGGTTGGTGACTTTGCACAATCCTCCCTAACTTAAATCCATTTCATTTGTATGTCATGGAGTCATCTCCCTGATATCTTGGTCTCCTTCAAGAAATAAAGAAAATTTCTTCCTTAAGCATTTTTTTCTTAAACAAATTTACATTATTTCTAATTTATCTTTAGTTGTCTGTGTACATGTTGCACTATCCTGGCAAAAATAAGTTCCCTGAGAGTAACGATAGCTATTTAATTTTGTTGTTTTATTCCTTATACCTAGCATAGAACCTTGAACACATTAGACACTTAATAGACATTTGTTGAGTTGAATTGGTTGGATTCAAATTGTAGGCCTCAATCTTTAAAGCCAAAACCTTTCCATTATGCTGCCACACCAGACCACTGTTTTCCTATTTGACATGCCCTGATTGCCTTGCTGTCTGTCTCTTACTGCATATTTTTGTACCTGATTCCAGGAAGAAAATAAATGAAACAGAAAACTGTGAAATATTCTCTACAGGAGGTCTCTAAAGTGATACAGGACAGGAATTACTTGATGGAAGGAATCTGCAACTAAAAGTGCTCATCTTACTTCAAGTAAGGCAATGAAAAACTTTCTGGGATGTTCCCATTTTACATTGCAAAAGCAAACTGTTCCTCTCCATTTAATTGAAGCCTAATTTCACTGTCCTAGTAAAACAAACCTCTTTCTCAAGGCTTTCCAAAGTGCTACATTTTTCCAATGGAACATAATGATTACAAGAATGTTATTAAATGCATCTCTAACAAAGCCGTGTTTTGTTATTTGTTTAAGATCCATTTCGATGCTGAACCATTTTACATCTGTGTAGAAAGATTTCTTTTTTAAGGCCCATTTACCCTTGGACTGATAGAGCAGCTCTGCAGTATTCTTGACTTAAAACAGCTTTGGAATATAAATGTAAACCCGTCAGGGACAAGAGGAGCTAAACACTAGCAGGGCTAAACTGTAGCTTTACTTTAGCAGGAACAGACACCTGAATTAATCTCCCACTGCTAAGCAAGAACATAATCTCTACTAATCAAGAAAAGGTTCAGAGGTTGGGTTTGAAGTTGAGTTTGAAGTTAAACTTAAAATTCAAATTTAATCCTAGCACTGTAGTGACAAAGCAAAGCTGAATTTGGGGAATTAAAAGAGCACCTTGTGGGCATGAGGTTCGAGTGCTGGGCAACCCTTTTGAAAAGACTTTCGGAAAAAAGAAAGAGAAAAAAAAAAGAGAGAGAGAGAGAGAGAAAACATAGGACATAGGAGGAGTTTGGGAAGATTCAGAGCTGCATAATCATCATGTGCTTAGGTCCTCAGCACAAAACCTTTCTCTATTCTGGTCATTTAATAAATCTAGTCAAAGCCACTGAATATGGAATGACTCCTCAGTTGGGTTATTGAGATACTTTATGCATGTGCAAGGGAGGTTTTCAGCTTTTTTTTTTTTTATCATTTTCAGAAGAGGAAGCACAAGGCTTTAAGTATTGTCAAAAAAGACATGCAGTTCTGTTTTGCCATCTGAGCAGTTTCTTCTGGGTTTTATCATCATCCCTGAGTGAGTACACAGAATGGAACTGTATAAAAGGAAGTAGCAGCTCCCCTCAGACAGTAAGGCAGGAGGCATTCATGAGTGATTGAGGAAGCTCCAAGATAGGAACTGTTATCTCTATTGTACAAAAGGACTCACTTCTGGATCATTGGATTGGGGCCACACTATCACCAAAGTAGCATAGAATTGCAGTCACTGCTGAGAAAACTAATACTGGTCCACTTCAGTCTTGTAAAATGAAGCTGTGGGAAAAGGACAAGAGAAGTATAAGGAAAAGAACAATGGCCTTGGATTTGGGTTCAAATTCTACCCTGATATTTACTACCTGTGAGACCTTCAGTAAATCATTCCTTAGGTCTTAGTTTCTTCATTGTTAAATTGAGAGACTTTTAACAGATGTTCTGTAGACCCCTTTCAGTTCCAGAATACTGTGATTTTAGAGATCCCTCCAAAATTTGATTCCCATGATATTTTAAAATGATACAGATTGTGAAAAGAAATACCGTGTTTCCCCGATAATAAGACACTGTCTTATTATTTTTTTGGGACTAAAAAACACCAGAGGGCTTATTTTCAGGGGAGGGCTTATTTTATCCTCCATCATGCCCCTTTTATCCTCCATCATGCCCATTTTAGCCTCCATCATGCCCCTTTTAGCCTCCATCATGCCCCCTGAGTGCTTATTTTATTCTCCATCGCTTACTGAACTTACCGAGTTTTTAGACGGTCCTGTCTCAGCTCTACTCCGCGGCGCTGCTCTCAGTAGCGCCAGCAAGCAAATCACCAGGGAAGAAGAGGATGACGCGCTCACTGCTGCAGCTCTGATTGGATGCAGCTCGGAGCGCGACGTGCGTTTCACCCGGGAGGGGAGGGCGGCGCTGCTTACTGAAGGTACCGCTATGCAGCATATAGCGCAGGGGATCACCATGATGACCGTTTTCATAGTAAGTTCGATAGGGCTTATTTTCGGGGGAGGGCTTATTTTAGCGGAATATTAAAGAGTATGTGGGTGTCTTATTTTCAGGATAGGTCTTATTATCGGGGAAACACGGTATAACTTAGATCATATTTAGATTTCAGCTGCTTAATAAGAGTACTTTTTTTTATTCTACACTAACTAATTATATCTTTAATCAGATGCTTACTAACTGAGTCTGAATTTCTTAATCCTCTCTGGATCTCAGTTTCCTCATCTGTAAAATGAGATCTAAGGCATCATGTTGCTCAAATTTCTATGATGCTATAATTAGAAAATCATTAAGGAAGAAAATACAGTTTAAATATTAAGTGTTAAATCATGGATTCCATAGTCTCATCATTCTCAGATATGTTTCTCCCCAAAACACATTCAAGGGAAAAGGTCAGGACTACACAGATAATTTTTTCCAGTGTCTATGAGGAATATTCTTGCAAGAAAGGCCAGCATCCAAATTTACTAAAATTAATGATTCCATCATTGCAGAGGTCATATCATGGTGTGAATGTATTGACCCTGCTTGAAATGAAGGTGGATTTTCCCCCCTCTGGTAATGATTATTCCAGTTGACATCAAAATGAAGTTAACAGACAAAATTTATGTGATGCATTGTGCTTGAGAATGCTCAGCAAGAGGGCCTAGCATTAATATTAGTTTGAGTCATGTAAAGTATTAAGACTAATTAGTTTGAATAGCATAAATAAAGAGCATTACAATAAAGTGATATTATTTTGAGACTTTTTATACCATCAATGTATCCAAGTGACTTTTAAAATTCTGAGACCCTGACCTGTAAACTATTAAAAATCACTAGGGACTGGCTACCATGCCTGGAAATGAGCCAGTGCTATGCAAAGCAATTTAATGATAAGCCAGCTCTGCCCTCTTTCCTCCAAAGTTAGAACAATGTTCCTCAGATGAAGTCTGTACATAGATATATCCAGAAGAAGCTGTTTCTAATAATAATGCATTTGGAATAAGGCAAAGGAGAAGAGCACTGGCATAGCTGGGTGTCTCAGTGAAAAGCAAGGTTCAATAGGTCTTTATTTCCACATGCAGATTTTTTTACCCCATGATTTGTGTGCATCAGGATGTAAATATTGAAAACAACCTTTCATGGCATGTATCAGAGAAGAGAATGCCAGTATGAATAGCATTCAGGAGCTCTGACTAGAATCATCACTTTCAAAACACCTGCTTGTCTGTTTGTTTTTATTCCAAATACTCTCAGTTATTCACTGTTCCAGAGATGTGAGGGGGAGAATCACTGATTCCTAAATTCAATAGAAATTAGAGTGTTTCTAGTAATTAGTGACTATTAATTTAATTATTTGATTTGTTTTTCTCTGTTGCAGTTAATTTGTGTCATTCAATAGTCCTTACAGTTTTGAAAATTATTCTTCCAATTGTAAGAAACATCCTTAGAAAATATATTTTTTATTTTGTTAATATTTGAATCACAAATTATTTACTATCATAACAATACCTTTTAAAGAAATAGGAGCTGGAGGACTGAACTAGGGAACTGTTGTAAAGCTCATGGACTGTATCATGATAAAAATTTCAATTCAGTTAAATAAGTATGTATCAAGTGCCAATTATGATCCAGTTTTTGGATATATATAAGGGAAGAAAGAAAGGAAGGAAGAGAAAGAGGGAGGGATGGAGAAAGGGAGGGAAGAAAGGAAGAAAAAAGGAAGGGAGAAAAGGAGGGAGGGATGGAGAAAGGGAGGGAAGAAAGGAGGAAAAAAGGAAGGGAGAGAAGGAGGGAGGGAGGAAGAAAATAGTAACTGCCTTCAAGGATCAGTACAACAAGAACAAGGAGTTGAAGTACAACATATACACATCTATGTGTTTATGTTATAAAGGGGGGGGGGGAAGAATAATCCCGTCACCATTTAGCAAAATAAAAAAGGGTAAAAGCACTTAAACTACAGAGAAAAGTTTGGCAAAAGATATTTCAGGTGAATTTTAACATCACATATGGTAAAGAATTTTTTAATTTGGGGGACTAAATGTTCCATATGGTGTCTCCTTTGTACATTCTTACAGGAATCCTTGTATGATTTTCCTACTACTTGGAAAATGTGAGTCCTAAAGATAGTCATGCCTTATATTCAAAAAGCCACAGTGAAATAGATGTAAACATTCTTGGCTTTCTGATAAATCAGAACCTCTGTTTAAGTCTTAATCAAGGCAGGGTCCTCATTGTAAATGTTTCCCTTCTTGGACATATTATAAAACATCTTGAAACACAATCATATCTGAAAACTGTGGGTTCTGCCCTTTTTATTCTGTAAAACTCTTCTCTTCAACATTGTTACTTCTGCATTTCAAGAAGCATTGACATTGTAAAAGGCTAATTAGGAATGGCTTCAAACAGAGCTCACTAAATTGACAGAAGATTATAAATAGAGGTCAATAAGATACTTCTTCCTTCAATTCTGGTAATGCCAATAAAATTGTCTCTGAAAGACTTTAATCAAGATGCAGAATAAAACTTGTTTATTTAACAGAAGGAAGAGATTGTTCAGATTCCCACAGGCATCAGATCCTTTTTTGTAGTTCAGTTGAACTGGCCATGCAAAGGCACCATTTCATGGTATGCTACATGATTATGAAGACTCCAGGATTTGTTATTCAAAATTGTTTTGGGGGCAGGAGCTGATCTAACACTAAACTGGGGACCACATAGTCTCCTTAAACCAAAAGAGATGTTAAAAGTTCCACAAAGCGATACATTTACATGTGACTCATTTTGGCTTTAAATTAAAAACAGCTCCCAAGAGTGCAACTACAAAGTTGGAGCAGCTATGAATGTGACTGACTAATCAAAGGAGAGATGAGAGTATTCAGTGCATATGAAGCTTATTTTCTCTTAATCAGATTCCTCTTTATTTCTGAAGTTGAGAATCAAATTTTAAGTCAAGTAAAGCATTTCTATGTAAGGGGATCTTCCTGAATTGCTTTTGAAAGTTTCCATTGAGGGAGGGTGGGAGATCAGTGGAAATGGCAGCTAAATTGCACAATGGATAATGTACCACCCCTAAAGTCAGCAGTACCTGAGTTCAAATTTGGCCTCAGACACTTAACACTAACTGAATGACTCTAGGTAAGTCACTTAACTCCAATTGCCTCAAGGAAAAAAAGAAAGTTTCCTTTTGAGTGAAGTAACCAGTTTTACTGAAATGAGATCACTGCTTTCAAAGGTAAGATTTCCATCAACAACATATGCTGTCTGATCAAAATATTGTTATCTAACTATCCAACAGTGTTTAAAATTTGCTAAACATGATTTAGATCTTACATTTCTATTCAGGTAGTCTAAAACCACATTAGTTTAGTACAGGGTTTTTTGTTTGTTTGGTTGTGTGTGTGTGTGTGTGTGTGTGTGTTCTTTTTTTAACCCTTAAGGTTACACACAGTTTAAGTCAAGAAACAGAAACACAGTGTTAAATAAAACCCTAACATTAGCTTCCCTCTAATCAAAGTTAACCTAGTCAGTGTTTTTTCAACTGATTATTTCCTTCTAATTCTCAAACATTTATATCTAATACAAACAATACAGGTTACACAAATTCTTTCAGTTTATTGAAATTTTTTTTTTGGATTTTAATCCTGTCACGGAACATTGGACCTATCACTTCCCATTCTGGGTTATCTGCAAATGCAAAGAGTTTCTCTTTAACAAAAAAGAAAATGGAATGTGAAAAAGTTGAGAACAAAGCCCTGGAGCATGCTAGAGAACAGCTCCTTCCAGGTTGACTTCTATTTATTCACTATCTTTTGGGTGTACTTGTTCAGTTAGCTACCCAATTCACATTCCAACTGCTGGTCATTCAGGACTCAATCTTGTCTATAATGGCACCATGAAAACTTTACCAAATACTTTGTCAAAATCTAGGCATACTAGATTGATTTTTTTAATCAACCAAATAACTGCATTTAAAAATAAGTTCTAAGTTGTATGATACAGATATAATTGCTGTAGAAGTTCAGAAAAGGAAGAGGTCATTTTGGATTTGGAAAGTTGGAGAAAATTTCATGGAGGCTGCATGAATTGCACTGGATCACAATATATAGGAAGGATTTGAAAAATAAACAGAAAAGAGAGCATTTTAAGTATGGGAGACAGTATAAGCCATCATATATTTAATATAAACATTCAATTAATTAATTAATTAAAATATTTTATTTAAATCATACATAAATCTGAAAATCCATTTATCAATTTTGGAATCATTCTAATTTTTTACAAATTGATTCAATTCCCTATTTATTCACATTCTAAATGAAATGTACTCAGGGATAATTTCTGCAAGGAGGGGGCTGAGCTGGGGATGATGGAAACTCTAACTTAAATTTGAGGGACAAGCAGCTGTTGAGTTTTGAATGTGACAAGCTGTCATAGAGAGATAAGGACACCAGAACCATTGCATAATTTAGCAACAAATTAAAGTTATGAGACAGAAATGAGAAGTTTATTAATAATTACAGGATAAGGTGGAGTTGAGACCAGCTAGGTGGCTCAGTAGATAGTGCATAGAGTTGCAATCAGGAAGACCTGAGTTCAAATTTCATGTCAGATACTATGAACTGTGTGACTCTTAGCAAGTCACTTAATTCTGTTTCCTCATCTGTGACATGATCTGAAAAAAGAAAGGGCAAACCACTGCAGTATCTTTGCCAAGAAAAATCTTTAATGAGGTTATGAAAAGTCAGACCCAATTGAAATGACAAGAACAAAGGCACAGTTTGAACCTAGAAAGAAAAGATAGAGGTGGGAAGATTGACTTAAGCACTGTATCAACTGAATTTGAAGCTGGAAATTCTAGATACTATAATTTGTATTAGTAAATCTAGCTGAGCTGAGGAATGAACTGAAAGCAGGGGATCAAGGAAGTCACTAAGCAGATCAACTAGTTTGCCAGGGACATTGTTCCCACTGAGTTCTTAGTCAAACACAGCATGAATCAATTCAACTTAGCAGTAGAAGCATCTGTTCAACACAGAAGCTTCATTCATAAAGAAACTTCTCTTTTAGAAATTTTATAAAATATTTTATTTGTTTTAATGATTTAAGATCCATCTTCTCACTCTCCTACCTCAATCTTGCTCCAAGTGAAACTAAAATAAAAATAAAACCCAATGCAGAAATGAATAGTCAATCAAAACAAATTTCTACATTAGTCCTGTCCAAAAAGTATTTGAAAGGTGACTCCATCTTTCTATCAGGAAGTGCTCAGCACATTTCTTTATTAACCTTCCAGAATCCTGGCTGGTCATTTTGCTTATAAACGCAGGATACTATTCCATTACATTTACATGCCATAATTTCAGTTTCCATTGTATGGTGACATCCTCATGTTCCCATTCTTTGTGACCTTAAAAAGAGCTTCAAATATTTTTGCATAATCTTAGAGACTCGGAACTAATTACTTATTTAATTTTCTCTCCCTCTAATTCTCCCTTTCCTTATTTCCCCTATCTATCCTATTTCTCTGTAGATTGTAATATTTATTTTTTCTTCTTTTAACCATTTCAGATGAGAGTGAGATTCAAGGATTAGTCATTGCATCCACCCCCTCCTTTTTGTCTATATATTTATTTCTGCATTCAGATCATGTGAGAAAATTTTCTCTAACCTTTTCCTTCACTCACAGGACATTTCTTTTTCTCCATTCTTTTCTTAAGATCATGAACATATAATAGATCCATGTCCAGATCATGAAAAATTGGACTCCCTCTATGGATTCTGAGGATGTTAGTATTCAGAGGAAAAGTATGTATTATCTCCTTATATATAGATTGGAGATAGTTATCCTCATTAGTATCTTCTTATTGTTCCTTCATGTTTGTCTTTTATGTTACTCTAAACTCTTGTGCTTGAATTTCAAAGTTTCTTTACCGCTCTGATCTTTACAGCAGGAATATTCATTCAGAAGTTCTTTATTTCATTAAAGGTTCATTTCTCTCCCTATAGCATTATACTCAGGTTTTTCTGAGTGAGTCATTCTTTATTGTAAGCCCATATCCTTTGCCAACTGGAATATGGTATCCCAAGTTCTCTTTATACTGGTGGCTTCTAAATCATGTGTATTCTAACTCTGTGGCTGCTAGGTACTTGAAATATTTCTTTCTAAGTACAATATTTTTTTTTCCCTTTGACCTGAGAGCTTGAGGTTTGGGCAATGATGTTTCTGGGAGTTTTAATTTAGGGATTTATCTCAGGAGGTAACTGTATACTCTGTCCTTTAGTTCTGAAAGATTTCTTGAAATATTATGTCTGAGATCTTTTTTCTGTTCATGGGATCCAAATAGTCCAATGATTCTCACATTTTTTCCTCTTCAATCTGTTATTCAGATTGGTTGTATTTTCTATAGCTAACATTTTTTTCTTTTTGTTTTTACTCTATTTTAATATTTCTTTTTGCGTCATAATGTCATTTTGGTCCATTCTAATTTTCAATGAGTTTGTTACTTGGGTGAGATTTTTTTACATCTTGTGCCAAATAGCCAGCTCCCTTTCCATTTTTTTTCTATAGTTCTCATTTCTTTTCAATTTTCTCCCTCAAGCATCTTCAATACATTTATAAAAAGCATTTAAGTCTTTTTAACTCTTGTTTCATCTCTTCCAGGAAGTCTGGTTGAGCTTGTGCCCAAGATGTGTTTCTCCGAGGCAACATATATAGATTTTTGGAATAATTTTCTTCTTCTGCATTTGTGTCTTGAGCATCCTTGCCACCATAACAGCTCATTATAATAGGATTCTTTTTTGGTTTTCTCATTTTTTTCAGTCAATTTCCTGGCTTAGTATTTAATACAAGCCTAGATTTTATGACATTTCTAGAGTGGTAGGTCTGCTGTTTATTGGAGTAATAAATGCCATGTTATTTCAGGATATCAGAGATAGTTTGGAGACAAAGTAGGGACAAACAAAGTTTGATTACTGCTCTCCTGGTCTGAGCTCTGCAAGTTTCTGATCTGATTTTGGGTCTGTGCATAAATAGACTGCTGCTAGACTTCACTTGTTAGACAGCCACCTGGAAAATTTTATTGATTCAGAGTGAATGTCTGCTTTGATTATCCTTCTGATGGCTAGGATAGATGCTGCAAGTAAAATTCTGCTCTTCACTCAAGGTCTATGCCACACCACTCTTGCTGCTGCTGATGCTGCTGCTACTGTTGAATTTCCTCCTTTTTTTCACAATTGTCTAAGGCTTCCCTGTGTGGGAAATATCATCAGTATACAGGTCTCTTTTACTCTGCCTTTGATCTCTGACCTAGAACAGGATAGTAGGTGACAAAACGGTCATTTTGAACTTATTCTGTTGCAGTGCTCCAGAACTGGTCTGGGAAGAAGGATGCCCTGTATGGTCCTGGGACCTTCTCTTGCCATGATGCTCATCCTCTCCTGACAGTGGAGTGAGCCAGCCAGAATGCTCCTAGTTTAAACCTATTCCTTGATGAAAGACTCATTACTTTTTTATGGAGTTTCCTATCAGATTTGTCACAATTTCTCAATCTGTTCAGAGGAAATTTATGGATTTGAACCTACCAGATCACTTTCTCCCACTCTACCTTCTTGGTTCCATGTGTATAAAGGAACTTTTAATAGACAAATCATGCGCCTACAAGAAGTCCTGGAAATATGAGGCATCTAGGTTGTATAATAGATAGAATGCTGGATTGGTCTTAGAGTCAGGAAAACTTAAGGAAGTCTTGCCTCAGAGAGTTACTAGCTGTGCAAACTTGAATAAAGCACTCAATGTCAGAATAACAACTACCTCACATAAGAATCAAATAAAATAAGATATATAAAGTGCTTTGCAAACCTTAAAATGTGATATAGATGCCAGCTGTTGTTTCTATTGTTTGTTACTGTGAGCACATGGCTTTTCCCCACTCTTATTTCCCTTAGCAAGTTTTTCTAAGCATGGGTCCACCTTCCCTCCTCCCTAATAAAGACAGTGAAGTGCATTGATAGAAGAATATTTATGTCAAGTTTATGTGTGATTCTTGTTACTTATATTGTTTATTCATTTGTTTTATCATATAAGTAGCTATGTTTCTGGGACAGCTAGGTAGCACTAGGTCTGGAGTCAGGAAGATTCATTTTCCTAAGTTCAAATCTGGTCTCAGACACTTACTAGCTGGGCAAATCACTTAATCCTGTTTGCCTCCATTTCCTCTTCTATAAAATCAGCTGGAAAAGGAAATATCAAACCACTACAGTATCTTTGCCAAGAAAACTCCAAATGGAATCACAAAGAGTTATATACAAATGAAAATGACTGAAAAACGCAAGCTATGTTATATTATTATTTCTTTTCACCTATTATTGAATAGTTATATCTAAGATCTAAAAGTGGCATTGTTGTGAGTTGTTGATTTTATAAATAGAAACTCATAACTGGGGCTCAAGAGTTAGAGTAAATAGCAGGATTGTTTTCCTTTACTAGAAGTAACAGAATTTGAGAGAGAATTTCCATAAAACCAAGAGATGTTAGTTTTTCTCTGAGGACCTAAACCTAACAATTTGAGAACACGTTTGAGAGAATTAATAAATGTATACATGCCCAAGTAAGAGATCTAAGGCACTGAAAGTGGATGCTGTCATTCCATCAACCCAGAACACTAGCAATATTTTTATCTAGGAGAAGGAAAGAGAAAAGGAAGTAAAATATTAAATATTATCTGAGGTAATAGTTTATGATCTTTAAGATGAAAGTAAATTCTAGCTAAAAATGAAGGTATCTGCTGGGATAATTCAATGTTTTTACTAGGCTGATAATGCAAATAAAAAAATATTGTGATTATCAAGAGAGTCTAGATGAAGGGATTATGCATCAGCAGAAGTGGAATATATAGAATAAACAACTACTTACTCTCAAGAAGATATGGTCAGCTTCCTTTAAATTCTCAATTGAAGCAAAGACCGGCTGCCCCACCCTTGCTATAGATTTGAAATTATGCTGCTAGGACCCTATAACTGAGCTTCATTGACCAGGATCTTGTGATTGATGCTCACTGGGAAGAAAATCCAGGGTCCTTCTGCTGATGAAAATTATGACTTCTGAGACTCCCTGACCTAGCAAATCCCTTTAAAATATAATGACAGAGGTTTAGAAGAGTCCAATGAAATCAAATAAGATTTGCTTACTCTCCTTCGTAAACCTCCCCAAAGAGGTTTCAAGCAGAAACCACTCTGTCACTGCGAGTTACTACTTTCAAGCTAACTAATAAATCTGCCACATTTTGATGAGTAAAGGAAACTGTCATGGTAGCCTAATAGATTTCATTCAGAAAAAAGATGGATTCTTACTAACTTGGTTTGCAATTTCATAGAAATGAATCATTTTGAGAAAGATCATTAGGATTGAGGGTGTCAATCTTCACAGAGCAGAAACACTAAAAACAATTTAATACACATATGCCACAAATATAATTAATTAAATATTTTAAATATGTTTTTGCCAGAGCCAAGCAATATATCAGAAGTCAGACTTGACCTATGGAAATTGTACTCTGCTATGTAAATTATATTTTAAGTAAAAGTCTAACTTTGGAAATACTGGTTTCCCTGCTTTGAATTTCAGGTCCTCATTTCAGTAGAAAATTCCCAAATCTGTCATCATGGCATTCAATGGCCTGATCATTAAATATCTAGGAATGTGAAAACTATTTTTATCTAGCAAAATAGGAAGCTGAGAGGACATTATATCTTTTTCTTCCAGTTATTTTCTCTTGGGTCCCAGGTCATTTTCTCTGTTGTTTCAGTTTCAAACCTAATTTAAAGTAGAGGAAGACTACTTTTTTTTTTTTAATTCCTACATTTAAAATCATTAGGAATGGAAATATATCCAATGAACAAATAAAGTGGAAATAATTTTAAAATTAAAAACTTGCTGTGGAAAGGTGACCAGGAATTAATCCTTTAACAAAACAGTTTATTACTTAATTGCTACTGCTGAGAATCACACTAACTAAAGAAAGCAAAGTTAGCAATTTTTTCTTTAGTAAGAAAGTCTATATTTGAACAGTAAGGGTTGCCAAAAGTCCATGACCATTCAAAGCAAAACATAACAAAAAGTATAAAATTTAACTTATTAGATGGTACAAGAAGGGAAAACATTTTTTTTTCTTTCATGAATTCAATGAATTACTGATTCCTAGAAGATCAGAGAGGTATCAGAGAAAATGGACTCTTAGAAAAATAGTATCTAGATAAAGTAAACATCTCTAACAATAAACAGTAAACAAACAATAAGAACTTTGGCTATCATATCCAGGAGCAAAATTTAATTTTTAGCAGGGTTTGAATTATTCTTTATGTTAAGGACCATATAAAAATCAATTTAGGACTGAGCACCAGCTATATGGCCAGAACTGGGCTAGGTGCCATAATAATTCAGAAGGCAAGTCACTTAGTCTTTCATGGATTCATCGTTCTCTTTTGTAAAATAAAAGAGATGGGCTATTTGACCTCTAAACTCCCTTCTACATATAAAGTTCCGTGATTTGAAGTAAGAATTATATTGCAATATTTATGCTCTAAAAATATTTAGTGTAACTAACATTTGTTGAGCATGTGATATGTCCAAAAGACTGCACTAATTGCTGAAGTCTCTATCTTGATAAGAATCATGGGCTTGTAGATTTGGAATGAGAAGGGAAATAATAGATCAACTACTTTAGGCCCCTCTTTTTTATAAATGAGGAAACTACGATGCACTATGCAAGGAAATCATTCAGCCATGATTTAAAACAAGGTTCAAAGACTCCAAATATATTTTTACACTGGGCCTCCATATTATTCTTGCATTTCTTCACTTTGCTATATGAGGCTACTGCATTTTCACTGAAGATCTTTAGCTCGTGGATTTGGATTCAGTTTTTCTAGTTCTAGAATAGTAAGGGATCTAAACTGAAGCATTTTATAGTTTATTTGAAAAGAAAAAAACAACACCAGAAATTATAGAGGGAATTTTTTAAAGTACAAATTGTGTGGAACATACCACAACTACTGATGAATTTCAGAGGAGTGAGAGTTAAATTGAGATTGTCTAGTTACAGAAAGCTTCAAAGAGAGTGTAGGACCTATAATTTTGAAGTTTTGATAGGGTTTGTATAGGTGGAAGATAAAGGAATGGATATGTTAGGAATAACATAAGTAAAGGCATAGTAACAAATATAAATATAGTGGTGTCATCAAAGAGGACTAATCTACCATGAACAGAAATTTTGTATATTAATGTTGAAGAATTTGTTCAGCACTAGGCATTTTCTTGCTAAAGCATTCTTTATTCTTACATCTGCAAGTAAAGGACCAGACCATACACATTCTAATGGTTGTGATAGTAAAATTCTTCTCAATGCTGGGCAAAATCTGAGCATTTTATCTTCTTTCATAGCTGTTTAAGAAGACAGAAGATAGATAAAGACAATATTGAATTGAGAGACAAATGGGAGTCATACAGAACTGGATCTCACTGAAGTATTTCAGGAAAAAGTAGCATATTAAAAGGACATAGTTAAGACAAGTAAATACAGTAGATGCATCTCTTGTTCTGCCTAGAAACAGCAAAATTTTCCATGAGGACAATTTTCCATAGCTTTTGAGGTTGGCAATATAACTAATCTACCCTAAAACTTTGCAGTAATATAAAGCTTTAGTTTTATAGCAAAATAATAGTTATGGAATCTCCTTTCTACACTGTTAACTTGGAGAATTATGTTGGACAGGAAAAGAAACCAAAAGAAGGTCTTGAAGTCAAATGGCATTGATTCAGTGACAGATTGACTAAGTCATTTTTTTTTCAGGCAGTGTTGTTTACTAGTCAATATGAACCTATGCTAGGCAACAATACATATATACCATGAAGGGTATAGCACCTTCCAGAATCTATAAGGAAATAAGAAGAAGAGGGATATGAAGACAGGGAAGCAAGGGGTGAGTGAGGGAGGAAGACAAGGGAGGGATACATGCGTGGGAAGAACTTAAGTAATAGCAAGACAAGTTAAAGAGCAGAATTAAAGCAAAGTCAGCAGGGATAGGAAAAATATGTCTATGTTATGTGTGTGAGGATTATATGTGTATCTGTGTATGTATATAAATATGTGCATATGTATACATATATAAATTTTTTGTTACCTATAGCTTTCTTGGGGGTGGGAAGGATGAAAGGGAGGAAAAGAATAAAGTAAATAAGGTATGCAATAGAGAACAAAAGAACAATTTACAAGGCAGTAAAGAAAAATGGACATTCATGAATATAATTTCTTCTATATATATGTATATATATATGTGTGTGTGTGTGTATATATATATATATATATATATATATATATATATATATATATATATATATATATATATAAATTTATTGATCTGGCTATTTATTGTTCTGATGTTCTGCTGAGCATATGACAATGTTCTCTTTTGTTTTGTTTTATTTTTTTATTCCTTTTCTGCTTTTCTTTTTTTTTGTTTGTTTTTTTAAAATAAAATTTAAAGAAATTTAAAAAAAATAAGAACCAATGCTACCATATATTTTTGTCCAATTTTTCCAGTGAGCTTAAGCAGTAACAAAGATAAACAGTGAAACCCAGATGAATAAGACAATAAATGCAATTGAGGTTGAAATTATAATCTTCCTCTTGAACCCTGAAAATGAGGGGCAGCTGCCAAAATTATCTTCCTAAAGTCTTACAATGTCATTCTCTAATTAACAATCTTCAATGGCTTATCATTGCTTTTACTGAAAATTAAATACAAACTCCTCAGCTTGCTACTTAAAGTCCTCATCATTCCCTTCATACATTCTACATTCCAGTCAAATTGGAACATTCACTTTCTTCAATCCATTTCCTCTCTTTATGGCTTTGTATCAGTCAGTCTCTTCTAGGGTGATATGATCTCTCTCCTCAATCTGACTTTTTGAACCCTTAAATCTGAAGACTCAGCTCAGATATTTTTAGGAAAGCTTTCCCCAGTTCCTTCAGTTATTAGTGTTTTTATCTTCTTTGTAAAATTTTGTGTTTATTTATCTGTATAACACATTACATCTCTTTCAGTTAAATGTAAATAAGCTCCTTAAGAGCAGAGAAAGAGAAAAGGCCATATATTACCACAAAAAGAGTCTTGTAATTAGAGTCAGTGTTAAACTTTGTTCAAGGCTCTGCCATTTCTTGTCTCTGGGGACTTGGATGAGTTTCTTAAACTCTCTTCCTCAGTTTCCCCAGCAATAAAATTGGAGTTGAGAGGTTTCAATATTTGGAACTAATCCAATCTAAATTCAATATACTCCAACAAACAGCTATTAAATGTTTCTTATGTACTAGACATTGTGCTAAGTGGTGGTGATACAATTAAAATTAAGAAATATAATTCCTTTGCTCAAGGAGATTGCAATCTAAGGAAAAGACAGTGCAAAAAAGGAGACAAGAAAAGGGAAATCAGGAAAGGGTATTTTCTATGGAGCTGAAAACAGCAGAACAACAAAGGTGAATAAAATGAGCTGAGAAAGCCTAGTTTCTGCCCTCTCTAAAAGAAGGCATTGGGAAGAGATTGGTATTTCACTCTTCAGCCATTCAATCAGAGGGGGAAGCAGTCTGAAAGAGATGTTGTCAACCAAGACTACAGTTAGCAATATGATGATGAGATTAGAACTGATGGGCTTAACCTGGGAAGGGCATTTTGTACTATGAAGTTGAAACTGGCATAGCAACAGAAACAAAGTGAAATGGACTAAGTAGACTTGTTTATTTATTTATTCATAAATAATAGCATTTTATTTTCAAATATGTATGCAAATATAGTTTTCAACATTGACCCCTGCAAAACCCAATATTCCAAATTTTCTTTCTCCCTTCCCTCATGCTCTTCCCTATTGCAAGTAATCCAATATATGTTAAACATGTGTAATTCTATACATATTTCCATATATTTGTCATGCTGCACAAAAAGAATCAGATCAAAAAAGAAAAAAATGAGAAAGAAAACAAAAAGAAAGCAAAGAACAATAAAAAAGTGAAAATACTATATTGTCATCCACATTCAGTCTCCAGTCTTCTTTCTGAATGCAGATGTCTCTGTCCATCACTAGTCTATTGGAATTGGTCTGATTCATCACATTGTTGAAAAGAGCCACATCTATTAGAATTGATTGTCATATAATTTTATTGTTGCTATGTACAATGATCTCTTGGTTCTACCCACTTCGTTCATGCAAATCTCTCCAGGTCTTAAGAAAGGACTTCTAAGATCCCTTCCAATTATAAATCTATGATCTTATGACTATTTCATTTTTAGCTTTATATGTCCAGCATCCAGCACAGGGCCTTTCACACAGTAAGCATTTTTAAAATGTTTGTTGAATTAAAGTGACAGTCCCTGTACCCCAACACAGCCCTCAATTGTAAGAGTTGTTATTACATGAGGTGCAGAAAAGGAAGACTACAAAAGGGAGATTTTTACATAAGGAGAGGGACCAGGAGTACCAGATCATTGTAAAATAAAGTTAGAGGTTAGTTACCAGACAATCAGAGACAAAGTCAGCTGGCTAAATACAGGAGATAGGGCTTAAATCAAAAGCATGAATCACTCCTAGATAATCAACAGAATTCATGGAGTAATCAAAAGAACATGAACTAAGGTCAAGGCAGAAGTTTTCTATTTCAGAAGAATAAAGATGGTCTGAGTTTTCAAAAGAGTCTGATATAATTTATCATATTTGACACTTTTGCAGTTATGAAAGTATTTTTATGTTTTGGAGCATCCGGTCAACTTTACCATCTAGCTTCCCCTAAATGAACACAATGGGCTAGACAGAGAAGCTAGGAATTCCTATGGGGTAAGCAAGATTCTCTATATAGCAGTGGACAGAAACCAAAGATCATCTACGAGTAGAATGGGTTTAAAAAGGAAAAAGAGGGGGTGAGAAATGAGGAATTAATGAAAAGGGAGATGGGGGTAGAGAATAGATCAGTATTAGAAGGCATCTGAGTGAATATGCCTAGTTCAAAATTTGAAATAGAAAGAAGAGATAAAGACAAAATAAAGTAATAGGAAAGTCAATTGGAAATGAAAAGAAAAGATCCATGAGGGACAGGAATATAAATGGGAAAGCACAGAAGATAGAAAGCAAATACACTGAGTTATAAATGCAGAGGAAACAAGACAAAAGATGAAGAAAATGGGTAATGAGAGTACTATAAGTTCTCTTGGCAAAGATGGAAGGAAGTGAGAGTCATTAGAAATGACAAGCAGTTAGAAGAGATAAGCAGTAGAGATGGAAAGAGATTTTAACAGCTAGATGGATCAGATAGATACAACAAGCAAACAAAGCAACATGCAGAATGTAAGAAAAAGGACCTTAGGAAAAGGATGACTTTTTTTTCCATTATGGATACAGTTGTTGTTTGGTAATATCAATAAGGTTCATGGTAATCAACTCCAGAGAATTTTCAATAATATTATTACAGGAATTTCTGATCAAGAATGGTTTGGATTACATGACTTCTGAGGTCCTTTCCTACTCTGAGATGCTATAATTCTGAAATTGAAATGCTATTTCTGCATTAGCTAATTGCATTTTCTCTGAGAGTTGTAAAGATTAAAAAAATAGAAAAACACAAGTGTTTTGATTATATAGTTTATGCCACTGTGCATTTTCTCCTCTAGCATTCATATAGTTATGTATTTATGTGTTGTATGTGTTGCAAAATATAGCCTAATGTTGTGGATGTAGGGCCAACATTGAAATTAGGAAGATCAGGGTTCAAGCCCCACCTGTGATGCTTATTGTCCTTGTGGACCTGGATAAATCATTTAAATTTGCATATTTACTACTAGGTAACTATCTCCCACTATAAGCTATTGATCTACATTTTTAAAAAGGAGTTTATTGGGAATTCCCTGTACTAGTGAAAACACAGATTCATAAACAAAAAATACATAAAAGTTTTATAAAAAACCATAGTGCTGGGCATATAGCAGCCTGAAAAATGGGATTTATATTTGCAAATGATTCTCAGTTCTACTTCTTCCATGCTATACCCATATGCTAACTCCAGATGTTTTGACTGTTTCATTTTAAAAGTCCTTATAACTGTCTACTCTTATCTTCTATTATATTTGTCTACACAATAATAATCTCTTCATTCAAAATAGTTTGACAGTTCTTGCTATCTATGATAGATTTTTTAAAACTTCATATTTCAGACCCATTTGAGGCTAATTTCCACTCCCAGTTCACTAACATCCTGTGACCTCATCAAGTCATTATTGTAAAGTTCAAACATCACTAATTTGAAACCCATTTCATTGATGGAACACCCCTCCCCTCACACATACGTGCTTGCACAGGTACTTGCTCATTTCACCTTCTGTGCTTTTTACATGTCATTCTTCTCATCTAAAAATATATTTTTTCTACTGCTCTCCACTACTTCATTGTTCAACTTTTTCTAAGTCTAATTAAGAAGACAAAAACAAATGCATATATACATATATGTTTTTGTTTGTTCATACATAAATTCATATACATACACATACCTAGCTAAATACACCAGACGAATTTAACTGTGTAAAAGAAAGGGAAAATGGTACAGAAGAAAGAGATTCAGTTGGGAGACCAGGGACATGGGTGCAGAACCTTGTTTTACCATTGAATGTTTTTGCACCTTGGCAACTTACTCTGTGGACTTCAGTAGACTCATCATAATACAAAGGGGTTTAGATTTCTAGCTTTAAATCTAAAATCTTATATCCCTTTTGAATATTACATTCATAGCATTATGAATTCAGTGTGTATTCTACTTTGCCAAAGAAATTGTGTTGCTCTGTATTATTCTTATGTCATTTCAAGTGTGCACTGCCTAACCAACCAGCTTATTATCTATTTGAGGATGCTATCTTCTATCCATCTTCTTTTTTTTTAACATATCTCAAAGACAAAAACCAAGCTTTTCACATAGGAGATGCTCAAATAAGAAATCAGGAATGAATGATGGACATAAGAAAGGAAGATGGAATCCAATCCATTCCTTAGAGAAACAATCCAAGCTTTTATCATTTTCACAATGTAACTTTGGCACAGGAAGCCATCATTCTCATCATTAAAAATAGAGTAGCCACATTTTCAGTAGGGAATAGCTAAATCATTCAAACTAAAAATGTGTATTTACTTAAGCTTTGACTTTCTGTTGATCTGTGAAAAATTACAAGTGTCATTATTCAAACTGTTATCAAGAGTAAAATACAAAATGTTAGTCCAAAAACATAAGAAAATTGTGTATCTTTTCAATTTAAAAAGTATTTTCTAAGTGCCTACTATATTTAAGCACTGTGTCAGATACTGGGAATAAAAAGAGGAATGAAAATGGACCCTACTTTAAAATGGTTACATTCTTCTAGGAAAGAGGTAAGAATAACTTGTAAATAAATACAAAGTAATTTCCAGGAAGTATTATCATATTGGGAAATCAGGAAAAGATGATTATAGAAGGTGGACAAGATGAACTTTAAAGGAAACTAGAGTTCCTAAGAGACAAGATTAAGGAAGGAGAATATTTCAGAAAGAAAGACAGACTTTATAAAGGAATGGAGATGGTAGATGATATATTGTATTCAGGAAAAGGCAAGTAAGTCAATGATACTGTAATTAGTGAAAAAGCATAATGGAAAATCAAGTTGGAAAAAATAGAAGGGCTTAAAATACCAAATACAAACTTAAATATCTAGACAAAATAGAAACTTCCTAGAGCTTCTTGAACAGGAAAGTGGCATGGTCAATCCTACATTTTAAGAATATCAATTTGAGTTTAACTCAAATAAATAGAAGCAGCAAGGAAAAACAATTTTCACAATAACTATAACATTTTATAAATTAACCACCATTGTTAAATTTCAATCTTTTGATATTTTGAGCTATCAACAAATTGGTCTGATCATTTTCATTCATTTTCTGCTAGGAGACAAACAATAGGAACTATACCAGTGATTTATTTTATTGATGAAATGAATTCCAAATAAGGAAATTCTTTGCACCAATGCAAGCCTGTACTTTTTCTGCAACTCTCTGTCTGAGAGTCACCTAGAGCATTGAGAGGATAAATAATTTTTATTTACCAAGGTCACACAACTAGTCCATGTCAGTGATAAGATTTGAACCCAAATATTCTTGACTCCAAGATCAACTTTCTGACCACAGTGCAACACTGCTTCTCATTTTATCTTCTAATGTGGATGAGTTCTTTTCTTTTCAACTCTGATCCATCATCCTCATAGAAACTCTTAATTAGTGCTTTCTTGTTGGTTCATTATCACAGATATTTGGGCTTCAGGTTGAATTAGAGTTAAGGGAAACATCATCACTAACATAATTCACAGAATGATAAATCACATTACTTTTTACACATGAAGAAAATGACTGGCCCAAGTTCACACAGGCACTAATTTCCAAATTTCAAATTAAGATCCTCCAACTCCAAATTCAGCATTCTTTCACATTGTATTCACATAAACTTTAAGCAATACATGTCTCAAGCTTTACTATAATCAGAAAAAAATGCCATTTAACATGTTTTCCTATGAATGAAATTAAAGATTTCTCCTCTGTTGTGATTCTCCCTCTCCCTCTCCCTCTCTTTCCTTCTCCCTTTGTCTTCCTCTCCGTCTCTCTCCCCTTCCTTCTTACCCCAATGAGAAAAAATATATGGAACCACATTTGGAAAGCATCCAGTCAAGAATAGCTGAAATACAAGTAAACAAAGCAATCAAGTAGAGAGATGTTTTGTGGATGATGTTGTGATTCAGAAAACCTAAGCACTCCCAGTTTTGGCAAAGAACCAAATAAAGAAATTTGTGAAAGTTGCAAAAAATGAACTCTAGTGGACATAGTCTTCAAAGACACATATACAAAATTATTATCATACAAATCATCAATTCATCAATAGATATATTTTAGGAGCACTATCTTATAGAAAAATAAAATTTTAATAAATAATGTTAGTATTTGGTGATAACTTAAGTTCTAAAGTTTTTTGGTTTAAAAAACAATCTTTTTATCTATTTGTAGGATTAAAATCATTAAAGGGGTCTTATAATGCAATTTGTTCCGTACCTTTTAAAAATCACATATTGTCTATATTATAACAAGATACTGTCATAGTACAGGACACTAGTGAAAAGCATTCACAGCTGTAATGCAAGACATTTCAGGAAAAACCCTTGATAACAATTTAATATAGCCACGGCAGTTATGTTCCACAGACAGCCAAGAAAATCATATTTAACAAAAATTACAAAATGTAGAAAAAAGATAACAGGGGTCACTATAATGAGAAGAGCTCTGTACTAGGAAGGAAAAGACCTAACTAGGGGTAGCTAGGTGGCACAGTGGATAGAGCACCAGCCTTGAATTCAGGAGGACCCGAGTTCAAATCTAGTCTCAGACACTTAACACTTCCTAGCTGTGTGACCCTGGGCAAGTAACTTAACCCCAGCCTCAAAAAACAAACAAACAAAAAGACCTAACTATTGCTGTGGTTGTTGCTGTAGTGGTGGTGGTGGTTATTTATTATCTTGCATTTATATAGTTCTTTATGATTTACAAAGTGCTTTATAAATATTATCTCACTTATACTCACAATAATTCCTAAAAGTTCTATTATGATTTCCACTTTAGAAATCAGAAAACTAAAGCAGGCAAAAGTTATGTGACTTGTTCAGGATCACACAACTAATTAATGTCTAAAGCTGGATTTGAACTCAGGTCTTCCTGATGACATTCTATATACTGTTATATATACACTTAGTTGATAGACTCAACTTTACCATTTATTGATTATGGAAGCCTGGATAATTCATCCAATATTTCTGGCCTGTTCTTATTTTTCAAATGGAAATAATAACATGTTCACTTTACTTTGCAAAAGTGTTGTGAGACTGCTATTAGATAATGCATCTTAGAGGTGATTGCTACAAAGCAATCACTACATCATTATTCACATCATCATACTTGAAAATTCTGACCGAGGGTTAAATATTATAATACATCTGAATATATCATGAACTCTTTGAGCATAGTCCAGTACATAATAGGTCATCTATAAATGAGTTTCCTTGTAGGGCTGCTAAATAATCAAGCTTGTAATTTAATATCAAACCAATTCTATTTCATAATGTCAAAAAATGTAATATACAGAGGATTCAATAAAAACCAAGGCTTCAGCAAAGGACAAAGTTATCCCTATGATTCTCATGAAAACCAATAGCATCATGTATTACTTTCTTTTGCTTGACTTTACCTGAGCAAATGTCTTTTTTTCTGCTTAGCAGAATTTCTGTTTGTTTGAATGTGAGAGAATATTTTTGGAATGAAGCTTGATAACATCTGATTTCAACTCCAAGCAAATTTCTATAGCTTCATTAAAACTCGCAGTTTTCACTAGAGGCTAAAATTAGAACTGCATAATGAAAATGCTAATACCACAGTCTGTGTACTGCCACAAGCATTATGACAATGTATTCTCTAAAAGTGGAGAGAAAACAAAAAGAAAACCATTCTAACAACCTGTTCTTTAAGAAGGGAGAACAACTCATAAGGTCACATTGTTCAGGCATTGCCATGGTGTTACCACTCATTGGCATTGTCATCTTAAGTGATTCAAGAAAAAGCCATTTGAAGGGAAAAACACAAATCTTTAGAGATTGAGCATAATTTTTAAAAAATAAGCTTTTCAATCAAGAGTTCATCAAATTTTCAAGAAAAATAGCTACATCCATTCTCCTGTGTCTGGAGCAACAATTTACACATGAAGAACCTAAGATGCCTTGAAGCAGAGAAAATAATATAAAGGAGAGAAGAGCTCAAACTACCAAAGCAATAAAGCCAGGAAGAAACAAAACTGACTGAAAAAAAATCTTCCCCTTTGAAGGAAGGGGAATTCTCATCATCCAAATTGCCTACATAGTAATATTGGAAATCTTTTGATGGAAATAAAAAGATTACATATTTCAGAAGGTAACTCTATTTACCTTTCCCTAAGTGATCAGCAAATCTAATTAGCCCCAAGCTGGTCCCTTAAATAGATATATAGGCTACCCTGAAGCATGATTGAACAAGACAGAAGTCAGATGTGGGAATCCATAGTAAATAGTTCTAGAACTTCATAAAGAGAACATAAGGTGCCAATTTCTAAAGTTCATGTAATACTAAGAGAAGTACTTACTTCAGTAACCATCAGGAGCTGGTTGAAAGGTACCTTTTTAGAAATCAGAGGGATTCAGATCACTTCTATTACAGTTACATTCTGAACTTGTCATTCTCTCCTGCTCTCCCTTAGAATCAATGAACCAAAATACCAACAAATGTTTATCATATATCTACTATATGTCAAACACTATGCCAACAATCAGTAAACATGTATTAAGCACCTACTATGTTCCAGGCACTGTGCCAAGCACTGGGAATAACAAAAGAGAAAAAAAGATTGTTTCTAGCTATCCTCAAAAAATATTTCCAGCAGATAAAAAAATGAAACACATCACTTCCCTCTTTAACATTTGGTTTTGCCAAACTTCTCTCCTTTTGTCTGCTCCTATAATTTAATTACAATCTTTTTTTTTCATAATTGATCTCCTAGTTCCTTGAAGTTCGGTATTCTAGAACTTGAATTGACAGAACTCCACTTCAGAATCAAAAACAAATTTCCTGAAAATCTAACCTGTCCGTGATTTTTTTTAATCAAACAAGAATGCTAATCCTGTTAGAGTTTTTTCCTCCAACTCCTCACCTCGATAGCATTTTTTTATTTTTGTTCTGGATCAATAACTAAGAGATTCAATACAATCTTGAACTCCTTTTGGGGTGTTTTTATACATTACCATTACCCACAAAATTGACTTTTAGAACTCATTTTCTTTCTGATTCTTAATTTCCCATCGTTGAATGTCTCAGAGAATAAGCAAGATGCATGTAGATTGAATCTGAATAGTGTCAAGAGAAAAATAAGTAAAGAAAAAGATAAGAAGTGGATGAAAGATTTCTTCAAAAGAAGTCACAAATAATTAAGAATTTTATGGTAACAAAGAACTGGAAATGAATTAGATGGCCATTGATTGAGAAATACTTAGACTGCTATAGAAGAAAACAATGGAACATTACTGTGACTTGAGAAATGATGAATATGAAGAAATCAGAGAAACATGAGAAAGAAAATTTTTTTTTCTATTTATTAATAACCAATTATTAAATTAAAATCCAGAATATTTCTCCTGTTTCTTCATTTAGGAAAGTCTGTGGAAGGTCAGGTTTTGAAGTATATAGCTGTTGAAATTATCCCTAACCCTTGAAGAATGTGCTCTTCTATCTTGGGTAAAGACCCTACCCAATAAAGAGATCATACTTCTGTTTGTATTGTAAACAGAATCCAGTTCAAATGAATTCTAGTTTGAGGAAATTTACCCTTATTCTTCCATTAGAATTAAGAGTGATCCTCATTCTAGTTCCTGAACTAGAATGTTCTGAATGGAAATGGATTCCCTTTCCAAACTGGTGGAGGTGGCTGAGTCTCATGATCAAGGCACATTGTTAGCAGGAATTGCTGAAGACTTCTTCTAGCCCACTCTCTCATTAAATGTTCACCAATCAAGGTTGGTTTTTAGTTATCAATGGAATTCCCTTACAAGGATTATTTAACTTTCAGGCCTTCCATTTCTATTGTCACTGATCATCAAGAGAAACCACTCACCATCAATTAATTGATTATTTAATAAGTTAATTAATAAGCTAATTAATAATTACCAAGAAGCTTTGTCTGTTAGGGTTTTTCTTTTGTCATCCTTGCAAAGTCATATGTTAATTAATGTAAAGAAAATTAAGAAGGGCCAGGAAAACAATATGCACAATAACTACAATGATGTGAATGAAACTTCAAAAACTTGAATCTTTCATGTAAAGTTCTGTTCCTTTCAGATTTTACAATTTTTATTTAGAAAGGACAAAAATAGAAAAATTATTACAAAGCATAAGAGAAAATTATTTCTCAGAAATTAGTCCTCCAGGGAGAAACCCAGATTGTTCTGAGAAGACCTATGAATGAATGAATGAAGTATTTATTAAGCACTTGTAATATGTCAAGCCCTGAATATGTAAATGGAAATGTAAGACACTCCCTGCTCTCAAAAAGCTCACTTATGGAAGGATTCAGTTGTAAATTAGAAGGAAAATTGCCATGGTTCTTAGGGTGCAGTAGCAAAACCAATGTTTTGCTTCTTCTTTGTGTCAGTTCTACTGACAAAGTCATATTAGATGTGATGTTGAAAATTTTGACAATTCCAAGGACTGTAATGGGAAGAATTTTCTTTTGGGATACTTCAGTAGTTTTAGCTATATATAGCACCTGTAGGAGCAGTTGTCATGGTGTGTCTCCACAGGTTTCCATCCCTACCTCCAACCCCCAGAATAATGGCTGAAAGTATTGGATTAAAATAATTGTTATTACCAAAACTCTTGTTTTCAGGGTTCTGGACTGTCTCCATCAGTGTCTAAAAAGAGACAGTGGTCAAAGTGATTGATTTGTCTGATTTATGTTGCTTCCCAGTCTCTCCCAGTCAATTCAGTCAGGCAATAAACACTCTTTGTGGCATGCACTGTACTATCTATTGATATACTGAAAAACAAACAACAATAAATGTTACTTCCCTCAAGAAGTTTATAATATAATGTGCACAAACAAGCAATAGATCTACAAAGAGGAAATTAACAGAAAGAAGGTAGAATTAAGAATGGTTTAGAGAAAACTTCCAGTAAAAAATGGGATTTTAGTTGGACCTTGAAGGAAGTCAAGAGAGCCAGTAGGAGTAGATGAGAAAGAAGAGAACCCCAGGTATTCAAGACAATCAGAGAAAATGTCTAGGCTTAAGAGACAGTCTATCTTGCTCATGTAAGAGAAAGAGACTAGTGACACTGGATCAAAGAATGCATAACCTAAAATAAGATCTAAGAAGCTTGGAAAGGAGGGGATGAGAAGAGGAGACATAAATTATGAGAACCAAATACCAAACAATGGATATTGTCTTTGGTCCTGGAGGTGATAGCAAACTATTGGAATTTAGTCACTTCATGTAGGCTGCTTTGCCTTCCTTGTTAATAGTAATAGGTTGATACTTGACTCCATGGTAGTCATGTGATGGATTTCAAGGTTGAGCTGGAAATAAGATTAGTTGTTTTGGGAGGAAAAGATGGTGCTATTGCTCAAAGAGCTTTTATGTCTATTAATGGCAATTAATCAATTGTTGTTCTTTGTGTTGATGAAGAAGGCAGGCTTCTCCAAAATGATTTCTCCTGTTAGTGATAGTTGCTGGGCTGGTGATAGGTCTGGTGGTTGTTGGGTTGAAAGTAGGTTTGGTGGTTTAAGGGACATTGCTGTTCAGTTTGGGGTTTTTGGCTGTCCACATCAGTCTCAGTTGAGATAGAAATCAAGGTTCTAGAAGTGGTAATTTGGCTTTCCTGACCCAAACTACCTCCTTTCTCCCTTTCAGGATGCCTTGATGCTTTATCTAGGCCAAATTGCTTTCCCTCTTGCGATTGGTTGACAAGTTGTGAAATTAGCTGTTCCTTTGTTCCCAGGAACTGATGGCTATGAAGAATGTGCTAGAGGCAAAAATGGTTTTATGGGGGTATTGGGTGGAGATTCTAGGGATCCTGTACTTATCCCTCAGAGAAAAGTATTTATTAAAAACAAAGATATTCAAAGTATCTTGCTTCCAGTAGCTAACTGCTGTGTGACTATTATGAACAAAAATGATACATGGGAAATCCTGATAACTATAACTTTTGAGGTGCTCAAAGAATTTAGTATTGCCTATTTTAGTTATGATAAATGTGAACTTTGGTTTCTCACCCTACTTTACATAAGATCTTGTTTTAAGGAATGAGAGAGGATGAAACTGAAAGAGAGAAAGAAGACAGAATATAGAGACACAAAATAGAATACAGACACAGAGAAGGGACTCTTTGCTGCTTGAAGTACCAACATGCCAAGGGCTCAGAACTAAGTGCTGCCTGCTACTGTAAAGGAGCCAAGCCTAGCTGAGCAAATGATTCTAAGAAAAGCAGCTTGAGCTAAAAGCTGAGAAAAATCCAACAGTATGTGTTGGCATCCCCTCCCCCTCCACCAAGATGACTGAATGAAAACAGGGTTTGTATCTATTGCTGTGATTTGCTCCCACACTGACTTGGCTGCTGGGAGCTGACAGAAGGAACAAGCATCCTCTACTGAAAACAGAGCTGGTGGAAAAAAATGAGATGCTTGAGAACTATTTATACCTTGACAGAGGAAACTCCTCAGAACCCAGCTAAGAAAGCAAACAAATAGCTTAACAGAACCTAGGCTTAGGAGAAGTGCTTTTTGTTATAAGAGTATATATAACATTGTCTCCTAGATCAATCAATGAACAAGTAAAACAGGTCAGCCAGTAAAAAAGAAGCTGCATTCATGTTGTAATTTTGGTAGAAAATGACCATCAAGGCTTATAGTACAAAGTTATGAATTGTCCCAGGCACATGTGCTCACAAGTTTATGTTCTCTCTTCCCTACAGACACTATATAAATTGGTAGGAGAATGTGGCCCAAGAATATGGATAATAATTATTAATATTTTTGCTTGCATTCATTTTATTTGTATCCTGTAGGTGTTTTATGATAAGAAGTTATTTTTCTCCTCTTGGCTGATTTGTTTGAAAGGGAGAGGTATCTTAGAGTTTCAGGGGGAACAGTTATGAATTGCAGATATATAGCTTCTTCAAACTAGGTTTATCTCTAAAACGGTAAGAATGAATTATATCAGCATGGCCAATCCCTCAGAGAAATCCCCCTACCTTAGAATGGATACAATCTACTTCTCCTTCTATCACCAATCTTCATCCACATTATGACCTCCAGTCCCTTGACCCCTCAATTCTCTCCCATGCCATCACGAGCTCCTGGATACACTCTCTCCCTTAGTTCAACTCTACACTGTCTTGAGGCCCTTGATTTTTTAAATCATGTTTCCAACTGTGTCCTGCCAAAGACTCAGCCTTTTCTCCTATGCATGTGCTGCTGACTGGTGGTGAAAAAAATCATACAATTGCACTGAGTGGTTCTTCTTCAAATTTATATGGCATAACCTCATCTGGGATCTTACTGCTTACTAGGCAATGTTTTTTTTTTCCTCAATTATAAATTCACTATGCCACTCAATACAGCTCTTTTTAAAATTCATATTCAATTTCCTATGCCTTCCTCTCCCCATCCCACTCTCTCAACTGAGGACCTTGCCTCCTGTATTTTATTGGGAGAAAAATGAGATCATCTGGCAAAAGTTCCCTCTTTTACCCACCTCTTTATCTCATAATAACCAAAAGCCTTCTATAACCATCTTTTCCTTAACCTCTATATCACATAATTAGGTGACCATTTGATTTGCAAAAACCAACTTCACCACACACACAAGTGATTCTATTCTATACCTCTATTCCAGCCTTTCAGAATTAATATTGTCCCCTCTATCATCCCTACTTTTTTATTTATCTTCAATCTTTTCCTCATTGACTGGCTGCTTCTCTCCTGCCTACAGACATTCCTATGTCTTCCCTATTTGAAAAAGCCCTAGTTGATGCCCCACTAATTCTCATCTCATATCTCTCCTGCCTTTTGTGGTTAAACTCCTTGAGAGAACTGTCTACTCTAAGCATTTTCATTCCCAATCCCCTCACTGTCTTCTTAATTCTCTATAGTCTGACTTCTGACCTCATCATTCAACTGAAATTATACTCTTCAAAATAACCAGTGTGATAAGAGAATTTCAGGCTGAACTTTCTTACTTCCATTTACTTAAGATGAACAGGTCACTTAACTGTCTAGACCCTGAAGAATTAAGCTGAAAACATCAAGCTTTAACTTTGGTGATTAACTTATTAGTGATGAGAATTTCTGGCTCAGCTTTATTACTTCTATTTACTTAGGAGAAGCATGTTATATAACTAGCTATAACATTAGTGTTAATCATCTGCAAATTTCAGTTTTATCTCCAGTGTTTAGTGACCAGTTTATTATTTTACCTGCTGTAGATCTCTTTCTGCTATCCATTCTTTGATATTTAAAGCATTTCATTCTTCTTCTGCCCCCAGTAAAGTTCCACTGTATGAAAAGCAATTCCTTTTATTATCAAAACTTACATAATTTAACTTCAGCCTTCATTTGGAGACCAATGGGTTTTTGTACATCATGGGTTTTTACATATTGGTATATTGCTAACTATGATACAACAATACTTTTCAGTAAATCCTTTGACAATTTTTGTATGGTCAAGTGATCTTATAATTTACAAATCAAATGGTCTTTTCTCAATCCTTACTTTTCTTGCCCTCTCTGAAGCTTTTAACATTATAGATCACTATTGCCTCCTAAATACTTCTCCATAGGTTTTCTTGGGGGAGATTATTCTCCAGATTCTCCTCCTAAATGCCACTCCTAAGTCTGTTTTGCTGGGTATTCATTCTGGTAATACCTATAACTAAGGATGATTCAGGGCTTTTTTCTATAGCCTCTTCTGTTCTCTCTCATTTCACTGAATGTTCTTATCACTTCTCCTGAATTTAATTGTCCTCTAGGTTGAGGATACTCTATCTAATTCCAATCTTTCTGCTGGCCTCCAATCTTTCATCTTTATTGGTTCATATTTTCTCAAACTGGATGTTCCCTAGACACTTAAAAATACACAGAAGAGAGCAGAAGAAGCTTCAGAAAGAGACATTGACAAGCTGGGAACTTTTTTTGCAATTAAATTATGACCACTCATTACTATTACTTTTACATTTAATGAGTAATTAAAAAAAACCAAGCAGAATTGATGTAGGAGAGATTCACAGTTTTGAATACAATTCTCTTTTTTGTTCTTTGTAGAGTAAAATGTTCATGTTTGTTGATGGTTAAGATAATAATAGAAAGAATAATTTAAAATATTTTCAAATAGAGATTTTGCTAAATCTTCAAAAATATACCTGTTTCTTTCATTTCTATTCTAATCTCTTAAACTTGATTAATTTTTGTTTTTGTTGGGTTTTTTTTAGCAACAATTTATGTTGAAAGATTGGACCAACAATCCTTGTTCTCAAAGATCTTTTTTGAAAGCATATCTTTTAATTTATTAAGCATACAGAATTAAAACACATATTTCAGAATGAAGGAATTTTAGCTCACAAACAAGTTTACAACAATTATTCATAAAAATAATTAGTTCAAGCAATTAATTTGCATTAGAAACACCTTTAATCAAGTAGAGAAGAGACAGAAGCAAGGTGAGAAGGGCTGAGTGTCACCAAAGAGAGAGGAGAAATAAATGGACACCATATAGTCTGTTGCTACCAGACCTGGAGGTGGCAACTTACAGTACCTTTGGGAAGATAAGATAGAGTAATAAAGATATTTCCCCAAGGTCCCACTGGTCTCTCTTGCTGATATGTATGTGAGCTCTTGGAGATAAACAAAGGAGATTTTCTGAGTTTCTCTGCCCTAAGAAAAAGAAAGAGAGAGAGGTCTCTAAGGAAAGGTGAGAAGGAAATACATAAAAATTTCCTTTCTCAAAAAGAAGCAGCAATTGAAGGAAAAAACCCCAACATATGTCCAAATTAACTGAGAAGGGGAAGTCTAAGAGAAATATACAATTATATAGCATCTACTATGTTCCAGGCACTGTACTTAATGCTTTGGCACTGAATTCACAAGATTTTGACATATATTCTTTAATTCTTCAACATGAAAGCACCTTTTCATGTACATGGGATAGTGAGTCGCTTCAGTTCAATTTTTCAAGCCTGGACATGCTGAGAACCCAAATGTTTTCAAGGGGGTTTAAATTACTCTTGGTTAGAACATTTTTATCTCCATTTCTTGAATAAATTTTTTAACATTTCATAGCATATGACAGTTCAAGGATGTGTTATAGTATTCCATCTCTATAGGAGTAATCCTGCAATTCTGGAACAATTCCATTATTTCATTTTTTTTCAGGATTCATCATTTCCTCAATAGAGGAATGATATAAAAGACCCATTGGAAATTCATTTATTTATTTATTTATTTTTGCTGAGGCAATTGGAGTTAAGTGACTTGCCCAGGGTTGCACAGGTAGGAAATGTTAAGTGTCTGAGACCACATATGAACTAGGTCCTCCTGACTTCAGGGCTGGTGCTCTATCCACTGCGCCACCTAACTGTCCTGATTTTTTTTAATGGCCAATACATTTGTTGAGGGAGATGCTTTACATTCTGTTGAAGATCCCCAGATATTATAAATTGACCTGGACTTCTGACAATAGTTCTGATGTAGCCCTAAATGAAAAAGTGAGTTCTATCAATAAAAATTATTTTCCCACTCATCAATACTTCAGTCTTTGTGTTATTTTTCCCATCTTTCTAGTAACAATTGTCAGCTGATAACTTAGTGGTGTTCTCATTGTTCATTTAATTTCAAGGGTCCTATGCTACATTATAGAGTCGGTTTGTGGGCCTGTGAATGTGTGTGTAGGTCTGTCTGTCTGTAGTATATAGACAAATAGCATAGATGGTTTTAGTGCAGAGTGAAACCTATAGACCAATTCTCAGAATTTTGTTTTATATGAAGAAAAGAATTGGGATTACAAGAAATCAATTATATTTAGATAACAGTTATCAAACTAAGATAGTTAAGAATTCTGTCTTATAAAAAATCAATAATATATCCTTCAACTGCTAGTTATCCTTAATATTTTTGTTTATTTTCTTTTCCCCTAATATATGTTATTCATTTTGTTAAATATTTCTTAATTACATGGAAAATATTTTAACATTATTTTTTTTTAAATTTTGAGTTCCAAATTCTCTCCATATTAGTCATGTTACAAAATAATGCATAGACCAAAAAAATTTTTAAAGCATTAAAAAATATCAGTTCTTTCTTTGGAGAGGGATAGCACTTTTTATCATTAGTCCTCCAAAATTGTTTTGGATCATTGTTTTGATCAGGATAGCTAAATCATTCACATCTGGTCATTGTAAAGTATTACTATTACTGTAAATAATGTTCTCATGGTTCTGCTCACTTTACTTTGTAACAGTTCACATAACACTTCCAATGTTTTTGTTTTGTTTTGTTTTGTTTTGTTTTTTATCTGAAACCATCCTGTTCATCATTTATAACACAAAAGTATTTTATCATCATTGTATATAACAACTTGTTCAGCTATTCTCTAAGTGATGGAAATCCCTTCAATTTTCAGTTTTTTGTTACTACAAAATCCTGATTATATTGATAACATGGTTATCTGCCCCTTCTTTTGCTATTATAAGTGTACTTACAAAACTATATTTCATTTGGAAACAACTATTTCAATATACTTTGACTCTTCCAGTATTCATTTCTGCTTAGTATAGAACCAGATAGCTATAGAAAATATTATGACACATTTAAAGTTCTTGCTCAAAGATCATCCCAATTTTCTATGGAAGGTTCTATAATCCAGTTATGAAACTATATCTTGATGTTCTTATACACATATTAGCAAGAACATAATCAGTATTTATATATACTATGCACACTGGTATGGACTTCAATATATCATTTTTAAAGTAAGCACTCCTGTAAGGAGCCTGATAAGAAAATCCACAGACTTTGCCAAGATAAAGGTCATCTACTGCTGACTACAGGAAGAGACAAGCCTTAATAATTAGTAACTCATGGGAGAAGAGCATTGAGACAACAATGGGTTGGCTTGATATGAACAATTGGAAAGTATTAGGATAATCACTAATTGAAGATCAAACAATAAATAAATCATATCTTCTCTTCATACACCTGAGGATACTAGCTACATATATATATATATATATATATATATATATATATATATATATATATATATATATATATATATATATATATATATATATATATATATATATATATATATTTGTGCTGATAGGTGCTAGGGAAAAACTATGATCATTTGGATGAGAGTAAAGCAAAGTCACCAAGCATTTATTAAGTCCCTGCTCTGTGACAGATACTGAGCTAAGTGTTAGGGATACAAAGAAAAACACAAAACAAGGGTTTTCAGTCTAACAGAAGAGGCATCATGCAAATGATTACATATAAATGAGACACATACAAGGTAAATTAGAGTTAATCAAAGGGGAGAAAATTCTACCATTAAGAGGATGGGGAAAAGGATTCTTGCAAAAGATGAGATATTAGCTGACATTTAAAAGAAGTCAGAGAAGCCAGAAAGCAGAACTGAGAAGGGAGAGAGTTCCATACCTGTGGGACAATGGGAAAAAATTTGAGGAACTGGGGATGGATTATATTGTGCCAGAAATTGTAAGGTATCTAGTGAAACATGATATATGTTCCAGAAGACTGGAAAGATTAAAAGAGGATCAGAATATGAAGGATTTTTAAACTTAGTGTTTTATCTTTGTTCCTACAGCTAATAGTGAGTAAAAAGTTAGTGAAGGGAGACAGGGCCATTGCTAGATGATATACTCAGATCTGCATTTTAGGAATACAACTTGGAGACTTGGGGCAGAAAGAATCAATGGAGAAAGATAAATGTATTCTAAAGACTGTCTGGCAGAGGACCATAAGGAATGATGACTTTCAGAATTAGATTAAAAACAACAAAAAATGAGACACATGCAGGACATAGGATTAGTGTAAATATTCAACTAATAACTGGTGAGAAGTCGCTCCCTACTACAATCAGTATAAGTCATGATTTCTTGACTTGATTTGCCAACAATTTTATTCTTCAAAAGATGAGGGAAGAAATGAGTAAAAATAGTATTCTGGATAGAATTTGAATCAATTAAAATATTGTTTAAACTAATGCAGAATAATAGTTATACCTTAGATTTGATGACATGATTCTATTCAAGAAACATTTTTAGACCCCCTACTTTATGTAGAATATTGTGCTAAGTCATGGAGATGAAAAAAATGAAAGAATCCATGCCCTTGGAAAGTTTATACTTCAGCAGAGGATCACCATCCATAAATGTGATTCATGATTCTCAAATCAGAACTATTGTGATCATAATCGCTTTACAACTTTCCATTTGTATTACTTCTAAATTCATCCTTTATACTCTCTAAAGACCCCCTTATTGTTTCTCTATTAATTCTTGTTCTTCACCTCTCTTCTAATATCACTTTCTTATCTTAACAATATGGATGTTATATTTTTCAATAGTATTTTATTTTTCCAATTACATGCAAAAATAGATTTTAACATTAACATTTGAAGAACCTTATGTTCTATATTTTTTTCCTCTCTCTCCCTTACCACTTTCCTGAGTGAGCAAGTAATCCAATATAGGTTAAACATGCAATTCTTCTAAACATATTTCCATATTTGTTAAGCTTAGCAAAAAAAAAATCAGATCAAATGGGAAAAAACAATCATGAGAAAGGGAAAAAAAAACAAGCAAACAAACAACAACAAAAAGTTGAAAATAATATGTTTTCATCAATATTCATCCTCCATACATCTCTCTCTCTGGATGCAGATGGCATTTTCCACTGGATTCCATATTTGATCAGTTCAGCTATATTCTGTCCTTTACCCTTCACTCATTTGTTCTAGCACTATTCATGTCCTGTCATTCCTAAATCCTGGATCTTCCCCACCATGTATGTTCAATACATATATTCCCTAGCTACTGAAATCTCTGGAGGAGGTTACATCATTATGCTGACTAGATCCAGTACAAATTCATGTATCATGAAAGGTTCATCTGAAATTAAATCAATTACCTCCTTCATTACTGGGAAAAGTAGAAGTTATCCCTTATGTGTTCTCTCTTTTCTCTTACTCCATATTTCAAAAAACTTCACTCATCATCTGTACCTTTATTATTATTTCTAATTAAGATGCAACTGTTTTCCTTACTAAGTCCAATCTCTCTTCCTGCTGTCTTTATCCCACTCTTCATTTGCACTTTTTATCTCATTCATATCTTTAGTCTCTACCTATCTTCTGATGCATTCCTTATTAGTTACCAATATGTCCATTTCTAAACCAAACATAAACTATCAACAATGGAAAATGTTGGCTGTCTCTGACTTATTATGTTTTGGTCTCCATATAGCTACTACATATTTTACTTTTCAGTCATGAATTTCTCTAATGCTATCTTTTGGAATGTTTCTCCAGGGTACTAACATTTATAATATGTAGTGCCCTGCTCACAATCACTCTTCAGAAGCTAATTAACCCCCTGCTTCTAGTTTCTTGCCTTTCTAATCCATCCTTTACTTATGAGCAGGGCTCATCATTGCTGCCACTGGAAAATCAACCCAATTTGGCCTTCACCCTTGAATCCCCTCTGCTATAGAAGCCCAACTCCTGCCTCAGCGCTTCGTCATTCAAGTACAATAATAGTAACAGGCATCATCCATTTTCACCCCAGAGTGGAAGAAATCCAAACAGTTTTGACAAAATCAAAATAGTTTTCCTAAAGCCCAAGTCCAATCCCATCTTCATTCTGTTCAAAAACTATCAATGGTATTTCATTGGTTATTTAGCCAAATTAAGAAAACTCCTTAGCTTATTGATTTAAACCCTTTGCAATCAAGCTCTTCATCACCTTCTCAGTCTTAATTCTTATTACTTTATATCACAAATTCAGCATTCCAACAATGTTCCTCACTGTCTAATCTTATGTAAATGCAACTATATTATTAGCCTCTCCACAAAATCAATATCACTTCTTCTGCCTTCACTAGTTCACACAAACTATTATACTACCTGGAAAGAACTCCTTTCTGAATGTATGAATCTGTGTATGTACAGATTCACAATCATTTCCTGATGTCCCAAGATGTTCATGCTTTCTCCTTTTTCACTTTATTTTTTCCAGTATTACTAGTCCGGAAAATCCAGGGGAAATGATATAAACCTTTGGAATTCATTAATGGATTTTGCTTTGCTCATGATACTTTGATAAGTAAAATGGGGAAAGATTGGCTGGATTCAGATATGACTGAACAATGAATCACAAGCATTAGGGATAATGGAACTTTTAAGGATCTGACCAAAAAGAAAAGCCTATATATAGAAGTAAACATAATGGAAATCTTGAATAGGTATGACCCTGTCATCTCAGAAATCATGGTAGGTAAATAGGAGACATAAAGGGCATAGGCTGACAGATAGTCTTGATTTGAGAGGAACAGAATTTAAAGAGTTCCTAAAATGATAGTCTGAGATGATCTAATTTTTTATAGAGAGATTACAGTGGAGGGAAATCTCTGATGGAATGTCCTAGCACTTTGCCCATGGTCCCTTTGTGTTCAACATTTTAGTCAATGACCTTGATAGAGGTATAGATGTCATGGTAATCAAATTTGAAGGAAAAAAGCCAGAGGGGAAAACTAATACATTGGATAATAGAATTGGGATCCAAAAAGAACTCAACAGGCTGAAATAAAGAACTGAATCTAATAAGGTAAAATTTAGTGGAGATAAAAGAAAAGTTTTATACTTGAGTTTAACAAAAAATCTGCAGAAATATAAGATGTCAGAGATGTGACTAGAAATTAGTGCATAAAAATATTCAGGAATATTTGTGGATTGTGGACTACATGGATCACTAATATGATATGGCAGTCCAACTCAATAAACAATGAACAAAGAGCTATCTGCAGGGTGCAAAGATTAGGTTGGGGGATGGGATGATAATAATATAAAAATTTAAATAAGATGTTTGTTTAATTTGCTGTCAAGCATCTTACAGTATTGTATAGGAATGAAAGTCACTTATAGATGACCCTAATTAACAATAGCATATGATAAGTACATTCAAATTATAAAATTATGAACCACAGAAGTTCTGAGGTGGAAGGTTCTTACTGAGAGATATAAAGAACAGGGAAGACTTCATAGAGGATTGTTATTGAGCAGAGAGAGTTCAAGCAAGCAACAGAAAGAAAGAGAAAGAAAGAAAAAGAGAAAGTCGGAGTCAGAAACTTAAAAGGACAGAGAGGGCACGTTTATTAAGCATGTTCCAGGAACTGTGTCAAATACTGAGGTAAAAATATAAGCAGGACAGCCCCAGCTTTCAAGGAGTTCATATTCCAGTTAGGGAAGAAAACATATAAAACAGAGCTAGGAGGGTTTGGGATGATATAATTACTTGGTGCCTTTCTTTGGAGTCAATTGATAACCAGGAAATAAGTTAGAGGCTTGGTTCCCAGCAATAAAAGGCCATAGGCCATCTATCAGAAGGTAAGTGCTTCCAGGGGTAAAATCCAAAGATTCCAGAGGTAGAATCCTCTGATCCACCTTTGGTGACTACCTGTTACCTAACTCGCACTTTGGTTCCTGTAGCATTCACAGCAGCTATATCCTAGTAAAGCTATCTCTGCAGACAGGCTAAAAACCAGATTGAGGATAATCAATAGGACACAAACCCATCAATGAGATATCTACCCCAATTTCTGAATACTTTCCCTGGCGAGATGGATAATAGTCTGTTCCAATGGCTATGCAAGCAGCTGAAGCAAATGTTGTGAAGTTCTAAACTCTTAGAGTTTAGTCAAGCATCATAGATGACCTTGACATCCCAGTCCATCGCCAGGAATCTTGACTTTTGTCCTGTCACTATATTTTGATGACTATGGAAGAAAGAATGAGACTGACAGCTTTGCACAATTCTTTCTCATTTAAGACATTCCACCACTCTGCCTCACTTAAATCCAGTTGACACTCAAGTAAAACATGACCCATAACATTGGAATTCATTGGTCATCTTCAGAAAATGACAAACAACATCCCTATGAGATGCCTTCCAAGATATACTGAAATTGCTCAACATTAAGACACATTCATATTCCTTATTTAAAGTCATTTTCTCTACTATTACTATAAACCCTAAATCCACTTCTTCAGTTCCCAATTTCTATATTCCCCTCACTCTTTCTGACTTCCTCATTGCCTGATCATACTATGCAAACATGAATTGTCTATAATTTATTTGTCTCTAAGTCCAACAACTATGAACTGGGTGTTTTAATCAAGCAATTCAATTTAATGTAATTTCTAATAATTGTGGCTGTTCCAAAATGGAAGGATTTGTCTTTGAAAGGGACTAAGTTATCTTTCACTGGAGGTAGTCAAGCAAAGAGTAGATGACACTTGTCAATCATATTGTGAAAAAAATTCTGGATGTGAGGGAGAGCCAAACATGGGGTGAACAACATAAGGAGTCCTCCAATTGTTTGAGTCTAATATTATTTCATTCACCTTTAATTTAAGCTCATCTGTTAGAGTGTACACTCTTTGTAATAGAGATTATTTAATGTATTTGCATACAAGGTGCCTTTCCTAGAGATGGACACATGGAAAGTACTTATTAAAAGCTTCTTGTTTTGTTTCTCTCCATTTGTTTACCAACAGTGATAATAATATGGAGGACTAAGTATTGACTAGACCAACTGATGATATTTTCACAAGTGAGTAAGGGATATCAATTTCCCCCAACTGTAAAAGAAAATATACCAAAGTGTATGCTCTAAGGGATGGGAAAATGAGTCAGTTATATTGATTAAAATGGTCATCTCTAGAGTATATTTAATCACAACTTTCATCATTATTTCTTTTTCTTCTGTGATACACACTGTGTAGGAGGTTTATACCACATGAATTGTATACCTAAACCAATATGCACTGACTGTTATCAGAGGATCTGGGTTCAAATCTACTTCTGAAGCTTTACTATCTTGTGTGAGCTTTTACAAGTTATTTAACTTCTGTCCTCCATTGCATCTTCTATAAAATGAAGACGTTAGACTTCATGAGTTCTTAGCCTTTTTAATTAAGGTAACAAACCCCTTTGGTAGACCATAATCTTTTCCTCACAATGCTTTCTGTATTCAATTTTTTGAAACTTGAAGGAAATGCTAAATTTCATTTAAAACTTAGTGAGAAAAAAAATGAATTAATTTTCCCATTCAAATTTACAGACACCTTGAAATCTATCCTTAGATATAAGGTAATGAATTCCTGGAGTGTATGATCTTTAAGGTTCCTAGACCTAGGACCTTATGATCACCTGTCAGCTATAAATACTTATTTTGCCATAGTGATCATTTCAATAGAGAAAGGTAAGGAATAAAAAAGAATAAAGTTACTATAGCTTCCCTACTATTGCTCAGAGAGATATATCATAGGCAGGATAAAACACATTGTATGTCCTCTTCTACCGCTATGCATTTTAGTGCTCTAGTCTCTCTCCTCTTACTGACAGTACACTAAAAATGAGAAGATATCATATAAAAATAGACCAGTGTGATTGATGGTCATACTTCTAGAAATAACAAAGTTCTCATTTGGGGATTGTGTTTTGTGGCCAGTGAGGATTCTCTATAACTAACAACCCAAACCTGCTACATTGCTGTCTTCCTATCATCTTCTAATTAAGCCACTTTACCTTATTCCTACTTTCCGTTGCTAATTTTGGCACTAGTAATTAAGTCAAAGATACCATGCCCTGATAAGGTCATGTCAATCAATTTCTTTATAGTTCCATTCACTATTTTTCTATCTTCCTAGTCCAAAAAATCCCTTCATTACCACCATTCCCTCATATGTGCTGTTTTCCCTTATTAAATGTGAGCTCCTTGAGAGCAGGGATTATATTTATTTCTCTATTTGTATTCCTAGCACTAAGCAAAATTCCTGGCACATAGTATGTACTTAATAATTTCCTTTTTCAATCACTCACTTATTCATTTATTCTTCACTTCATGTTCTCCTTCATGCTCCAGTACTCAAAAATTTTAATGTACTTGGCTGGAGAATAATATATTTATTTCTAATCTTTTTACTTTTCTATTTTCAGAGAAATTATTTCTTGATGCATAAAATAACTAGAAACTAGAAACACTGAAAGAAGGCTCTGTAGTGACATGGAAAGAACAGTGACTCTGGAGTAAGAAGTGCTGAATTCATATCCAGCCTCTGATATTTATTATTTCAAGCAAGTCATTTTACTACCACACAGTTCAGTTTATTTATCTATAAAATGTTATGTAAAAATTCTATGGTCCCTTTTTTCTCTAGATTTGTCATCCTCTGATAAGGAATAGACATAGGGATAGAGGTAAAGGAGAGGAATTCACAAGCATAATTTTGTTCAATACTTATTGCTAAGAAAGGTATTTAGCTAGCTTTCTCCAGTGTATAAAAAAGGAAATAATTAATGTATTTTTTTGTATAAAATTTTTGAGCCCTTCATTCAAAAATGCTTCAGGGTATATATAAGCTAAATGATATCATTGCATAAAACACTTAAATCAGCTGACAGCAGCAATATTAATATATTCAGAGAAAAAAAAACTAGCATCATAAAACACCATGTCTTCCATTATATTCTCTAAATAAAGAAACCATTAAGATGGCTCTTCCCATCGTTCCATAACATAGCAATTGAAAGAAAATTGCTTTAAAATTGATCTAATATTCTTGATCAAATTTTTAATTATTGTCTCTTCATACTTAGTTTTTTCAATGGACTTTACTCATCTCCCATAGGAAAAAGGGAAAGTGAAGTAGGCATTTAAGAGATATTGAATGGGAGGACTCCAAACATGGAAAGGAATGCTTAATACTGTACCACAACATATACCATTAATTTGCTTCACAGATTTAATTTGTCTCTTCCTTTACTGCTAAATACTTTGAATAATTATTTCATTTTGCACTAAGGGAATAAGGATAAATAAAAGACACCTAAAGGCAACTAGATGTCACAGTGCCCTGAAGTCAGGAGGACCTGAGTTCAAATTTGGCCTCAGATACTTAATACATTCTAGCTGTGGGATCCTAGGCAAATCACTTAATCCCAATTGCTTCAGAAAAAAAAAGTTTTTTATTCAGTTAGGACTTACAATATGTTAAAATTGTTTGTGTATTCTAGTAGTCAATATATCAAATCCAAATTGAAATACTTAGGTGGATAAAAAAAAAAAAAAACTAACACATGACTAAGTTCAGGGTAGAAAGAGAGAACAAAAGTATATACAGGTGAGAAAATAGGATAGAGGGGAAATACGGAGCTGGTAATCATAATTGTTAATGTGAATGGAATGAACTTTCCCATAAAATGGAAGCAAATGGCAGAGTAGATTAAAAACAGAATTATACAATATGTTGTTTATGAGAAACACATTTGACACGGACAAACACAGAGTAAAGGTAAAAGACTGAACAGAATGTATTATGCTTCAGTTGAAGTAAAAAAAAAAAAGGCATGGGTAGTAATAGTGATCTCAGATAATGCAAAAGTAAAAATAGATCTTATTAAAAGAGAGAAGGGGGAAAAGTAGATCTTGATAAAGGGTACAGTAAATAATGAAGTAGTATGATACAGAATGTGTATGCACTAAGTGGCAGTGCAGACAAATTTCTAGAAAAGACTTTAAGGCAGTTACAGGAAGAAATAGACAGCAAAACTGTTCTAGTCTCAACCTTCCCCATTCAGAATCAGACAAATCTAACCACAAAACAAACAAGAAAGAAAGTAGGGAGGTTAATGTAATGCTAGAAAACCTAGATATGATAGACCTCTGGAGAAAATTGAATAGTGTCAGAAAAGAATATACCTTTTTCTCAGCAGTACGTGGCACTTACACAAAAATTGGCCATGTATTAGGGCATAAAAGTCTCACAATCAAATGCAAAAAGATGGAAATATTAAATGCTTCCTTTTCAGACTACAATGCAATAAAAATTATATTCAATAAAGGGCTGGGGAAAGATAGATTTAAAATCAATTAGAAATTAAATAATCTAATTCTAAAGAATGAGTGGGTCAAACAATAAAACTTAGAAATACTCCAAATTTCATTCAAGAAAATGACTATAATGACCAAAACCTATGGGATACAGCCAAAGCAGTTCTTAAGGGAAACTTGATGTCTCTAAATCGCTCCATAAATAAAATAGGGAAGAAGGAGATCAATGAATTAGATATACAAAAAAAAAAAAAAAAGCTAGAAAAAGAACAAATTAAAAAGCCCTAATTAAATACCAAAATAGAAATTTTGAAACTCAAAGAGATTAATAACATAGACTAAGAAAAATATTGATCTAATAAATCAAACTAAAACTTAGTTTTATGAAAAAACTAACAAAATAGATAAATCTTTAGTTAATTTAATCAGAAAAAAGAATTTTTTAAAAATCACCAGCATCAAAAATGAAAGGGGTGAACTTACCACAAATGAAAATGAAATTAACACAATTCTTAGGTACGATTTTGCCCATCTCTATGTTAGCAGTTCTGACAATCTAACCAAAATGGATGAATATTTACAAATACAAATACCCCAAGTTAACAGAAGAGAAAATAAAATACTTAAATACTCCTATTTTAGAAAAAGAAATTGAACTAGTCAATAATGAACTCCCTAAGAAAAAAATCTCTAGGGCCAGATGAATTCACAAGTGAATTCTACCAAATGTTTAAAAAACAATGAATTCCATATAGTACTAGAAACGCTAGCCTCGGCAATAAGAGCCGAGAAAGAGATTCAAGGAATTAGAGTAGGAAATGAGGAAATCAAACTATCACTTTTTGCAGATGACATGATGGTATACTTAGAGAACCCCAAAGACTCTGCTAAAAAACTACTAGAAATAATTCAAAATTTCAGCAAAGTGGCAGGATACAAAATAAATCCACATAAATCCTCGGCATTTTTATATATCACTAACAAAATGCAACAGCAAGAGATACAAAGAGAAATTCCATTCCAAACAAATGTTGAGAGTATAAAATATTTGGGAATCCATCTACCAAAGAAAAGTCAGGAATTATATGAGAAAAATTACAAAACACTTGCCACAAAAATAAAATCAGATTTAAATAATTGTAAAGACATTCAGTGCTCTTGGATAGGCCGAGCGAATATAATAAAGATGACAATACTCCCCAAACTAATCTATTTATTTAGTGCTATACCAATCAGACTCCCAAGAAACTATTTTAATGACCTAGAAAAAATAACAACAAAATTCATATGGAAGAATAAAAGGTCAAGAATTGCAAGGGAACTAATGAAAAAAAACTCAGAGGAAGGTGGTCTAAGTGTACCTGATCTAAAGCTATATTATATAGCAGCAGTCACCAAAACCATTTGGTACTGGCTAAGAAATAGACCGGTAGATCAGTGGAACAGATTAGATACAAAGGACAAAAAAGGGTACATCTATAGCAATCTAATCTTTGACAAACCCAAAGATTCCAACATTAGGGATAAAAATTCATTATTCGGAAAAAACTGTTGGGAAAACTGGAAATTAGTATGGCAGAAATTAGATATGGATCCACACTTAACACCATATACCAAGATAAGATCAAAATGGGTACATGATTTAGGCATAAAGAGGGAGATAATAAATAGATTAGAGGAACAGAGGATAATCTACCTCTCAGACTTGTGGAGGAGGAAGGAATTTATGACCAGAGGAGAACTAGAGATCATTATTGATCACAAAATAGAAGATTTTGATTACATCAAACTAAAAAGTTTCTGTACAAATAATACTAATGCAAACAAGATTAGAAGGGAAGTAACAAATTGGGAAAATATTTTTAAAAACAAAGGTTCTGACAAAGGTCTCATTTCCAAAATATATAGAGAACTGACCCAAATTTATAAGAAACCGAACCATTCTCCAATTGATAAATGGTCAAAGGATATGAACAGACAATTCTCAGAGGAAGAAATTGAAACTATATCCACTCACATGAAAGAGTGTTCCAAATCACTACTGATCAGAGAAATGCAAATTAAGACCACTCTGAGATACCACTACACACCTGTCAGATTGGCTAAGATGACAGGAACAAATAATGACAAATGTTGGAGGGGATGTGGGGAAACTGGGACACTAATACATTGCTGGTGGAGTTGTGAAAGAATCCAGCCATTCTGGAGAGCAATCTGGAATTATGCCCAAAAAGTTATCAAACTGTGCATACCCTTTGACCCAGCAGCGCTACTACTGGGATTATATCCCAAAGAAATACTAAAGAGCGGAAAGAGACATATATGTGCCAAAATGTTTGTGGCAGCTCTTTTTGTTGTAGCTAGAAACTGGAGGATGAATGGATGTCCATCATTTGGAGAATGGTTGGGTAAATTGTGGTATATGAAGGTTATGGAATATTATTGCTCGGTAAGAAATGACCAGCAGGAGGAATATAGAGAGGCCTGGAGAGACTTAAATCAACTGATGCTGAGTGAAATGAGCAGAACCAGAAGATCACTGTACACTTCAACAACAATGCTGTATGAGGATGTATTCTGATGGAAGTGGAAATCTTCAACATAAAGAAGATCCAACTCACTTCCAGTTGATCAATGATGGACAGAGGTAGCTGCACCCAGAGAAGAAACACTGGGAGGGGAATGAAAATTGTTAGCACTAATATCTGTCTGCCCAGGTTGCATGTACCTTCGGATTCTAATGTTTATTGTGCAACAAGAAAGTGATATTCGCACACATGTATTGTACCTAGACTATATTGTAACACATGTAAAATGTATGGTATTGCCTGTCGTCGGGGGGATGGAATAGAGGGAGGGGGGGTAAATTGGAAAAATGAATACAAGGGATAATATTATAAAATATATATATATATATATAATAAAAAAAAAAAAAAAAAAAAAACAATGAATTCCAATACTTTATAAAATATTTGGGAAAATAGGTAAAGAAGGAATACTGCCAATATGGCACTGAAACCTAAACCAGGAAAGGCCAAAACAGAGAAAGAAAATTACAGGCCAATCTTCCTAATGTATATTGATGCAAAAACTTAAAATGAAATATTAACAACAGCAACTTATCAGTGTGATAATACATTATTACCAAGTAGGATTTAAGTAATGCAGGGCTGGTTCAATATCAGGAAAACTATTACTATCATTGACCATATCAATAACAAAACTAACAGACTTCATATGATAACTCTTAATAGATGCAAAAAAGCTTTTGAGAAAATACAGCATCCATTCCTATTAAAAACATTTGAGAGCATAGGGATAAAGGAAGCTTTACTTAAAATAATAAGCAGTATCTATCAAAAAACCTACAGCAAACATTAGTTGTAATGAGGAGAAGCTGGACACTTTCCCAATAAAATCAAGAGTGAAATAAGAATTTTCATGACCACTACTATTATTCAACAATGTACTAGAAATGTTGGCTTTAGCAATAAGAAAAGAAAAGGAAATTAAAGAAATTAGAATAGATATTGAGGAAATAAAACTATCACTCTTTGCAGATGATATGATGATATACTTAGAGAATCCTAGAAAATCATCCAAAAACTTACTGGAAACAATGTACATCTTTAGCAAAGTTGCAGGATACAAAAGAAACCCACACAAATCATCGGTATTTCTATATTTTACTGACAAAGCCCAATAGCAAGAGATAGAAAGAGAAATTCCATTCTAAATTACTATAGACAAAATAAAATACTTGGGGATCTACTTGCCAAGACAAATCCAAGAACTATATAATGACAATTATAAAACACTTTTCACACAAATAAAATCAGATCTAAATAATTGGAAAATATCAATTATTTATAGCTAGATGGAGCTAATATAATAAAAATGGGAATCCTGCCTAAATTGTTCTATTTGTTCAGTGCTATACCAATCAAACTGCCAAAACATTATTTTATACAACTAAAAAAATAATAGAAAAATTCATCTAGAAGAAAAAAAAATCAAGAATATTAAGGTAAATATTGAAAAAAAATCTACAAAGTATTGTGGCATAGCATTGCCAAACCTAAAACTATATTATAAAGCAGCAGTCATCAAAACCATTTGGTACTGGTTAAGAAATAGAGTGGTGCATCATGGAATAGATTAGATACACATGACACAATAAGCAAGGCCAATTTGATAAACTCCCAAACTCCTGCTTCTAGAATAAGAACTCATGATTTGATTAAAATTACTGAGAAAAGCAAGATGGTGGAGAGGAGGCAAACAGCTACTTGAGCTCTGCGTTTTCTCTCAGAATTTACTTCATTACAAGCTTCTGAATTAATGCTTGACTAGAAAAGAACCCACAAATAATCACCAACAGAAGACATCCTTGAAATTCGCCAGAAAAGGTCTGTATTTGCTAAGGGGGGAGGAGGGGCGGAGTGGATGAACAGACTGGGGGCAGACTGAGGGCAAGCAGCGAGAGCCAGACAGGCAGCTCACACAGCTCAGACTGGAGGGGGCAGGGGTGCGATCTCTTCCTTTTCTGCGAAATGACTTTTACCCCAGTGTGGATATTCCATCTTGGCAGCAAGCCAGAAGCAGGCAGAGAAGGTGTAAACACCAGAGGTAAAGAATAAAATCACTATTGATCAGAGAAATGCAAATTAAGACAACTCTGAGACACCACTACACACCTGTCAGATTGGCTAAGATGACAGGAACAAATAATGATGAATGTTGGAGGGGATGTGGAAAAACTGGGGCACTGATGCATTGTTGGTGGAACTGTGAATACATCCAGCCATTCTGGAGAGCAATCTGGAATTATGCCCAAAAAGTTATCAAACTGTGCATACCCTTTGATCTAGCAGTGCTACTACTGGGCTTATATCCCAAGGAAATACTAAAGAAGGGAAAGGGACCTGTATGTCCCAAAATGTTTGTGTCAGCCCTTTTTGTAGTGGCTAGAAACTGGAAAATGAATGGATGCCCATCAGTTGGAGAATGGTTGGGTAAATTATGATATATGAATGTTATGAAATACTATTGTTCTGTAAGAAATGACCAACAGGATGAATACAGAGAGCCTTGGAGAGACTTACATGAACTGATGCTGGGTGAAATGAGCAGAACTAGGACATCATTATACGTTTCAACAATGATACTATGTGAGGATGTATTCTGATGGAAGTGGATATCTTCAACACAGAGAAGAGCTAATCCAATTCCAATTGATCAATGATGGACAGAATCAGCTACACCCAGAGAAGGAACACTGGGAAATGAGTGTAAGCTGTTAACATTTTTTTTTGTTTTTCTCCCCAGGTTATTTTTACCTTCCGAATCCAATTCTTCCTTTGCAACAACAACAACAACAAAATTTGGTTCTGCACATATATATTGTACCTAGGATATACTATAACATTTAATATGTATGGGAATGCCTGCCATCTAGGGGAGGGAGTGGAGGGAAGGAGGGGAAAAATTCGGAACAGAAGAAGTACAAGGGATAATGTTGTAAAAAAAAATTACCTATACATATGTACTGTCAAAAATGTTATAATTATAAAATTAATTTTAAAATTACTGGGAAAACTGGAAAATGTGTCAGAAACTCAGCATAGACCTACATCTCATACACTATACCAAAATAAGGTCAAAATGGATATATGATTTGAGCATAAAGGATAATACCATAAATAAATTGAGAGAGCAAAGAATATTTATCTATCATATCTTCAGAGAAGGGAGAAATGTATGACTAAAGAAGAACTAGAGAACATTATGAAAAGCAAAATGGACTACTTTGACTACATTAAATTAAAAATGTTTTGCACAAAAACCACAATAGAAACAAGATTAAAAAGGAAGTATAAAGCTGGGGGGGGGGAAATCTTATAGCCAGTGTTACTAATAAAGGTCCCATTTCTAAAATATATAAAGAACTGTCAAATTTATAAGAATACAAGACATTCCCCAATTGATAAATGGTCAAAGGATATGAACAGACAATTTTCAGATGATGCAATTAAAGCCACTTATAATTTTATGAAAAAAGCTCTAAATCAGTATTGATTAGAGAAATGCAAATTAAAACAACTCTGAGGTATGAAGTGCCACTTCACACCTGCAAGATTGGCTAAGATGACAGGAAAAGATAATGATAAATGTTGGAGGAGATGTGAGAAAACTGGGACACTAATGTGTAGTTGGTGAATTTGTGAAATGATCCAACCATTCTGGAGAGCAATTTAGAACTATGCCCAAAGGGCTACAAAACTGATTCCTTTGACCCAGCAATGCCATTACAAAGGGCTAAATCCCTAAGTCCATATCATAAGGAAATCATAAAGGTGGGAAAAGGAGCCACATATGCAAAAATGTTTGTAGCAGCTCTTTTTGTGATAGCAAAGAATTGGAAAAGGCACAGATGCCCATAAATTGGGGAATGGCTGAACAAGTTATGGTACATGAAAGTAATGGAATATTATTCTTCTATAAAAAAGGATGAACAAGCTGATTATAGAAAGACCTGGAAAGATTTACGTGAACTGATGTTGAGCAAAACAAGCAGAATTAGGAATCCATTGTACACAATAACAATAAGAATGTGCAATGATCAACTATGAAAGATTTGGTTCTTTCCAGTGGTTCAGTGATCCAAAGCAATCCCAACAGAGTTAGGACAGAAAATGCTATCTGCATCCAGAAAAAGATCTGAGGAGGAGACTGAATATAAATCTTTTTTTTTTTGTTGTTGTTGTTGTTCTTTTTTTTCTGTTCTTTTTTATCTCTCCCATAGTTTTTCCCTTTTGCTCTGATTTTTCTCTCCCAACATAAAGCAAAAATAAAACACTGTGGAGTGTGTGTGTGTGTGTGTGTGTGTGTGTGTGTGTGTGTGTGTGTGTGTGTGCATTTTGTGCTTCAAGATAATAGACGACTCTGAGAGTATATGAAGCCATTATCTAACACAATAAAAACAATTCTCATTTATATTGCTCAATTTCTTCTTTGTTTAGTTGCTTCTCCTCTCCCAACCCCTCCCCTTTATCAAAATACCTTTCTAAATATAATTTCATTTATCTCTTTGATTCTCTAGCACCTAACAGTGTCTTACAAAATATTTGCTTAATAAATGCTGATTGATTAAAGTTATAAAGTCTACAATTTGTATTTTGTGAAAAGAACCTCTCAGATTTGACTGGTATTAAAATAACAGAGGGAAATGGAATGAAGAGAAACTGCCCAATTTCTTGTCTCATATCACTCTTCTCTCACAGGATTACCAATTTAATTGAAGTCTTCCTCAACTCTCACCTAGAATGTTGCAGCAGTCTCTTAACTGGTCTCCCTGCCTCAAGTTTCTCCCCTTTCTAACCCATCTTTCACATAGCTACAAAGTAATTTTCCTAAAGTCCAATCTAGCCATGGAATTCCTCCATAGTCAATAAACTCCTATGGCTCCCTATTGCTAGTAGAATTAAATTTAATCTTCTCTAAACAGTATTTAGAACTTTTCATTAGCCTATCCCAAACTGATTTTCCAGGCACATTACATGACAGGCTTTAATGTGCTCTATGGTTTAGCTAAATTAGCCTTGTTACTATTCTTCACATACTCCACATTTTATCTCCTCCATTCCTGGAATGGTTTCCCTTTTACTTCTAACTTTTAGAATTCCTAATTCTTTTGAGACTCAGCTCAAGGGCCTTTTTCCTCATTTCCACTTTCACTTCAGATGATAGCTTTATTGTAAATAAAAGGCTCTAAGTGAATATCTTTTCTTCTCACTGAGGTTGATGGGGCATTGAATGTTGGAGTTTGAAGCCTGCCAGCCTATGACTGGAGAACTGGTTCAGGGACTTGTTAGTTTTCAGACTGGGAAAGCACAGTAGGGTAGTACTAACTCCAAGTTGTTTTGATATATTTTCATTATTCTGAAATATAGCATTCACACATATGTTTTTGTAATTGATCTTAGAGGAACACAGAAGTAAAAATTTAAAAAAATGAAAGGAAGAATTAGTCAAAAGGAAAGTTATAAACCATTGATCTTATTGATGAATTTACTAACTCAGACCCTCATGCAGACAGGAAAACGTAATTGTCTATAAACACATGGCACCAAGGAGAAAATGACAAGTACTTTTAGAATCAGGGAAACAGTATTCCAGAGCATAGGGGACATATGATTTTTGAGTGCTACACATGGCAGATGAGGATCAATATTTGAATGACACTCATATGTTCAGGACCCTGACTGCTATATAGGGCCAAGGACTGATTTTATTTACACTTACTAGTCATACTAAAAAACAAAAAAATCAATCACTTCTTTGATCCAATTTCTACTTTCCACAAGAGTGCTTCATCCTTACTCTTCCCTGCCAAACTTTTAAAAATTGTTTTCAATTTTCTATTTCCTCTTCCTTACTACCCATTTGTTCTTGAAATCCTTGTTCTTGATCACCCATTTCTTCCACTCTATTCAAAAGGCATTTCCCAAGCAATACAAAATTTGAAAAATCCTGTGGTCTCTTTTTCTGTTTTCATTTTCCTTGACCTCTCTGAAGCACTCTGAAGAACAGTGTTGATCACCTCTTTTTTCTCCTCCTGAATATTATAGAACTTCTTTTTGTTCTTATCATTTTAGGTCATTCTTTTTCTGTTTCCCTTTTTCTCACTCATCCTCCCATTTATCAACTGTGAGTATTCTACCAGAAATCTCTGCTCTGGTCCATGGACATAGCTTCAACTTTCTCCTCTATGCAGGTACCTGCCAAATCTGTAGCCCTGTCCTCATTCCTGAACGTCAGTCCCATATCATCCAACTTTTTAGTGTGCTAAAAATTGCTGCTTGGATTATCCATGGATACTTTAATGAATTAATCATTCATTCCCTGTGTCCAAAACTGAAACCATCTTCTCTCCTCAGAATCAATACCTGTTACTAAATTCTCTATTTTTATTGAGGTTATGACTATTGTCCCTATTACCTTCTTGTTATTCTCAATTCTTACTACTCTTTTACCTCATACATCCAAGTCAGCAACCAAGTCCAATTCATTCTTCTTTTCAAATATATCTTGATTTTCTCCTATCAATTCCTATTACCATCATCATAGCTCTTTCCCATAATAGCTTATCCTTTTTCCTGAACCGTAATATATAGGTAACTGATATCCAATTTCAGCTGCATGCCACTACCAAAATAAATTTCCCAATACATAAGTCACTCTCCTGCTTTAAAACTTAAGAGAATGGTTCCCCAATTAAATTATTTAGTTGGCATTCAGTGTCTTATGGTTTGAATTTGTATTTCTCTCCTTATTGTACATTATTCCACATACTCTACCTTTAAGTCAAGATGAGCAATTTACTTTGCCATTCTCTTGAGCCCTTAGTTATTTTTGCTCCTTTGCAATTGCTACCTCTGCTACCTAGAATATCACACACACACACACACACACACACACACACACACACACACACACACACACATTCCCCCTACTGAAATTCCTTCTTTTAAGACCTAGTTCTGGTTCTATCTCCCATATGAAAGCTTCCCTAGTTCCCCTGGCTACAAGAAATTTCTACTTCAAATTTTGTATATCTCCCTTGGATCTCTCTTAAGTACTTTTCTATCATATTACAAGTTACATTATTATTATTATCTGTGAATTTATTTTATCTCCTTTTGGAATACAAACTCCTTGAAAGCAAGGGCTATAAATTTCTTCAATTTTGGTCTCCAGTGCCTAAATCTTAGTTATTTCTTATGGCATGAACAGAATTGAGTAAAAAACTTCAGAATCTTTGACACCATAATATTCTATCATAGAAGAAGAGCATGAAAGTAGACATTTGCTAAGACAGACGTTAGCAAGGGAATATAGGTTAAAAGAAGTAGACAAGAATTCTTCATAGTCAAAGCAAAAGGACCAAATACTCAGGAACCCAATCACTCAAACTATTCATCAATGATTAGACATTAATTAGGTATCAATTAGATACTCAGGAATTCGAGCAACATTCAGGAAGACAAGCAATTCAAGAGAACAAGGGAAGCATTTTTATGGTACCTATCATGTGCCAAATACTATGCTACATGCTTTAAACATGCTAATATTATTTCCAATTTTACAGTTGAAGAAACTGAGGTGGAGAATGCTTAAATGATTTTCCTGGGTCAAAAAGCTGGTAAATATCTGAGGCCTGATTTTAACTCCAGTCTTCTTGACTTCAGGCACAGCATTCTAGCCACTGTACCACCAGATGTCTCTAAAATCAAGGTTCCAAGTACAAAAGAACTATTAAGTGAACCTCCTTCTAAGGTAAAGTCAGATTTGATCCAGAGATTTGTATATCTTCTTTAAAGACGAAAATTTATCCATGATTGTATCGTCTAGAGAAAAACAGTGGTGAGTTTTGATAGTCCAGGATTCTTAATTAGAAATTTTTCCTCTTTTTTATCAACAAGTTAAAACAGAGTTGCTAGTAAAGCCAAATAAACGTCAAGGGATGCAAATTAATAGAATATAACTTATATGTCTAAGAAACTGATAAGGTTTAGAACATTAAATAAGATTGCAAACAGACTAGACAATCTAGGGGAAGAAAAAAGGGTAAGGGAAAATATTATTAAAGAAATGAAAATCAGAAAACCAGGCATAGTATATTCTCTAATTTAAAAGTCTTCAAAATCACTACAACTATTGTTTTTGACTTGAATAAAAAAGAAGAAATAAGCCTAACTTCAGTATCTAAAATGCCATGCAAAGCCCCACTTCCCCCATACACACACACACACACACACACACACACACACACACACACACACACACATACACACACACACTCTTATACACACTCACACACATATTTCTACCTGCTGAATTTCTTTTCTTGAAGATCTGGCTCAGTTCTGCCAATATATCCTTATTATCCAATATTCATATTTTGAATACCACTTTGAACCTCTCATATGCTTATATATCATACTTTGTTCTATTATTATCTCAGTAATCTTTGGAGAATAGTAAAGATTTAAAGGAAAGCTCTCACGATTCAATTAATAAGGTCTGATCAGGGAAACATTCTCAAAGCACTCCATCTCAGAATAAGGGATAAATCCTCCAGAAGATATATGATACAGTTAAGCTACTAGTACTGAAGTTGGTAAGTTGTAAAAGACAGTAGGCTAAAGACAAGCTGGAGAGTTTCATGCAAAAACTAGCTATTGATGTAAGGAGCAAGAAGATATAATATGTTATTGCCTATTTTAGTTTTTTTTTTTTTTTTTTTTTTTTTTTTTTGCTAACTATATGTTAAGATTAATTATTTTGACAATCTGAAGAAGTGAAAGGTCTGTCATCTAAATTTCAGTACTCTGAAGAAAAACCTCAGATCACCCAGTGCTAGATATAGGTCAGAGTCCATTCCAAACATAATATTGCCCTCAACTCAGGAAGACAGAAAAATTCAGAAAGTCTCAGTCAAAAAAACCCTTAATTTTTAAAATGTGCTTTAAAAAAATTTCCTTCTAATTCTTCCAAGGTGCCACTAGAGCTGAAAGCAAAAGCAGAGGCTCTTAACATTAAATCAGTTTAAAAAAAATTATATTTATGACTTTGACTGGATGTAAAGGTGACATTTTTAAAGGTTAAACTAGGTCAATTAATTGAAAGTATCACATGCAAAAAAAAAAAATCAATTCAATCATCCTAAAAATAAACAAGTCTTATTTCTTAGTTATTTTTATTCTCAAAAAGCATTCCCTAATGTAAAGTGTTCTAATTTGGCAGATTAAAAAAGGATGACTATTTTTTCAACAAAGAGACAACTTGGCATAGCAAAGTTATAATGATGGAATATTTTTAATAATAAAAATGAACTCAAATTGAAACACACATTTTCAAAGGTTTGTTGGTACTAAGAGGGATTTTTTGTTTGTTTAGGTTTTTGTTTTTGTTTTTGTTTTTTGTTTTTGCTTTATAGTTAAACATTGAATTTGGCATGATGATTCATCAATTGAGTGCCATATTTATTAAAAAAAAAAGATTGAAGTTCAATGGGAGGATGCTATGACATTAAGGAGGACAGTGATAAGTAAAAGTCCAGGAACAGGGACTAACTCCCCAAGATGAACAGGAATGTAGTGATGTCTCCCCTGTCCTATGTTTCTTTCATCAATCAGTATTCATAATTCAAGGAACTAATATTCCTCAGGAGGAAAAGTCTTTTTTAAAAGGGGAGGGCATATTTTAAATCATACTAATCAGTTGGGTAATTACTACAAATTAGAGCAATGATGATATCCTTCAGATGTCTCATGTATAAGAACAACTGAAAAAACAAGAAAGAATCAAGTAAGCACAAAATCCTTTAATGAGCTATCAGATGATATTATACACTGGAAAGGGAAAAAGGCATAAGGGAAAAATAGAATAGAAAGCAACATTTTCTCAAAAGAGGTAGTACAAATTAATGTAAGTAAAGTTTATACAATGGGTGATATGAAGGATGTAGAGAGAATTCAGTTTTGCATTCTTATTTAAGTTGAGAAAAGAAAGGTTAAAAAGGGAATAAGAAGAATAATGAAAGTAAACAAGTAATTTGAAATTATATTAGGTATAGAATAGGAGGCATTTGGAAGCAGATTGTTTTTGTTATGGTTACTATTATTTTTTTCATTCTTGTTTGAGGAAGGAAGAAGTAAAAGAAATCCCAGAGAACAAGAAGAAAATGAAGGTGGAAAATATGAATGTTTAATAGCTGGGGGGAAAAAGATTAACAATTGTAAAGTAAAATGTCAATGTAATGTATTAACTGCCCCCCCAATAAAAAGAAATATAATGGGGAAGTGGATAGTGTGTGTGTGTGTGTGTGTGTGTGAAGGAAACTTTTACACATATGCTCAATGAAATTTAGAGAATGGAAAATAAGTTAATATGTTTAAAACAAATCTAAAAAAATTGCCTTGTGATTATGATTTCAGATAAAGTAAAAATTAAATCCAATAATGCCAGGAGATGAAACAGAGATATTTTTCAAAGTAATATGACTCAAAACAAAGATAAAATAATATATCTTTCAGTTCAGCAAAATAACTGAACAGAAAGAGAAAGAAAGAGATACAAAGGCAAAGACAGAGAAAGAGAAAAACAAAAAGACATAGCCAAAAAGAGCAATGGAATTCTTGACTTCCAAAGATTTCAAACAAGAACAAAAGATAGATAACTAAATTCAACTATATTGAAAAGACTGAGTAATGAAATTAATTTTATCATGTTTCTAGGGCATTGCTTAAAAATAACAAAAGTGTATTGAGAGAAAAAAGAAACAAAACAGAGGGCTCATCATGGGAGAAAAAGTACCTAAGGGGTTAAAGATTGTAAAGAGTCAAGAAGAAAGGAGGGAAGAACTAAAAAGCTTGTCCTCTAAATTGTTCATAAGTTAATCAATATTGTGGTGAGAAAAAAGATATGCTAGGAAGAGACACAAGCAGGAGAAGAAAGGAAAGAAGCAGAAAGAAGCTGAAAATTCAAAACAGTTCAGTCTGGGGTGAAAAGAAATAGGTTAGAAATATTTTCATTTGCTTACCAAATATGAAGGTTATGGGACAACAGAGTAAAGAGCAGGAGAGGAGAGGGGCTGAGATGAGTGCATTAGAAAATATAAGTTGCCAAGAAGGGAATGTTAAAAGATGTCATTAATGAATTTCTCATGGTGAATGGGAATGAGGGAAAGAATATGTTTGGGTTGAGATAAAGGAACTTTATAGAGCAATGGTAGAGGCAAATGGGCACAACAGTTTACCACCTCCTCTGAAAAAGGATTATGCTTCCTGTAAGGTCAATCCATTCTAGGAATGGAAATGTATATATTCACAAGGATAGAATATCAAAAAACATCAAGAATACCAAAGGAAATAATGGAGAAAAAGTGGAAAGAAAGGAGGTTTAGCAATACTAGATCTTAAATTGTTATTATAAGGCAGTAATTATCAAAACTGTCTGGAACTGGCTAAAAATAGAAAAGTAGATCAACAGAATATACTAGAAATAGAATTTATGCCACCAAATAAATATAACATTATATTTGACAAGTATCAACACTTAAGATTTGGGATAAGAATTCACTTTTGGTAAAAATTGTTGGGGAAGCTGGAAAACAAGCAGAAACAGGGCATGGACCAATATCTCATACCATTTATCAATATAAGATTTTATGGATATATAACTTAGATGTAAGGAGAGAATTTACAATAAAACTAGAAGAACATATCAATTATTAGACTTATGGATAGGGGAACAATTTATGAATAAATAAAAAATAGAGAATAAAATGGCTATAAAGTAGATAATTTTGATTCCATTAAATTAAAAGACATTTACACAAATAAAATGATTATAAGCAAGATTAGAAGGAAAGCAGAAAATTGAAGGGGGATTAGAATTTTATGGATAGTTTTTTCAGATAAAGATCATACATTTAAAATGTATAAAGACTTTGTTCAAATCTATAAGAATATGAGTTGTTGCCCAATTGATATAGTCAAAGGATATGGACAGGGAATTTCACAATGAAGAAATCAAAACAATTTGTAGTCATATGAAAAAATACTCTAAATCATTATTGATTTAGATAGCAGATTATCTAATCTGATAAAATGATAGAAGGAGAAAGTGACACATGTTGGAGAGGATGTGGAAAAACTGGTACACTAATCCATTGTTAGTGGAATTGTGAAATTATGTAATGATTTTGGAGAGCAATTTGCAGTTGTGCCCAAAAAGTTATTGAACTACCTATATTCTTTAACCAAACAATGTCACTAGTTGGTCTATTTCCAAAAATAATTAGGAAAAAAGGGAAAAAAATAACTAAGTTCCAGAAAGTTTATAGCAGCTTTTTTGTGGTGGCAAAGAAGTGGAAATTGCAAGGGATGTCCATAAATTAGGACATGGCTAAAAAAGTTGTGGTATGTAATTGTGATGGAAATATATATATATATATATATATATATATATATATATATATATATATATATATATATATTTCTGATATAAGAAATTATTAGTTCAGTGATTTTAGAAAAAGATAAAAAACTTGCATGAAATAAATATGGTAACAGTAATATTGTTTTAAGAATGAATTTGAGCAAATAAATTACTTTGTTTATTATAAATACCCAAATTACCATTGCCACTAACATTATTCAATATTGTACTATAACAATCAGAGAAAAAGAAAGTGAAAGAAACAGAATAAAGCAGGAAATGACAAAACTATCTCCTTTTGCAGATAATATGATATTCTTGATAAATTCCAAAGACTCAGCTAAAAAGTAAGCTGAAACAATAATTTTAACAATGTAACAGGATATATAAATCAGAACTGTTTTATATCAACAAACAAAATTCTGTAAAAGGTAGTAAAAATACTCCATTTAAAACAACTCTAGACAGTATAAAATATTTGGAGGACACTTGCCAAGACAATCCCCAGAAATATATAAAAACAAAATTATATTAAAAAACACTTTTATTACAAATAAAATCAGATTTAAATAATTGGAGAATTATTATTTGATCATAGGTAAAAAGGGTCAATATAATAAAAATGACAATTTTATCCAAACTAATTTACATATTCAAAGCCATCCCAATAAAATCCAAAAAAATTATTTTACTGAATTTGAAAAAAATTAATAAAGTTTCATTTGGAAAAATAAAAGCACAGTTTTTCTTTTCTTTTCTTTGAAAAAACAGAGTAAGAAAAAAAAGAAAAGAAAAACAGAAAAGGAACAAAACAAAAAAGAATATTGTCATGTGCCCAGGAGAACATCAGGAGGATCAAAATATATAACAAATTACCATATCAATATATATATATATAATATTCATGAAGGTCCATTTTTTTTCTTTACTTATACATTGTTCTTTGGTTCTCTGCTGCACACATTATTTACTTTATTCTTTTATCCCTCTTTCATCCCCCCATCTCCAAGCAGGTTGCAGTTAAGAAAAGATATATTTATGTATGCATATGTAGATATATACATATATATATATATACATATACACATACCTCACATACATATGTCTTTCCCATCCCTGCTGACTCTTTAATTAAATTCTACTGCATAACTTGCTTTGCTGTTACTTAAGGCCCTCCCATCCAAGGATTCCTCACCCTTAACTTTCCTGTCCACCTATCCTACCCCCCTTATTTCTTTATAGATTTTGGAGGGTGTTATACCCTTCTTAGTATATATGCAATGTTGTCTATTGCATCCATTCCTGATGTAAGTAGGTTTTCAGAATTATTGGCCCTCTAATGCCTCTGTCTATTCTTCCTCTGCAACTGATTTGTATAAAATGATTACTATTTTGACCTTAACTCTGCCAATTTTTCTTTTGAGCTACCCTATTATTGATGTGAATCTTAAACATATAATATATTTCCCATGTTAAAAAACTTAAATGATTTTTCCATGTTTCAACAGTTTGTCCATGTTGAGTTCCTTAAAATTGTTTTTAATGTGTTAAATTTTCTATTAAGTTCAGGTTTGGTTGTTAGAAAGTCCTGAAATCTGCAAGTTCATTGAATGTCTATTTTTTTCTCATTCAAAATTATAAATAATTTTGCTGCATATGATATTTTTAACTGCAGGCCTAGTTTTTTTGATTGTGAGTAGATAAGATTTTTCCAGGACCACTTCCTTGTTTCTTGAAAATTTTTCTCTTTGATCTGAGGTTTCAAAATTTGGCAATAATATTCCTGTGTGTTTTCTACAAAGATCTCTTTAAGGGAGTGATTAGTGGATTTTTTTCTATTTCTACTTTCCTCTCATATTCCATCACTTCAGGACAATTTTCCTGGATTATTTCCTGCATTACTGTATCAAGGTTCTCTTTTTGGTCACAACTTTCTGGAAGTCCAATTATTCTTTCATTTTCTCTTCCTGATGTATTCTCCAGATATGCTGTTTTTCTTATAAAAGGCTTCACATTCTGTTCTATTTTTTCATTCTTTATAATCTGTTTTGTTATTCTTTGATCTTTCATAGCTTCCCCAATTCCAATTTTCAAAAAATTATTTTCATCTTTGAAACTCAGTACCTTCTTTACTAGTTGGTTAATTTTCTTGTTTTTTTGGAATGGTTTTTAGTTTTAGTCTTAGTTTTTCCTCAATGTGTCCCATTTGAGTTTGAAATTCTTTTTTGAGTTCTTCTATAAATTCTCTTTGAGCAGAGAGCCATTTCACATTTACTCCTTGGGGTAGAAGCTTTTTTTTTTTTTTTTTTTTTTTTTTTTTTTTTTAATCTAAGTGTCCTCCTGTGAAGATGAATCCCGGTCTTCCCTGGTCCCATAATGTTTCAACAGTTGGGTCCTTTCTTCTCTGCTGGTTCATTTTTTTTTTTAATAAGAGAAATTAGTGTAAGCACTTCTAATTATGGGATGGAGGGATGATGCTTCATGCTTCCCTTCAGCTCTTCCCTCTGACCAGGAACCCCAAACCAAGAGTTCCATACTCCTGGAAGTGCCCACAGGCAGCAACATCCCTGCCCCACAGTCTTTGCATTGGCTGTGCTGGTTACTTCTCATCAGGGGTTATATCTCAGCAGCACAGTTGGGCCTGGTGTTCCTAATCAGCTCAAGTTCCCTTGGTCCTCCCAGACTCACACCCCAACTTGACAAACAGTCTAGTAAGTGAAAGATTCTGTGATACCTGTAGAATCTCCTGCCATACCTAAGTGTCCCCACTTAATGTTTCCCTAGAAATAGCCTGGAGGTGTTTGCACATCAAACAGATTAATCCCTAGCCCCAGGTCTTTCTTCAGAGTTGTTACAGGAGGACCCCTGCTCTGCCTCAAGCCTTCTTTATTTTTCACAAGTCTATGTTCACCCTGAGATAAAAATATGTTCTATTTGTGAGGAAAATTGGGAGAGCTTCAAATTTACCAAACTACTCAGCCATTTTTTCAGAATCCACCTCTGGAAAGATAGTTTTAAAGCAATATTTATCTTGGTGGGTAATGGGAAATTTCTTTTTTCTTTTTTTTTTTTAGAAAAATATTGAACACTATTTTTTAAAAATTATGAGTTCCAAATTATTTTCCTTTCTCTTGCCCCTCTCCCACTCACTGAGAAAGCAAGGGATATATCAATTATATGTGGGAAATAATGTAAAACATTTCCACAGTAGCTAGATAACAAAAAAGTAAGAAAAAGTGATAAAATTATATTTCAATTTGCACTCAAAGTTCATCTGTTTTCTCTGTGAAGGTGGAAGGAATTTTTCATCATCGTTCTTTGTAATTGTCTGGCTCATTATCTTGATTAGAGTTGCTAAGTTTTTCAGTTGTAATTCATCATTGCAATATTGCTGTTACTTTATACAATGATCTTCTGGTTCTGCTCACTTTTTATCAATTCTTATAGAACAATGGTACTCCAAAAACAATGATATGTAGAATTTGTTCAGTTATTCCTAAGTAAATTGCTGTTACTTTATATAATGATCTTCTGATCCTGCTCAGTTTGTATCAATTCATTTAGGGCTTTTTTTTTTTTTTTTTTTTTTTTTTTTTTTATGGAAAGCATTACCTTCATCATTTCTTAAAGAGCAATGGGACTCCAAAAACAATGATATATAGAATTTATTCAGTTATTCCTCAATTGATGGGTCATTCCTCAATTTGCAATTCTTTGCTAACACAAAAAGGCTATTATAGCTAGTTGTAATATTGCTGAGTCAAAGGGTATGCATTGTTATATAACCCTTTAGGTAAAGTTTCAAATTTTTCTCCAGAATGGTTGGACCAGTTTAAATTCTACCATTAGTTCATACTGTGTCTATCTTCCTCTATCTTCTCAAGCATTTGTAATTTCTGCTAAGTGTGAGGTGATACTTCAAGATGTTTCAAATTATATTGCTATAATCAATAGTGATTTTAAAGTATATTTCAGATAATTATAGATAGTTTTGATTTCTTCTTTTAGAAATCACCTCTTCATATCCTTTGGCAATTTATCAATTGGGGAATCTATCATTTTTAGAAATCTTATTCAATTTCATATATATATGTATGAGAAATGAGGTCCTTACCAATAAAACATATTATAAAACATATTTTTACATTATTTATCATCCAAGCTTGTTGTTATTTAATTGTTTTAAGTTACTCGATCCCTTTTGAAGCTTTCTTGGCAAAGATAATGAAGTGATTAGCCATTTCCCTCCTCAGATCATTTTACAAAGAAGGAAATGTATTTGTGACCATATCAAGGGATTTGCCCAGAGTCACACAGGGTCACACACACTCTATCCACTGTGCTATATAGCTGTCCTAATGTTTTAGTGCTTTTAAGAAAAATGTAATTATCTCCTTTATGTCTGTTTTGTTTTTGCTTTGAGATCATGATTGTTACCTCTGCCTTTTTATTTCAGCTATAGCATAATAAATCCTGCTCCAGTCCTCTATTTTATCTGTGTTGACTTTGTTTCAACTGTTTCATGTAAAAAACTAAAAAATCTATTTTTATTGGATACTAGTTTCTTTTTTTTTTATTTACTCATTTATTTATTTTTAATACACATTGCATTATGAATCATGGTAGAAGAGACAAATCAGAACAAAAGGGAGAAACCATGGGAGAGATTAAAAAAAAAAACAGAAAAAAATAAGTCAACATAGCATGTGTTGATTTACATTTAGGCTTCTTACTTTTTTTTCTAGATGCAGGTGGCATTTTCTGTCCTAAGTCTATCTTATCACTGAGAAGAATCAAATCTTTCCTAGTTGATTATCACACATTCTTGCTTTTATTTTGTATAATGTATTCCTGGTTCTGCTTGTTTCACTCAGCATCAGTTCATGTAAATTTTTCCAGGCCTTTCTAAAATCATCATTTTTTTATAGAAGAATAATATTCCATTACTTTCTATATATCAGAACTCATTCAACTATTTTCCAATTGATGGACATCTACTCATTTTCCAATTCTTTGCTATTACAAAAAGAGCTGCTACAAACATTTTTGTACATATGGGTCCTTTTCCTTTCCTTTATGATTGCCTTGAGGTACAGACTCAGTAACAGCATTACTGGGCCAAAGGGTATACACGATTTTATTGTTGGGAATAATTCCAGATTACTCTCAATGGTTGAATCATTTCACAACTCCACCAACAGTGTATTAGTATCCCAGTTTCCCCACATCTGCTCCAAAATTCATGATTATCTTTTCTTGTCATTTTAGCCAATCTGAGAAATGTGTAATAGTACCTGAGCTGTCTTAATTTGCATTTTTCTGATCAATAGTGACTTAGAGCATTTTAAATATGACTAGAAATAGTTATAATTTCTTCATCTAAAATTAGCTGTTTATATCCTTTGACTATTTATCAAATGGTGAATGACTTGTATTCTTATAAATTTGACATAGTTCTTTGTGTGCATATATATGTATATATGTGTATATATATATATATATATATATATATATATATGTTAGAATGAAACCTTTATCAGAAATACTGACAGTAAAGATGTTTTCCAGCTTTGTACTTCCCTTTTAATCATTTTTTCTTTTTTATTGTTATATGGTTACTTATTTTTAATACATATGGCTTAATGAATCACTTTCCTTTTAATCTTATTTCTATGGGTTTTGTTTATGCAAACCCTTTTTAGTTTAATGTAATCAAAGTTGTCAATTTTACCTTTCATAATGTTCTCTAGTTCTTCTTTGGTCATACATTTCTCTGGATACTAGTTTCTAATCCATTTTCCTACCCACATCCATTTTATGGGCAAGTTCATCCTATTCACATTCACAATTATGGACTACCTGTGTAATTCCCTCCATCCTATATTCTCATATTTATCCTTTTTTTCTACCATTTTATCCTGTCCCTCCTGAAAAGTCTTTTGCTTTGGACCACTGCCTCCCTTAACTTTTCTTTCCTTTAATATTTCCTCCAACCTAAATGGAAAGTCTTAAAGAGAGATGTAAGGATGCATAAATACATAAATAGGAAAAGAACTTAAAAATTTTAATACATTTTAAAACTTGAGCAGGACAAATAAATAGGAAATTAGAAAAGCCTGTGAGAATAGATTAGCATTAATCCCAAGCAAAACTAATTTCAAGGAAGTTAATAACTTGACTTCCTTCTCTCATAGCACATAGCAATTTCCACTGCAGCTAGCAACATGATCTATATACTGAGATATGGAGAATCTCAGTGCAAAGAGGAGTAAACTTCCTTTTGACCTCAGGTCTTCCATCTCCTCCTGTGCCTGGCCTTTAAGGGAATTTTTTAAAAAAAGAAAATCAATGGGTAATAGTGCTTTCATCTCCTGGTACACCATTTCTTGCCTATTTACCAATCATAAAGGGAAGAGAAGTAGTAAAACTAGAAATGGGCCCTCTTACCTCAGTAGCTGACTATATACCTTCTGGGTCATTCTTTTCTAGTTTCCAATCCAATCTTCAGCTTCTTCTGAAAAGAGGAGCCTAGGACTCAATGGTGAATTTCTTCACATCTGGTCTTACCCTATATAGAATAGTAGAATTATAAAATCAGTTATTCTGAACCCTGTCAGTTACTATCTAAACCCCATTCCCATCCTCATCATCCTATTTCTTATTCCTATTCCCTTCACTTTTCCTCCCTAAAATTTCAACTAAATACCACCCATCCCTTCTACTGTACCTCCTGAAATACTTGTTCTATAGATACAAACTTCCCTTCCTCTTAATTTTTTTCCTTTCTCACTCCTTTCATCTTCTAGCTATTATTGAAATTTAGTTTCTTCTTGATTACATGCTCTTTTTGTCTACTCCTTCTAACACCTGCTATATCTTCACTCATTCTCCTTAGTTTACTGGTTGAGGTGGGGGAGTTGTAATATTTGCTCCCCATTTATAATTTCTGGTCCTCCCTGATCTTTGTCAATCATTATGCTTTCCTCCTTTTAAGTTCCTGCAATTCATATCTATCACCAATTGCAACTTCTGTTACTATTGTCTATTGACCTTCAGGTAAATCTTCCTTTTTCAATGAGCCTCGTATATATCTCAGGATTTTTCTCTCCTTTCCAATCACTACTTCTAGTGAAGATGAGGAAAACTTATAATAGTATTTATAAACATTTGAATCACCCCTGGTTATAAGATTATGACTTGATGTCAGAGAATTTGAAACCTGAATTAGAAAACATCACATCTCACATGAAAGCAATGATGTTCTTTAGGAAGTGCATGCAAGTAGGTACAATCTTATATACTTAAAGCACTTCATTATGGCTCCCAATCCTGATGATGCAGATCTTTAAATTACCTACACACTCATTTAAATATGAAAGAGTTCAATTGATGAACTGATCTACATAAATTGTTAGGCTGTTGTCAGTAAGGGATATGAAAAAACATGATGTGATATGAAAAATACCAATGCTGTAGTTTTGCAAGTCAAGAAGTACAGGGAAAGAAAATTAAAACAATAAAAGCAGAAGGAAGAATTCTTGTGAGCTTTCTAGACATATATGTTGTCACATATAGTCAAAATTAGTTTTGTTTATTTTTCTACACCTCAGTTACTGTTATTTTCTGGCATTTAAATAAATTCTCCCTTTTCCAGTTTTTGCATTGTGGAAAACCAAGTTAGTAATAGATTGTTTGCCTGATAAAGTTACAGACAAGTTGAAAGGTTTGGCTGTGGGTTTGAAACACTGGTTATTGGACAGACTTTATTTAAGAAATCATTGGGAAATAATGAGCAGGTGACTTGCTATTGAGTCCAACATATATTTGACTGATACTGGTAGAAGTTGAAGGTTTTCCACTGTATGTGTAAAAAAAAAAAAAAAAAAAAAAAAGAGGGGGAGGCTAACTTGATTTGATTCACTTTTCTTTTTCTCTAGAAAGACCTCAACAGACATACTTAGTCTTGCTCAAACTTCCTAACTATTCACTTCCTAAACCTATTTACTTCCTATGACCCACTCCTTCATGTAACCTCAGATTATTATAACTTTAATCTTGCAGCCACCCAGAGACCCACTCCATGTTCAAGGACTTTGTAATCTCTTTATTTAATCATAATCTAGTGATTTTAGTCTTCTCCTTGTACCTTCCCTTAGAAAATTACTTTTCGTCCATACTGCAACCTTTATGTTTTTTTTTTCTTTTTTGATGGTACAACAAGCCTCAGGAATCACACTTATACTAATCATTCTCTCCTCTTTTCTCCATCCTGATCACTTTGTTAAGTAGTTTAACTTGACATAGTCATTTTCTTTTGAATCATATTTATTATACTGTCAATTGCAACCTGTGTCTTCATGCCTACATAAACACACACACACACGCACACACACACACGCACACACACGCACACAGACACAATGCTGAATGTGAGTGAATGAAGTTATACTGCTACATTGCTTTGGTGGGTCCATTATAAATTACTATTACACAATCTCAACTGGACCCTCACTACTGTGAGGAAATCCTAGTGATATATTCCTTTTGTCATGCTGATGATTTGCTTTTCCCAGTAGCTCTTCCCAAGCTTTTTATTCTTCTTCAGATGCCCCATGTCTCCCATTCTGCACCTTTTCAGCTGCGAATGTTGCCTCATATTTTACAGAAAAAAAGTTGAGGCTATTCTTCAAAAAAATTTCTTTCTCCCTCTACCTCATCTCATATTACTTACCTCATCACATGTTACTCAAATGCCTTCTGCCACTTTCTCCTCTTCTACCCCTGTCTCACATGAAGAGGGGGACTTATTCCCTACCGAGGCTCACTCTTCTTCCTGCACAAGCAATCCTAATATATCCTATCTCTTGGAGCAGATTTCCACCCTTGTCATCCTCACTCTATCATCTATTTTCAATTACTCTTGTACACTAGTTCTTTCTCCATTGCCTACAAACATGCCCATGTCTCCTCCATCATCAAAAAACTTACACCTGATCCTTCTATCCCCTCCAATTGCCATTCTATACCTCTCTCTTCTACCTTTTGTGGCTAAATTCCTTTAAAATGCTATCTATACTAAAGTACTATCATTTTCTCTCCTCTAGTTCTCTTTTTAACTTCTTATAATCTAGCTTCCATTATTATCATTTAACCACAAGTGCTTGTAACAAAGTTAACAATGATTTCTTAACTTTAACTGTCAAATCCCAAAACCTCAATTCTTAGTCTCCTTGAATTTTGTAGACTTTGACACTTTATCCCATTCTTTTCCTTGATTCCTTTCTTCAATAGATTTTTGGGACTTCATGCTTTCCTGGTAATCCTTCAATCCATCAAATTACTCCTTTTTTAGTATCATTTGCTGGATCTTCATCCAGATCATATCCTGTAGCCATAGGTGACCCACAGGCTTCTATCCTGGGTATTCTTCTTCTATACTATTTCACTTGGTAATCTCAGCAGTTCCTGTCGATTTAATTGCCAGTGGACCCTGATGTCTCTGGAGAAGAAAGTGAGGCAGGTGACTTTGCACAGCCCTCCCTCATTTAAATCAAATTCACTTCCATGTCATGGCATCACCTCCCTGGTGACATGGTACTCTGCAAGAACTAAGAACAAACAACAATTATCATCTATAAACTGATGATTCCCAAATCTACCTATCCTTCCCTAACTCTCTGCTGACCTCTAACCTCATGTCTCCAAATGCTTTTCAGATATCTCAAGTTGAAGGTCCAGCAGACATCTCATACTCAACACGTCCAAATTTGAACTCATTATCTTTTCTTCTTTAACCCCACATTCTTTATTGCCACAGAAGGCAAAATCATCCTCCACACTCCGTAGGCTCATAACCTAGGTATGATTTTTGACTCCTCACTATGTCTCAGTCTTCCTATGCAAACTGTTGCCAAGGCCTGCCTATTTTACCTCTGTAACATCTCTTGAATATAATACCTTCTCTTCTCTGACAACATCATCATTCTGATGCAGGCCCTCATCACCTTATGTCTGAATGATTACAATAGTGTGCTGATGGGTCTACCTGCTTCATGTCTGTCTCCACTTCAACTCATCCTCCATTCAGCCACCAAAGTGACTTTTCTAAAGCATGGGTCTGGTCATGTCACCCCATACACACACAAACTCAATAAACTTCAATGGTTCCCTATCACTTCCAGAATCAACACACACACACACACACACACACACACACACACACACACACACACACAAAGCCCTAGTGTCCCCTTACCTTTCCAGTTTTCATCTCTTTAGCAGCTCTGTAAAAGTCTCTGCAGCCTCTTCCCTCTGACTCCAACTGGCAGCTCTCACAGTTATACTTTAGACTCCTACTGTAGACAGGAGTCTTTTGTCTGCTCTGAAGGAGATTCAAAAACCTCTCATTACTGTGGAAAGACTGCCCTCTAGCACTAAGACTGTGATAGCCCCAGTTTCTTTCAGAACTGTATTATTTAGTGACTCTTTAACCTTTACCCCATCCAAGGAGCAGTCTCTATGAACACCATATCACCCTTTAATCATAATTTTCCAGGTATCTCATTTTCTAAGGAACATGCTTTGATACTTTTTATTCATATATATTTTAGTTAAGTTTAATCTATTATAGGTAGAATGGTATAGTGAGAAGGAGGTAGCAGAGTGATATAGTAATTTGGAGTCAGGATGATCTGAGTTCAGATCCTGATTTATTTTTGTGTGTGTGTGACCATAGTTAAGTCAGTTAATTTTTTGTGATTTTGATTTCTTTATCTGAAAAAGTGGATATAATAATGCCTGCAATACTTACCTCACAGAGTTTTTGGTGCAGCTCAAATGAAAAAAAATAATTTTAAAGTTCTTTATAAAATTACAAAATATTACTATAAATATATTATAAATAGAATATGATTTTCCATTCTGTTAGTTAAGGAAATGACATGTAGTAAGAGTACAATTCTTTTCCACTGTGTTCCTTTATAGCCTAGGTATTTCTAATCAAGTAAAGCTTCCCTTTTATTTCTTTTCTTTTTTCTTTTTTTTTCTTTTTTTTTGCTTTTTGCTGAGGTAATTGGGGTTAAGTGACTTGCCCAGGGTCACCCAACTAGAAAGTGTTAAGTGTCTGAGGTCACATTTGAACTCAGGTCCTCCTGACTTCAGGGCTGGTACTCTATCCACTGTGCCACATAGCTGCCCCTTATTTCATTTTTTTTTTTTAATGAAAATGCAGTTTTAAGAAAAAAAGTGATGCAAACAAGGAAGGTCACTGTAGTCATCAAATATATAGACAGACCACAAAACAGTATGTTTTTGAAAATAACACTTGTAAATAATTAATGTAAATAGAAATATAACCCATTCATAAATCCTAAAAGATTTTCTATTATATCTATTAAATGATCATAGTTATGTAAACAATCAACATTTGAGCATTAAAAATAAAACAAAAAATAGACATTGATAATAAGAGACATTTAGTTTGGAGTTCTTTTTGCTCTGAAGCTTCTTTGCTGTCATGTGAACTACGTATGCTTCATTTCAAATACTGGCAAAACTACACAGAGAATGACTGGAGTTGGAAGAATGTTGGAGCAGGAGAATCACCCAGTAGATCATTCTCATTCATCTGTGAACGATTCTAAATTCACCTCTTTTCCTTGGAGAAAGCTATTAATCATTTTCCAAAGAATTAATGGATGACCATGATCCTGCCAGCTGGCAAAAAGAAAATGGCAGCTGTCAGAGTATGGGGGGCACCATTTACAATGCTATGGAACCCAGCCAGAGCCAACGGCATAACATAAAGGCCCATACGGCTGGGGTATTTCCTAATCGGCAGGGGCTAAAAAGTCATCTTGTATCAGCAAAGGAGCCTCTAAAAGACAGCTTTTACCCCATGGATGACAAATTTCAGATAACTTGATTAAAAAGGAATTATTAATAAAAGGAACACTTTCATCTGTTAGAAATTTTATTTCAGTATTTTACCCCATACTGGTGCCCTGACACCTTCATTTGTTGTCAAATTTTACCCTAATCAGTTGTTGGATTTAACAATAGGAACCTTCATTTACATTCAAATTTTCACTACTTAAAATAAAAATTATGAAATAAGGCCTCATATTTGCCATTTCCCTCTGCCACCAGGAATCAGCATAATAGAGTAGGAATAATACCGAATTTGAAGACAGAGGACAACTAAAATTGTGTCTTTGATGTTCGCCACCTATATACTTTAGGCAAATCCCTTTAATTTTCTGGCTTATTTATAAATTGAGGAGGGTGCAGGAAATTAAAAAGGGTATACTTCTAAGGTCTTCAAATTGTTGCATCAGTATCTGTTGATATTTGCTGAGGGTTACAAATAGGATCTCCTCAAACAGGAGAATGCAGAAGCAAAAAAGTCATGTGTACACAGGATTAAACAATCAAAGCTTTTAGTCTGATCTAGTCACCTCATCCTGTCTTTAACAGCTGTTTTAGCAATAAAATAAATTTAGCAAATAAAAATATTTAGCACTTCTGAGTAGAAGTTTGCAAACTTCAGAAAGTTTCCAATCCTGCTAAAATGACCATAAGTAAAGTAATTGACTATCAAACTGGAGATTTTAATTTCAATGACTTCACAGCAGAGTGGATAATGTTTTGAGTCATAAAAAACTTTATTCAAAACTCAATTCTACCATTTATTAACTGTGAGACTCCTGCGAAGTCACTTATATTCTCAAACTCAGTTTTGTCATTGGTAAATAGGGATGATAATACCTGTATTATCTGCCTCACAGTGTCATTGTGAAGATTAATAATGAGATAAAGTATGTGTAAGGTATGAGAGTGTATGTATTATCCAGATAGGCTATGAGTGTCTACATGAGTCTGTCAAGATATGCCCAGAGGCTAGATATATCTGGAGTTTTCTCCACCCACTCTTTTTCAAGAGTGACATTGCTTCTTTTTGTTTGTTTGTTTTGTTTTCTTTTGTTATCAAGAGTATATATCTGGGAACTAGAGATCCAGGGACAAACAGTTGTTGAGTTTGTAAAGAATTAAAACTGATCTTCAAAGATCATCACCCTTCTTCCCTCCAATTCCAAAACTTAAAATGGATACTATCACTGAGCTCTATGTCAGATACTCCAACCTTGGCTCATCCATGGTGGCTTTAAGCCTCTGGGGGACTTGTGGCTTTTTCAATGTTTTTGTTTGTTTGTTTGCTTTTTATGTTAAATACAAGATGTATAAACATTCATACAATTTTCTTGCTGCACAAGAAAAATCAGATCAAAATAAGAAAGTAAATGAGTAAGAAAACAAAATGCAAGTAAACAACAACAAAAAGAGTGAAAATGTAATGTTCTGATCCACTTTCATTTCCCACACTCCTTTTTCTGAATGTAGATTACTTTCTTCATCACAAGATCTGGCATCAATCATCTCATTATTGGAAAGAGTCATGTCCATTAGAGTTAATCATTATAGAATATTGATGAATATTGATGTTGTCATATATAATGATCTCCTGGTTCTGCTCATTTCACTTAGCATCAGTTCATGTAAGTCTCTCCCAGCCTCTCTAAAATCACCTTCCTGATCATTTCTTATAGAACAATAATATCCCATTACTTTAATATACCATAACTTATTCAGCCATTCTCCAACTCATGGGTATCCACTCAGTTTCCAGTTTCTTGCCACTACGAAAAGGGCTGCCATGAACATTTTTGCACAGGTGGGTCCCTTTCCTTCAAAAATTCTTTGGGATATAGGCCCAATAGAAACACTGCTGGATCAAAGGGTATGCACAGTTTGATAACTTTTTGGGCATAGTTCCAGTTGCTCTCCAGAATGTCTGGACCTGTTCACAACTCTACCAACAATGCATCAGTGACCCAGTTTCCTCACATCCCCTCCATCATTCCTCATTATCTTTTCCTGTCATTTTAGCCAATCTGTGAGGTTGGAAGTGGTATCTCAGAGTAGGATGACACTGTTTCTTATAAGGAAAGAAAATAAGCAATTAAATGCATAAGGCTAGCTACTCTGCTTTCCTCAGGGAGAGAATACCAAGCTATCCACAGTGCTAAAAACTGTTTGTCTGGGAGTCAGGGGGAATTAGGTTTAACTTGTACTCCTAGTTACTATCCCTTAACATAGTGTCCCAAGCTATATAGAAAACGCTTTGCTTTCCTTCTTACCAAATGTCGATTACAAAAAGACAACATAGCATAAAATTAATAGGAAATAAATCCAATTATCCAAGCTAAAAAGAAACAGAAATCAGAGAAGTTATATAAATGAGAATCTATTAGACAAAACAGAATGAATGAGCTTTCTAATGAGCAAGAAAACTCAGAGCCAACTCTCACCCAAGGGGAAATTCCCTGTTTCAAGTATGTTAATATGGGGATAGGGACACTCCTAAGATTTGGCTTCTTCCCCAAAATCTCTTCCTTCAAGGATCTCTCCCTGAAGAAAATTTGCAATCTCATATCTTATCTCTTAAAGCCAGAAATTGAAATATAAGGGTCTGCATCTTTTTCTAAGTCCCCTCCCCCCCAGTGTCTAGAACTGCAGGTCTAGAACAATAAGCAATCTCCATGAATAGAATTTTATGCTATTGTGTTTGAATGCCTGGTAACATTCATAAAGTACTTTCCTAATTTAAGAAACTTAAAAGAAATTTAAAATTCTGATGTTACCATAGAATCATGGACTTAAAAGAAACACCAAGAAAATATCTGATCCTCTCCCTTGCCTTTATATAGTCTGAATAAACCAACTTTTTTTGATGATTTACAAGGAATAAACAATACTACCTCCTTCAGTTACCTCTTCTACTAAATAATCTCTCTTTTATTTAGATTTTTTAATTATTCATAATTTATAGAATAAAACACTTTATGATGTAGTATTGTTAAGACCCTGGATATCTTAGAATCAGCCGCAGTCAGGATAAGCAAAAGTCTTTATTCTTGGTCTTTTTGGAGTCGCAGTCAGGGGTTTAGATATAGGAATCTTTACACCTCCTTCCTTTCTCTCTACCGCCAAAAAATGATCCTCCTTGTCCTACCTAACCCTCTGATCTCTCCTCCCTTCTCTGACCACACCCACAGATCTAGCTAGCAGAGTTAAGTAGGGTCATCCTCCAAACATATTAATAAAGAATTGTCCAATTGGTAATTAGCCCTAAGTGCTAGGTTACCTTGCATCTAGGTTAAGTACATCTGCTCAGTTCTAGTCCTTTGCATAGTATAATAAAAAGATGATACTATATGAAACTATAAATCTATGAACAACAAGAATCTATGCTGTTCTTTTAAAATAGCAAAGATATCATATATACATATATATGTATATACATACACATATACATTCAAATATGAGTGTGTATTTATGCATGTATATACACATAGAGATATAATTATTTATAATTATTCTATTCTTACCTATATTTATCAGTTCTTTTCCTGAACACAGCATCTTTCTTCAAATGTTCTTCATTCATTTCTTGAAAGATTATCAACTATAACCCAGCTTTATTTTTAATTCTCTGGATTTTAACAACATTGTTCCCCTTCTGCCCTACACCTTTAACTTTTCAGTTCTTTTTATGTGTTATCTATTTCAAGGAAAGTAAACTCCTAGAAGGTAGGAACTATTTTTTTTTTCTTTTTTACATTTATATTCTCAGCATTTAGCACAGTTCCTGGAACTTCCTAAGCACTTAATAAATATTTTATGTATCAATCTATGGAGGTCAAGAAATTCTCTTGTTCTTTCTTCATTTCCTCTGATTCCTCCCCTATGTATTCAACTACATTCAGGTGTTTCCTAACATTTTAAAAAGAAAAGGAACAAAAAACTCCAATAACTTCAGTTGATCCTACTTTCTTTCTAATTCCCTCCTTTTCCTTCAAGTCCTTTCCTTTTATTCACTGCCAGACTTCTCAAACATTTATACACCTTTCTTCCATTTTTCATCTCCTTTTTTTTTTTTTCTTCCCAGTATTCTAGATTCTGACCCCCAGCAGTTTTCAGAAATTGATTTGTGGAAGACCATCAAGGACATCCTTCCTGACAATTTTATCTCCAGTCTTAATCCTTTTCTTTTTTAAATTAAATATTATTTCATTTTCAGAGATCAGTCTTCTCTCTTTTTTATTTCTTTTATCTACCTCCAAATAAGGAAGTAAGGAAAACAAAATTCTTGTTATAAATATGAAAAGTCAAGCAAAATAAATCATTTCATTAGCCATGTTGGAAATATATATATATATATATATATATATATATATATATATATATATATATATATATATATATACATATATATATATATACATATATATATGTATATATATATATATATATATATATATATATATATTTATATATATGTTGTCTGTCCTCTGAACCTATTACCTCTCTGTGAGAAGATGGGCAGCATGTTTTATCATGAGGCATTAGAAATTGTGGTTGGTCATTATTTTTTCACATTGGTTATGTCCAAAAACCTTTTGTTTCATCCTGTATTCTGAGTCCTTCATTATTCTGTGAGAAAAGTGGTAGTATGTTTCATCATTAGTTCTTTGGAATCTACTTTAGTCATTACGCTAATAAGAATTTAGCACAATTGTATCCTATCACATTTATACCAAAATTTGTTCATTCGTTCTCAAAGTATGAATAATCTCCTCACCAGAATCTCAGCTTTTGCTACTTCTAAATGAGTTACAAATATTTTTGTACAGCCTTGGAACTGGTTTTACTTATAACAAATCCCTCTCTTTCTCTTATGGCCCCTCTACTTTTCTCCCTCTTTCTTCTTTCAGAGGACTGAGATTAAAGTGTCAGCAGTTTCTTCAGCTTCCTGCTCCTTGTTTACATGATTACCTACTTGGATACCTTCATTATGTGACATTATTTTCAGTAACCTTTCTTTCTCCTCTACCTCCCACAGCCTCAGGATATTGCAGTTCCCCTTTCTTTCAATTTTAAGATCAACAACTTAACAGAAACAGTTTCACTCCCTTGTCTAATTGGATTCTGTCTGTGAACCCTGAGAGGATAGGACTCAAAAGTTATACAAGTATCATCTCCCCATGTTTGAATAAAGCATTGTATCTTTGTTGAGTACCACTGTTCCCTCATATCTATGTTTCTCTTCATTCCTATGTTTGAATTTCAAAGTTTCTACACCCCTCTGCTCTTTCCAACATAAATACTTTGTAGCCTTCTATTTCATTAATGATCAATATTCCCCTGAATGGTTATGCTTAATTTTTGTGGGGTAAGTTATTCTTAACTATATCTATAACTTTGCGTTCTGGAATATAGTATTCCAAATTCTTCATGTCTCTTTTGTGGTAACTGCTATATCATGTGTGATTCTATGTCTCTTTAATATTTGAATTCTTTTTTTCTGGATGCATTCAGTATTTTTTTTCCTTTAACTTGAAGTTCTAGATTTTGGTTATAATCCTTCGACTTCTTTTGGGGGGATTTTTTCAGGAGGTGATTAGTGGATTTTTTCTATTTATAAATTGTCCTCTAAATCTAAAAGATGTGAGCAATCTTCTTTTAAGACTTCTGAAAATATAATGCCTAAGCTCTTAGGTGGGGTGGGGTGGGGTCGGGTCGGGTCATGGCATTCAAATAGTCCATTGATTCTTAAATTTTGTCTTCAGTCTAATATTTGGATTAATTTTTTTCCCTTGAGATATCACACATTTCCTTATATTTTTCATCTTTGTTTTAAAATTCCTTGTTGCCTTGCTGTTTCGTTGACTTTTATTTAATTTGTTCTACTTTTCAGGGAGTTTATTGCATGGGTAAAATGTGGCATTTCTTGTGCCATGCTAATTATTCCTTTCCTATTTTTTTACCCAGCTCTCACTTTTATCCATTTTCTTCCTTAAATACTCTCCATTTACAAAAGCATTAACTATTCTTTTAAAAATTGCTTTATCTCTTTCAGAAATTCTAATTAAGTTGATATTTAAGCTGTATTTTTCTCTGGGGCTTTGCTTGTAAATATTTTGAATTCTCTTCCTCTGTGTTTGTATCTTGAATGTATCTGTACCATAATAATCCTTTACAATTGATTTCTTCTTGCTGTTATTGGTTCATTCTTACTATCTACTTCCTGACTTCAGGCGTGATGTTAGGGTTGAGCTCTGACACATTTTTTGGAGAGAATCTCATCTTATTGTTGCTTTTTAAAAGTATTTAGTATTGTGCCATTCTATCTCAGGGATAACTGAAGACCTTCAAGCTTTCAATGATCTTAAAATGCCCTGGACCACAACAAACTCTGATTGCTGTTTCTCCTAGCTAGTCATAGCAAGTTCCTGACTTGTGCTTGAGTCTGTGAAAGAAAAGATGCTGCTGGATTCAGTCCCTGTCAATTATAAAACTTTGTTGCCTCAGACTGACAGAACTGCAAACTTCTCTTCTTTCTAGGATTTCAGCTTAGTTATTTTTCATAGTCTAGGATAAATTTTGAAAGTGAGACCTTGCTCTGTGTCTGAAGTTTTCAGTCATATTGCTTTTGCTGCTGGCTTCTAAACTTTCACTTTTATCCTTATAATGCCAAGATTATTAGCCACAAATACCATTGCCCTGGTCTCTTTCTTATTCTTTCTTGGATCTTGGACTGGGTAGTGACTAACAAAATTGCCAGTTCTCATCTATTCCCTTTGCAATGACACAGTATGCTGTCTGGATGCCCTGGTTTGGGTCTGGGAAACTCCTCTTGCTCTAATGCATAACCTTTCTCTGGTCCCTGGAGTAATCCATGCACCATATGCACCTCATTAATCTTTTCTCAGTTTCCACAGACTTATGCTCACCTGAAGTGGACAAATGATTTCTGGTGACTTCTTCTGTATTTTCCTATCAAGATTTGGTGCATTTTCCAGATTGATTTGGAGAAAGTAGTGAAGAGGATCTCAATTATATTGCTTTCTTTCACTCAAATATATGTATAAAATCACCCTACCTTTATTGAAATTAGATCCTCTCTTTGATTTCACTTTTCTGTTTCTTCCTTTATCACCCTGATTATGCCCAATCTATCTTCTACAGATTCTCCTTCCTCCTCCTAATAATTAATTTCAATTTTCAATAACATATTCTACTGGAGATAAGTGTATACAACCCCTCACTTTAGTAACTTCAACTACTAATTCTATATGGAGGAACTCCCAAATCTATTTCCCAAGTCCCAACTTGCTCTCCAGTTCTACATGTTCACTTTTAGTTGATTCTTTTTCTTTATTACTTCTAACTTATAATGTAGTAAAACAAATTTTTTTCTAACTCTCTGCCTTATAGAATTATATCCAGTCTTTTGATCATACAAGTTTTTAAAAAATTAGCTTTTTATTTGAAAAATAAAGTGGCATAGATAAAGGAAATCCTAAGATTTAATTCTACATCAGAAAGAAGCCTACTAGCAATGCAACTTTAGAGAAGTCCTTTAATATCCCATTGTTTCACTTTTCTCATCTATAAAATGAGGCTTGATTTATTGATTTCTAAGTTTCCTTTTACTTCTAAACCTATGACACTGATATTTAATTTTTTCTCTTTCCTTCACCTCCTACCCATTTTATAACTTGTTGATATTCTTCCTCCCTTGAAATGTTTCCTGGGGGGGGGGGGTGCAGCATAGCCAAGATGGCAGAGAACCAGGAGATCATTATACACTTCAACAATGATACTGTATGAGGATGTATTCTGATGGAAGTGGTTATCTTCAACATAGAGAAGATATAATTCAGTTCCAATTGATGGACAGAATCAGCTACACCCAGAGAAGGAACACTGAGAAATGAGTGTAAACTGTTTGCATTTTTGTTTTTCTTCCCTGGTTTTTTTTTTTTTTTTTTTACCTTCTGAATCCAATTCTTCCTGTGCAACAAGAAATTCGGTTCTGCACACATATATTGTATCCAGGATATACTATAACATATTTAACATGTATGGGACTGCCTGCCATCTAGGGAAGGGGGTGGAGGGAAGGAGGGAAAATTCGGAATAGAAATGAATACAAGGGATAATGTTGTAAAAAATTACCCGTGTATATGTACTGTCAAAAATTATAATTATAAAATTAATAAAATAAAATAAAAATAAATTTTAAAAAAAATAAATGTTTCCTCTTCATTACCATTGCCATGTTTCCAGCTTGGGCTTTTATTATTTTCCCCTCACCTTACTTCCCCCTTTCTCTACATTTCCAAGCCATCCTGCATGCCACCATATTTGCTTTCCTCATGTCAGTCCTTTATTCAAGAACCTCCAGTCACTACATATGATCTATGACATTTAAGCACAGCTTCTCTGTCTGGCTTTCAAGACTGCTACAATGCAATCCTATTGCCTACAACTTACCCATATTTGTCTTTTATTCTGATCAAGCCTTTAAAAAAAAAAAATAATAGCTTCTTATTTTTCAAAACCCATTCAAAAATAGTTTTCTACATTCACCCCTGCAAAATCTTGTGTTCCAAATTTTTCTCCTCTTTCCTCTAGATATCAAGCAATTCAATATAGTATAAACATGTACAATTCTTCTAAACATATTTCCACATTTGTCATTCTGCACAAGAAAAATCAGATCAAAAAGGGGAAAAAATGAGAGAGAGAAAAGCAAGAAAACAAGCAACAACAAAAAGGTGAAAATATTATGTGATCCACATTCAGTCCCCATGGTCCTCTTTCTGGATGCAGATGGCTCTCTCCATCATAAGTCTATTGGAATTGGCCTGAATCATTTTTGTTGAAAAGAACCCCGTCTATCACAGCTGATCATTACATAATCTTATTGTTAATGTGCACAATGATCTCTTGCTTTTTCTCATTTCACTTATAATCAATTCATGTATGTCTCTCCAGGCCTTTCTGAAATCATTCTACTGATCATTTCTTATAGAACAATAATATTCACTTTGGTCAAGTCTTTATCACCTAATATCTTCATTCTTCTTATTCCCCATACATGTGTGTTTCTTCACTTCCCTTCACCTTTCCTGAATAGTCAAAATCAATAAATATTTACTAAGTATACAGTGTTCAAAACATCATACTAGGTACTAGGGAAGATAAATAAGTAAAATAACCCCTATTTTCAAGGTTTCTACAATCTTTTGGGAATATCACAAATACACAGGTAGAGCCTATGAAATAATTATAATAAAGAAAATACTATTATAAGAACATAAAAAGGTAGGGTAATGATAATAATAATAGCTGTTATCTATGAAGAAAACCTCTTGTAGTGGGTAGAGAATTGGAATAAGAAAAACTCAGGTCTTTTTTCTATGTCTGACACATACTAATTGTGTGATACTGAGCAAGGTATTTGCCCCAGAAAATTCTCTACAATTAAAAATGCAGAACAGTTGCTGGTCTACATTGGAAGTTTGTTGACAGAAGAGTTCCCTATGACATCATAAACCATACATACAAATACACATATATTAACATGCACAGCCATACTGTACTTGAAGGTTTGGAATTTTTTCCATACTTTATCTCATATGATCCTCACAATAACCCTCTAAGATTGTATGATAGTTATATTACCTCCATTTTACATCTGAGGAAACTGAGAGTCAAAGAAATTAAACAATTTGTCCCATGTCACACAACCAGCAAGTGACTGAGGCTGCAATAGAACTCAGGTTTTTCCAGTTTCAAACCCAACACTTTATCCCCTGCACCATTTACTTTCCTATAAATTTCTTTTGTAAGTCACAGTCGAGTTAAACAACTTAATACACTCCCATCCTGTATACTTTACTTAAGATTACTCTTTATTCATGTAAATCATAGCAATTTTACTAAATGTGAAAGCAATTTATACTGAAAAATGGGCCTCTATACCTGTACTTACATATATCCCATAATACAAAGTCCTATCATATTTTCTCTCTGAAAAGAAGACATCTGAGATTTGTCCATATCTCTAAAGTTCAATCAGTAAGCTCAACAATCTCTCTGTTTCCAAAAGAGGGAAGGGGGTATTCTGACACATCCCCATGTCAAAAGAGCTTTATCTAGCTTGTCAGCTAAAATCAATGCAGAATCGTGATTTCTTGCCAGGAAAAAAGCAGGCTGTGTGTTGAATTGTGGAACATATAGAAAACACAGATGATTTATAGAAAATGTACTTATGAAAGTGATAAACTCAGGACCAAATCTCTCATAAGCATTACTGAAGCTTGAAGGTCTGTGAGATGTAAATGTCTAAATTATTTAGCATGTTCTTTCTAGGCATTTAAGTGTTTTGCAAGTGATTTAAAATATGATCAGTCTCTTCTACAAACTTGTCTCTTTAGATTTCTCAAAGCTAACAATGAATCTCTGAAGTTGTTCAAGCTGCCAAATTCTGTCAGTGTGTAGGTATGGCACTGTGGAAACAGGACAACTGGGTGAACCAGATGGTTTGTATGTTGTAAAGACACATCTACTATGAAATGGCAACATGCTGACAATCCGGCGTTTGAGTAGAGCTCTTACCATAACTTCTGCTACAATTCAATTTTTAAAGAGATAAGTAGGTTAGAAAAAGGGCAAGTAGCTCTATATTTAGGTTGTAGTGAGCCCCTACTAAACCAGTATCATTTGACCAAAATGATCCTCTATTTCACACTTCAAAAACGTAGAGCTTTAAAGGAAGCTTAGAAAACATAGTATAATCACCTCATTTTACAGATAAGGAAACCAAGTCACAGAAAGTTGAAGAGATTTGCCCAAAGTTACATAATAGAGTTTCAAACTCAGGTCTTATGAGACTGAATCCAAGATGCCTTCTGTTGCATCAAAACTAACCTAATTTGTTTGTCTTAGATTAGTTTTCAAAACTGGGGACAGTTCTTGTACCCTTATATTTTTGTCACTATTATACAACAGGGATAGCATAGTGTAATGAAGAAAGATCTGGCATCTAGGGATGTGCTGGTAAATGTTTGACAACTTCTGGGGACTGGGAATCTACTAACAGCTCACTTTTAAGTTTAATCTGAAAAAAGATGTTATCTGCATCCAGAAAAAAAAAAAAAAACTGCTGGATAAAAGTATATATACGATGATTACACAGACACAATGCATACATATATACATACACTTACATATGTACATATATGTATATGTATACAGGTGTTTATACCCACATATCTATTTGTATATATGTGTGTGTGTGTGTGTGTGTGTGGTGTATGGAAGCTATCTCTATGGAGTGAGGAAAAGGAAAAAAGGAAAAAAATGACATAATAATTTTATTATATATTTAAAAGGAATAGCAAGTTGAACATAATAGATATGCAGACTTATATTCAATCATCTTTTTAAAATTATACTGTTATGTAAATGAGTGTCATATTCCATAAATTAAAAGCAAAATAAATTTAAAAGTTTAATAGCATTGATAAAATTTTCCATCACTTTTAAAAATCTAAACAATCAGCAAAATAATAAATTGAAACTTGTTAGTAGGTTTGCTCTTCAAGGTGTAAATGTTCACACTTAAAATTTAACAATGGGCTTTTGGGAACCAGTATGTGCTGGTTCTAAGGCACCATTCTTATGAGTTAGGAAGATGTGGGTTCAACTTCTGTCTCTGACACTATCCAACTAACAGATAAGACCTGAGCAGATCATTTAATTTCTTGTTGCCCTCATATGATGCTATAAGATTATAAATTGCAAAGCAATTAACAAAATGCATTTGTAAAGAGAGTTTCTTCTGGAATTCCTTAGAGTGATGAAATCACAGGTCCTGTTCCCAAAGCATTAAAGGGAGAAGTAAACATAATGGAGAAAAAAAAGAAACTTTCTTTCGATATGATTCTAATGTCTTCTAAAAACCCTTGAATCATTTTATCCTTCTCTGTTTTATAATGAAGCTCAATGGCACTTCTAAGTCTCCTCACCATAGGCAGGAAACGAAAAATTCTGAGCACTATTGAGCACTGAATTTTCTCAGTGGAAGTGCATGGATGCATTTAACTCAGGAGGTACTGACATAGGGAAATACTGGGAAAATTCATAGTATACAACAGCTCTGATTTCCCACTTCACAATGCAATACTGATCATGCTGCTTTGCTCAGCTTGGTTGGCTCCATGCAACAAAAGGAAGAACTTTCAAAAGAAGCCCAACTTATAATGAGTCCCAATTTGGGCTAGGATATTTGTAGCTCTGGGAGAGCTGCTCAGAAAGAGGAAAAAGTAAACACTGACAACAGGAAGAAAGAGAAATAATATGTTTTCAATATTTCAAAGACATTAAGTTTCACCTTGAAAATCTAAAGTTGAAAAGATGATGAAAATGATAACAGTGAAGATAATAATGCTTGACCAAAATTAGGTTAATTTTGAAGATACTAGCTTTAGCATGGGTTGTTTTGTTTTGTTTTCTAATCATTTGGCTTATGCAGTACTGTTGACAATTATAGAAAACCTTTTTTTTCTTATTCACATCTGCTATTTATTATGTGTCTTTTATTTTTCTAAGTGCAGGTGTCCTATTCAGGCTCTATCACACAATGTGTCTTGCCATTTGAGTTCCAAACTACTTATGAATTATAATGGAGGCATTGTGGCTTGAGTTTGAAACATGGCTTCCATTGTACATATATTATGACTGCTATTATACTTTTCATCCCTGAGCAAAGATGAGACATCTAGGACGTGAAGAAGAGGGAGAATAAGCCAAGAAAGAGAATGTGTGTCTCATCAAGCTGTGTCATAAAAATGGGAAATTATTGTCAAGGAACAATTTTCTAAAGGTTACCATAAGTGAACTCCTAACTATACAAATAAAATCCATGCCAGAGCATTTGAAACATTATTCAGGAATCACTGTTGGGCACAGTAACTCTAATCACTTATATACTGTCTGACACCTGTAAGAATAAATTCCCATCATATTTTTCTAGGTAGCAATAAATATTCTCAAAAATGTCACATACAATATTTTAGTCTTTCCAATGTTATCAAATGCAATTCTTCCAGGAATAAAAATAATCAGAGAGGTTTAAGACCTAGTTTAATCCATCAAACTAATGTATAAGTAGTCTCTTTCAAAATGAAGAAATATTTTTATTTGTGGATTGACTTTAATCAACATGAAAATATGTTTAGTTTTTTTTATTCGACTTATTTTTTCAGATATTTCCTATTATAAATAGTGCAGCTTTGTGCATAGATACAATACATCTATATATGTATATATTTATGTGACCACATAAATATGGGGAGAAGATATATATCATAATTATATATGTGTGTATACAGAAAGAGAAAGACAGAGAGAGAGAAACAGAGGGAGAGTGTGTATACCTATTTGTAGAGAGGAGCAAATAACTACAAATGTGACCATCAGCACTATCTAATTATGAGTAAACTAATTAGGGCCTTTCAAAATCACTTGGACTATTATCTCTGACTTGAATAAGCAAATTCTTGGCCAATTGGGAACAAGTTTCATTACTTTTCTCAGTCTTCCAAAGTCATTAAAGTTCTTTAATTTTCTGATTCAGAATCAGCTGCCAGAATTACTTTAGTGAGCTTCACCTTGAAAGCCACATATCATAGAAATACACAATGGCAAAAACGGAGGAATCTTTGGAGGCCATCTAACCAAAAATTGTAAATTTTTTTACAGAAATTGTGAATCTGTTCTATACTATCCCCAAAAAGTGATGACTTATGAACCGCCAGTGATTCTTTGCCTATAGATCAGAATGTTCAATTATTAAGTTTTCCTTTATGTTGAGCCAAAATATGCTTCCCTCTGACTTCCACGTATCAGTAAAGGCTATGTAAGTGCTGTCTTGTACTTTTGCTATGAGGAAAGAAATTTGTATTATTATTTGTTCTCCAGGACCATTATCTTCTGTTATTAACAAATCATCAGTTTTGTTGTTGTTGTTTCTTTCATTAGTTCAAAGTCTGAATCACTTTTAGGACTCTTTCTGTTATTTTCAAATTATCAAATACTATCAAATGATTTAACATCAGTATTTGATGAAAGTGATATTTAAAATGTAGCATTAACATCTGCCTTACCATTGTACTTTAAAGGCCATGGGATCTTTCCATTTGATTTGTAGATGGAACTTTCTATATATATTGTCACCCAATGTGTATTGGTCATCCAAAAACAGAGTAGGAACTCCTGAAAATAGATTGTCTCTGCTTTTGTACTTGTATTCTCAACACTTAGCATTCTCCTTTGTAAATATTAAGTACTTAATAAATACTTTATTCATTCAATTCATTCAGGAAAAAACCATGTTCACATATCATCTCTGATACTTACATCCTGTATGACCACAAACAAGTCATCTTAAATTCAGTTTTACTGTAAATTTTTATAAATGGAAATATTTTCATCTGTGACATCTATCTCCTAGCATTGTTATGAAGATAAAATGATTTTGCATATATATATATATATATATATATATATATATATATATATATATATAATACATATGTATATATTTATATATATATATATATGCATGTGTATACATATACACATATATATGCATATACAATAAATATATATATTATAAATAACATAATATATATAGTAAGAATATGATAAACCTTCCATATTATATAAATATCAGTTGTTATAACTGGTCCTAGCTCTGTCTTCTAAGACCAAGTAGAACAAGTTTCATATATCTTTCCAGTGACAGCCCTTCAGTGTAATCCCTCTTCCCCATGACAGCCCTTCAGTGTAAACAAGAGGGATTACATTTGTTTTTCTTGGCCCCAAAGGGCAAAAGTAAGAGTCATGGGTAGCATCTGCAGAAAAGTCAACTTGGGCTTAATAAAAGGAAAAAACTTCCTAACAGCTACAAATATTCAAAGGCAGGATGAGTTCTGGTGAGATGTAATAAGCTTCCAGTCACTAGATTTTTATGTGGCAGCTGAATGATTACTTTGATGACTGTGTAGAGCAACTTGCTGGTCAGATACCATTTGGACTAATTAGAATTTCCTTTCATCTCTGAGTTTTTGTGACTTCATGTGGTTGACAATATGTATGTGTTTTGACAGACACAAAGACATATACTCACAGAAAAAGAAACACTATGTGTATCTGATTAGGTAATTTCCTTAGGTCAAATTGTTTTTATTAGATTTAGGTGATGCTTAGCTCAAGGTCACAAGTTTGATCTCTAGGTACAGTCTTATTTTAATTTGTTAAAGGTCCCAAATCTTGCTTTCACCTAAATAAACATATCACATGTGTTTACTTCCCAGATAAGTGGCCAAGAGAAAGATGATGGATAAGTATAAATCCATCATCACTAGTGAGAAAGAAATATTAAAGTGCTTATCCTATATATCATGTATCTATTTTTACATCACTGCATGCACACACACACATATATATATATATGTATATATATATATACATATATATATATTTACATAAACATATGTTCATAGTAGTAAAGCAAGTTTGTGCTTCAGTCTACTCAAACCAGCTCAGCTACAAGTCAGTGTTTGATTTATGTTTTTGTTAATTGTCTAGAATTAAAAAATTGATGGAGGAAATTTGAATAATAAAGATTACATTTTTAAAGCATGGGGGGCAGCTAGGTGGTGCAGTGAATAGAGCACCAGGCCTGAATTCAGAAGGACCTGAGTTCAAATCTGGTCTCAGACACTCTAGCTGGGCAAGTCACTTAACCCCAGCCTCAGGGTAAAAAAAAAAAATTAAAGCATGTAATGAATACGTTTTGAGAGATAGCTCTTAAGTATTAAACATTTATAAACATTCCCTTGGATCAAAGAATCCTAGATATTGGCCATCTAGTCCCACAACTCATTCTCAAGATGAAGAAACTGAGTCACAAAGATATTAAATGACTTGCTGGAAATCACACGTCTGTTTAAGGAAGTATCAAAGGCAGGTTTTGAAACAAAGTTCTTTGAATTCACAATCAGTACATATACCATTGTATCAGATGAACTGTCTTTATATGCTTTAAAAAGAAAAAGCAAACATTTGTCATTTTAGTTTTTGTCCATTCCTTTATTTGCCTTTTTATTTTATTTGGATTAGAATCTTTCCTTTAAACCATAAAAAATCACAAGATAATGAGTTTTCCTTTACCAGAGGTATTCAAGCAGAGACTAGATGTTTTAAAAAGGATTCCTTAATCCTCAAAGGGATTTGAACTAGATGATTCCTAAGATTCTCTGAGTTTTTACATTTGTTGTTCCTTTGTTTGTTTTTCTTTTTTATTAATTTTTATAATTATAACATTTTCTTTGACAGTACATATGCATAGTAATTTTTTTTTACAACATTATCCCTTGTACTCCCTTCTGTTCCTAGTTTTTCCCCTCCTTCCCTCCACCCCCTCCCCTAGATGGCAGGTATTCCCATACATATTAAATATCTTATAGTATATCCTAGGTACAATATATATATGCAGAACCGAATTTTGTTGTTGTTGCTGTTGCAAAGGAAGGATTGTATTCGGAAGGTAAAAATAATCTGGGAAGAGAAACAAAACAAAACAAAACAAAGCAAAAAAAAACAAAAACAAAAACAAAACAATGCTCACAGTTTACCCTCATTTCCCAGTGTTCCTTTTCTGGATGTAGCTGATTCTGACCATCATTTTTTACATTTTACATTAATTTCTTATGCATGGTACCTCTGTCTTTTCTTTTTCATATTATTAATGGGATCAGGCCATTTTAACTTAGCTGTTCAGTTTTTGACTACCCATCTGAAATGATAGTTTAGGCCACAAAGGAGTAAATTAAAAAAAAAAAGAATTGTCTCTTGAATCATTTGCTATTTTACTTTATTTACTTTACTTTAAAAAAAATTACCTTGGCATTCTCTTATATCTGGGCTGCTCATTCTGATCTGTTCCATTTCTATTTTCTCTCTGTATTTTGGGAGTCAGGGATACAAACCTCAGAAGTCAGTTCAGATGGTTATCTGCAATTTCTCTTTGTAGTGCTCTTTGAGGTCAAATCCATTACAACATGTGCTCAGACTGACTTTGTACACTTAACTCCACTGGGCTTTCAGTGACATACTCAGCAGTGCACCTGAGAACCTGTTATTCATAGATACAGAAGATGTTAACATTGATACATAAAAAAATCTTCTTCATGCCTGCATTGTATCTTTATGGCTGGCTAACCTACTGCTCTTTAAAATGATAGAATAAATAACATGTTATTTTTGATAATCAAGATCAAAAATTATTTTTTCCTAAATCATACTGACATCCCCTAATCACGTGATCTCCAGGCAGAGATGACAGATTTCATCTCTGCAGAATTCCCAGGGATCTAGCCACTCTTCCTACTACTCTTTATGCCCCTAGAAAAAAGGAATTACTGGAAAGAGTTCACCAAATATTGACAGCTGCTCCAAAATACAATATCTTGGGCAATGATAGTCATATTATTTTCTCCATGGAGAATATAAGATGCTAGACATTTTAACATTAATGTCCAGGTCCAAAGGCATCTGTCCTACTTCAGCAGGGCTTTATTATTCTTACTATACTGTCATTTGAATAGACTTGACCCCTTTTAAGCATGGTTGAGAAACAGGGAATTAGGAATTGGAAATGCACAAACTGACTGGGCTCAGCTTAGAACTTAGCAGTTAAGTCACCAGTTTGACCTTCCTTTAATCAGGTTTTTAGTAGTTCTTCTGAGGCCCTGAATGTATCTACAACCCTCTTGCCAGACATGTTGAAATGGTTGGAAGTTTAAAGCAGAGACTCCAGATGATCATTCTTGAATCTGCTATTAAAGAGTCAGCCCAAGAAGACAGGGAGCTTGCCAGCCAAGTGCTCCCCTGATGCTGCCTGAAGTGATATTCCTGCCAAATGGCTATGCTTGAAAGCCAAGCTCTCCCTTTGGGAGGGAGACTGTGCCTACAACCAGCCCGAAGCATGACTAAAATGGCCTAGAAACCAAGTGGGCCATTACTTCAGCAGCTCCATATTTTCACCACCCCCAACTTGCATCCATATTCACACAGATGCTAAAAGCAAAACCTCCACTTCTCTACACTTCAGTCTTCCACTCATACCCCTTTCTTACCTATGGAGGAATTTCCAAGTGAATTTCTAGCATCCCTTAGTAGTGGTATTTAATCTAGATATGAGTGGTCAGAATGTACTAACTACTCTAGACAAAAGCATTTTAACCTTGGGTCATGACTCTCTATGGGGCTATATAACTGAATGTAGGGGTTGTGAAATTATGATTAATTATCATTAATTGTTTGATTTGAATACCTATTTTATATACCTATATACCTGTGGTCATGTAAAAATTTCTAGGGCAAAATGGGTCACAAGTGGAAAAAGTTTAAGAAGCCCTGCTCTGGACAAAGTACTGAAAAGTCCAGCCCTTCCTTTTAAAGAAGGGAAATAGGGAAGTGACAGAAATAGTGTGGTTGCCTACCTAATGAGAATTTTTACCAAAACCACCTTCTTGAAGCTTTTGTTACCTGGCTATATTTTTTTTCTTTTTTGCTTTCTTTGATGACTGTATACAATGATGTATAGAAAACAAAATACAGAGTAAAGAGAAAAAGAGGCATAATACCTAGGTGACTTCCAGCATCATAGGAGGCTCCTCACTGGGATATAGTCTATAGTCAATGGGCTTAATTACTCCCATAGCCATGAGACCCCCAGGAATACTTTACAAAGAAGTAAAAGTAATGGAGCATAAGAAAAACTTTCATTGAGAACCTGGGAATTACCTAATACAATAATATTCTGTAAAACCTCTAGGTGACTATAAGAACAATGACCTCTAAAAAGTAGTCTACAAAAAATCTACATCATGTTGAGTCACCAGGCAGAGTATGAAGATGCAGTAAAACCCCTCTCTCCTAGGCCATATGCACACAGCTCTGGGAGGGAGGAGAAGGAAATTGAATTTTCCTTTTAGGTAAAAACGGCTGCCATTTATAAAAGAAAGAAGCAGAATGGTGTTCCTCCTAAGCCTTATGAAACCTATAGAACTCGGGCAGAGTGGGAAGGAGGGAACAACATTTGTATATTGTCTACTACTTACAAGGAACTCTCCTAGGAACTTTAGAATATTCTCATTGATCCTCACAAGTCTGGGAGATAATATAATTATTATCCTCATTTTACAGATGAGGAAACACAAACAGAGGGATAAAGTGATGTTCAGAATAACACAACTAGTAAGGACCAGAGGTCAGATTTAAACTTGTCTTCCTAATTCTAGACCCAGCTGTCTAGCTGAACAAGAAGGTGAGTTCAAAGCTCCCTGGGCTTCTAATTAAATTGTACTCGTTATGTACAATTAGATTGTATTCATTATGAAGTAAAAAGAGTCATAGAACGGGGATCAGGCGAGAGACTTGGATTCTAATACTGCTGTGTTATTAACTTGTTGTTTGACCTTAGACAAAACACGACCTCTTTGTCCTTATATAATGAGAGGATTGAGGTAGAATCATAATTGAGAGACAGTGTTAGAAAGGACTTTAGAAATCATCTGATTCAATACCTATATAATGTATGAACTCCAAATACAACAACCTTTACAACTAGTAATTTAGCTTAACCTTTAAAATATCTAATAACATGCAACTGACTGCTTCCTTCCACAAGTTTTACCTATTGATCCTAGTTCTTCCTTTTGTTGTAAATCAGAACAAGTATAATAACTTTTCTACTTTAGAAATCTTCACACATCCAAAGACAGTTAAGTCCTTCCTCAAGTATTCTCTTTCCCAAGTTAACACTCTAAATCCTTCATATAGTATGGTTTCAAGTCCACTAACCATCTGCTCTTTACTCTAGAATGCTCTTATTAATATCTCTTTTAGTGCTCATAGCTAGACAAAATACAAGTCTGATTAGACCAATGTAAAGTAAAGATAAACCAAATTGACTCGAAAGTCCAATTCTAATATGCAATGAATTTGTGCATTTTTTTCAGCTGCCTTCACTGTTGGCAGCATCTAGCAAAGTGCCTGACAGTCTGTAGGCATTTAATAAACACTTGCTGCTTGATTGATTGATTATAAGTAATAATATACACAAATACTTTGACAGATATGTGATCTCAAAAAAGTGGATGCTTCTAACATCTTATCATTATATATAATTCTTGTTCATGTCTTTCTATAGATATCCTTAGCTGATCTGCCTATCACACTGCTCTGATTCTTTTAATATTCCATGGATACCAGTGTAAAATTCCATCCAAATACTGCTCCAAAACTTCAGCATGGCTTTCAGAGGATCCTGGTTTTTGAAAACTATACCAGTTGAGTGCAAACTCTAATAGTTCTACCACATTAGACAGATTTTGAGTGCAATCTTGGAGATACCATCTGCAGTCTTAAGACCAAAGTGCAGAGTTTCAATAACAGCGGCCAGTAGTGACTTATGAAGTCTCATGCATGAAGCAATTAAAAAAACTTAAATGGTACTCTGTCTTGTACAGACCCTTTTTGCTTTAGTAGTGTAGATGTCATATAGATAGGAACTAAATCTATCATTTGCTTAGTTTAGGGAACTTCTGAAAGAGGAAATTCCTACCAATTTAAGGCATTTTATCTTCTCTGCAACTTAGAGCATTTTCCTAGGGCACTTTTCCAGTATTATAGGAGACTCCTCATTGGGTATAGTCTATAGTCAATGGGCTTAATTATTCCCAGAGTCATGGGACTCTTCGGAGTACTTCAAAAAGACTGTGATTTGGCAAAGATTATAGATCTAATGTGTCAAAATAAGGACTTGAATTTTGGTCTTCCTGATTTTCAAACCAACTCTCTATCTAATACACTACACAGAACAGGGAGTCTAAGAATGATAGTTTTTAGAACAGTCACATTTAGAACATTAATAGCTATTATGTTAATAGCTATTAAGCTTAGTACAAGACTAATTTTCAATCACCAATGAGTTAATATGTTACTAGAGAAACTAAGCCATCTCCATGAAGGCATTCCTTCTAACAATGAAATCAACAGACAGAAATAAAAGGTGTTACCTAAAGAATTAGTAACCTTGGTTTCAAGGTACCCAAAAACTATAAGACAACTTACATAGCCACAAGTGTACCCTTATCATCACATCTTGCATTGAATAAAGTGAATTTAAATTAAAGAGATCACTTTAACAATAATTGTAGCTTATGTGTCAACAATTCTGTTGTAGTATGCAGAGTGAAAACTTTCTCAGGGAATTTGGAATCATGAGATCTAAGCTTATATTCCAGCTCTGCCCATTACAACCCATGTGACTTTGAGCAATCATCTGACCTCTTTGGTCCTCAGTGTTCTTATCCATAAAATGAGAGGATTAAAATAAATCTCTTCTGAGGTTTCTTGCATCCCTGGATCTATGATTTAATAAATGTAGACTTATAAAATATGAGAAAGGGGACAAGAAAATCGATAAAGAACTTGACAAGATCTTCCCAACCAAGCTATCATCTATCTTGTTATTTGGTGATAAGCATCCCACTTTTCATCTTTTTTTCAGAAACCATAAAAATTTAAAGAACTCAGAGAAATAGTTCTTAATTATGAATAGTTGGAAGGACCTTTTCACCATCAGCACTATTATGTTACTTTCTTTTTCTTCCTCATATAGGTTAACTGTTCTATAAAATGAAGAGGTTAGAGTAGAGGACATTTCTAATCTTCCAGCTCCAAGATTATGATTCCCTAAAGAAGATGTAACTTTTATCATTACTTAGGTCTTTTCAATTGTTTCTGACACTTCATGACCCCAACTGGGTTTTCTTGGCAAAAATACTGGAGTGCTTTGCCATTTCTTTTTAATCTCTTTTTATAGATAAAGAAACTGAGGCAGAGTTAAATGATTTGGCCAGGGTCACATCCCTCCTATGATTCTGAAGCCAGATTTCCTGAGTTCAGATCTGGAACTCTATCTACCAAACCACCTAATTGCCCTAAGATATGATTAGCTGTGTTCAATTATCTGAAGGGTGTTCAGATATATTGTGTGAGAGGGATTAAACTTATTGAGCCAAGACCCAGAGAGCCAAAATTAGATCAGTGGCTAAAAATCATTAGCTCACATTGATATAGTGCTTTGCAGTTCATAAAGGAATTTCCTTGTTTCAGAATAGCTTCTGGAGGCAGGAAGCATGGTATTATGAGAGACACCAGGGTGATACAATGGCTGGAGCACCAAAGTCAGGAAGACCTCATTTCAAATTTGACTTCAGACACATACTAGCTTTGTGCCTCAAACAAGTTACTTAACTTGATATATATATATATATATATATATATATATATATATATATATATATATATATATATATATATATATATATATATATATATATATATATATATATATATATATATATATATATATATATATATATATATATATATATATAATTTTCCTCAACTGCAAAATAGGGATCATAATAGCACTGACCCTTTAAGGGTTGTAATGAGATATTATGTGTGTGGCACATAGCAGGTACTTAATAAATCCTTTTTTTCCCTTCTTCCGTTTTACTATTGAGGAAACTGAGATTTATCAAAACTCCACAAAAAGTATTATTTATCTTTCATTCTGGAAGAAAACTATGATAATCCAGGAGTTGATGTCATGACATGCTAATGAATTGGATTTAAGTGAAGGAAGTCTTTGAAAGGTCACCTATCTCACTTTCTCCTCCAGAGTCATCTGGATCCAGTGGCAAGACGTAAATCAAGACTACTGGAGATGATTCTTGATAAAATGGGAGAACCTTTTTTAAGCTAAAGTCTTGAACAGTTCTTGGTGTGACTAAAGCTGCACCCATTCAGTGATTAAGGCTAGATATAGTGGAAGAATACTCACTGGTTTTGAAGTCAGAAAACTTGGATTCAAATCCTGCTTCTGCCTCAACCTGTCCAAACTTTGCAAAGTCATTCAACCTTTCTAGCCCATAGTTTCTTCATCTATGAAATGAGAAAGTTGGGTTAGATGGCCTCTGAATTCCCTTCCGGGTTCTAATGCTATGAACTTATGCTAAGAACAAAGTCTTCTGAACCTCAATCCAAAGATCATTGCACTAGACCATTTGGCCTTCCTTTACATAGAGGCAGATTGTTGAAAAAGGAATGCTACAGAAAAATCAATAGGCTAAAATTACTTTATAAAAAGATCTCAACATCATGTGCTGTTTACTAAAACATGGACTCATTTGCCACCAGTCACATATCATCAAGAAAGTACTGCTACAATTACCACAAATTGTTTTCATTATTAACCCTTAAAAACACCATTGGGAGACTGGGGGTGGGAAATGCTTTGTTATTGCTACTTATGACTCATATTTAAGAAATGAGTACATTTCAAAAAACAAAAGATTCCTAGTATGAGCAAAAGAAAAATCATTTCATTCAAATACCCATCATAGTAAACTGATCTACTGAACCTGGCCTTCTTTGCAAATGAATTCAAGAGACTGAAAAGAATGAAAATTCTAGTCATTATGTGATTTGTAGAATTACGAGACAACCAGCCTTGTTGGTTAGAATTATAGAATTATAACTTTGTTTCCCAGCTAAATGTCCCAGTGGGTAGAGTATTAGACCCGTAGTCAAGAAGAGTTTAAATCTAGCCCCCAAAACTTTCTAACTTTATGATTCTAGGCAAATTTCATAATTTCTGTCTTCCTTAGTTTCCTCAATTGTAAAATGAATTTACCTCACAGGATTGTCATGAGAAACAAATGAGATAATATATTAGAATAGTGCCTGACACACGCTAACTACTTAAATGCATCATTTCTTCCCTTTCCTTTTCAATTTCTCAACATACAATGTGACTGGCTAGCAGTTGAAATCATTGTACAAATCACCCATTTTCTAGACTTCCAATAGTTTCAAGGGTCAAGATTATGTTTTTGCTTCAAGGTAAAGTCCATAAACTCTTCAAACTCTTCCTGCTCCATTCCTTCTCCTTCTCCTCCCCAAAGGCATTTTCTTCCAAGCTTGAAAAAAAAAAAGTTTCACTTACTCTTGCTATCCCTTCAAGCAGCAATCCTGTTTCTCTCTAATTCATTCCAAAATATCTAGATTAATTATTGTGTCATTAGCTTACTGCTTACTTCATTCCCAGACTTAACTTCTCTTAAACTTCTTCAAGATCAGTTCTGCCACCAAAATTCTACTGAAATCACTTCCTTAAATTTAAACCAAACGTTCTCAAAAGAAGAATTGGAAACCATTTTTAAAAACATGAAAGACTCTGAATTACTAATAATAAGGGAAATACAAACCAAAACAACACTGAAGTTTCATCTCATACTCTTAAGGTTGTTCCAAAAGACGTCATAAGGTAAGAATAGTCAATTTTGGAGGGGTCATAAAAACACAGACACACTAGTTCATTGGATTTCTTACTTTTTAATTTGTGGAATAAAATAAGCATTTACACCAAAAATATAACAAAAAGATTATTGCACATCAAAATGGAAATCTATTATATACAGCTTACTATGCCTTTTAAATAAATTATGAAATTGCAATGAAAATTTCTTTTTTTTGTTGCTTCATTTCACCCTCCTTTTTTAGAGATGGCTACCACTAGACACAGATATAGAATAGATATATATACTTCTATGTGTATATACATATATATAAACATATATATGTCATATATATATATACTCCTATTTATCATTTCTTTCTCTGAATGTCGATAGCATCTTCTTTCATTTGTCTTTTATAGTTAACTCTGGGTATGTAGAATACTTGAAATGACTTGAATCATTCATAAAAACAATTTTGCTGTTACTATATACTTTTGATTCTATTCATTTCACTCCTCATTTTATGCAATATTATAAAGAGAATTTTTACAAAAAATTAGAACATATTACTTCTCAGATCTATTGATAGACAAATAATGAACAAACAAGAGACAGAGGACAAAGTTAGATGCAAAATGGATAATTTAGGTTTCATTATATTAAAAAGTTGTAGAATATGATTATGATAGAAATGATGAACACTAGTAGACATTGATAAAACAAAGGCAGTATAAAACAATTTGGAATAACACAACTAAAATGATTAAAATGTTCATGCCTTTTGACCCAGAGATTTTACTATTAGATGTATAATAACCCAAAGAGATCATTTATTAGAAGAAAGTACCCACATACACCAAAATATTTATACCAACACTTTTACTGATATCAGAGAATTGAAGATACAGTAAATGTCCATTGACTGGAGAATGGCTAAACAAAATATGGTACATCAATGTAATGGAATACAATTCTGGAATAAATTCTTTAATAAATGGTCAATATGATAAATACATCAAAACATGAAAAGGTTACCATGACCTGATGCAGAATGTAGGAAGCAGAGTCAAGAAAAAATATATAAACAATGACTACAGCAGTATAAATGAAAAGAATGACCCAAACTAATCAAAAATGAATATTGCCAAATTACCAAGAAAATAATAACACAAAAAGAGATGTATGATATATTTGTTGTCATACGGGAGCCACCTACCAGTGGCTGCTGGAGGTCTAACTCAGACCTGTAGAATGGATCTCTTCATGTGAGAGTTTGGTGATGATGATACAAGGAGACTGAGAGGCCCTTGAGTTGTCTGACCTCTCTCTCTCCTCTTCCCTCTGCCTCCAATTTATCTCATTCCCAGTCCAAAACACCTGTGTCGGTAAAGGCTTCCCTGCAACTCCTTCAAATGTTATGATTCACAGCTGTGGAGGCTCTCAAAGAATTGACCTGCCCCTTCACTTAGGCATGGTCCTTAATAGATATTCCTAATCAAATTCATTGCAGTCGTGTGGTACATTGCATATATTTTTAATTGTTTTGATATATTAATCAGCTTTGCCTAACTTTTTTCTTTACTGTTCTTTATTTTTTCTTTATTTTTCTTTTTCTGTAATTTTTTTGAAAATATTATGTGATTGCTCCCTAGGGAGGTTATTATGGGACAATTTCCAATGATATAAAAAACAAAACCTCAAATTAAAAGCTGCTCTTCTGAAAATCATTAGTGATTTCCCACTAACAAATCCAATAACTTTTTCAGCTTTTAGGTTTCTGAGATGAAGAAAGACAGTGTTTGTGTGATCTTTCTCTAAACACCAGCAAGCAACAAGCAATGGATGTGATGAGTTGGAATTAGAGATCTAAGTCTCCAAGGACTCACCTGAATTCTTGTTTGAGATCAGGTCAGTAGGTGAATTGCAAGTTGGCAGAGGAAGATGTTTCTTATAACATCTAACTTTTTTGTCAGAATTAATGTTCAAGGACTTGGTCCCTTTAATGCCTATGCTACCAGTCTTTTTAACTCCTAATACTGAGAAGCCAAAACTGCCACTATTTTTCTTGTATCCCTCACCTCTTCCTGGTATTTTTTCTTTTGCTCCACTAAATCCAAAATTCTGATTTGTGGCACCATCTATTTGTCTATCTCACATTTCCTACTTATTGCAACTACATTTTCTTAGGTTTTTGATGCCCTATTTCCTAGCCACAGACAGAGAAGGGTCCAATTTCTTCCTGCTACTTTGTTGCCCCACTTTGCAAAACATGCACCAAAAACTTTTACATTATTTTTAAAGTTTTTTTTTTCCAGTATCACTGCAGATCTCTACAGAAATAGAATGGAGGATGTTATCAAGAAATTTTATGACAGGAAGAAAAGATGGCATGTGCTAAAAGTAGGATTGGAAAAGAAATAGATGTAATGTTCCACATCTATCCTCAAGATGTTAGAAGATACTGAGTAAGTCCTCCAGCATACTGGATAGACCTCCTGTGGTAAGATGATAAGAGAATAAAATAGAACTAGAAATAGTTATAAAACAAGCAAAAATAATAATTGAATAGGGGAAGATCAACAAAATAAAGAGATATTCAGAAAGTAATGATTAGTTCAATCTGGAAAGATTGGGCAAGACTTCATTGAAAAGGTCATTTAACAGAACAGATAGAGTGCTGGATTTTGGAGCCAAGAAGACTAACCTTAACATACAGCCTCTGATACTTAATAGCTGAATATTCATGAGCAAATCATTTCTTTGATGTGTAAAATGAGAATCATAATACTGGTAAGGTCCAACCTCATATAGCTATCGTGAGGATCATATGAAATAAAAAATGTGAAACATTTTGCAAGATTTAAGGTGCTATAGAAATGTCAATTATTATTTGTGGAAGAGGTGGTACTTAATGTTTTATTTGAAGGAAGAGAATAATTCAATAATTGGAGACATGGAAAGAATCCATTCCAGGTATGAGCTAGGTGGTAAGTAGTTATTTTAAAAGAAACAGCGTGATATCATCTAGAATAGGAATACTGGGCTTGAAAAGAATGGTAGTATTATAAAAACAGAAAAGACAGTACAATAGATAAAAAGAAGGTGAATTAATACAAGAGACAGAGAAGTTTGGGGAAGAGGTAATTAGTTGCATTGGTATCCTGCCTTTGGCTTTCTATTTTTTCATAAAAGTCATTCAAAAGACATACTCTAGTGCAAGGGACTTTAATATCATGTCTATAGATTCATTTTTTTTAATATTTTAAGAGTGATTTCAACATAAACTCCATTTGCAATTTTATGTATTTATACATTTAAAAACATTCTGAGAAGGGGTCTTAAAAAATAAAAACATTATTCTGAAAACAGAGTCTTCACTAGGACGAATAGGAAACCCATAGCACAAAGAAACCCTGCTATAAAGTCCCTTTCTTTGTTCTTAGTTACTCATTACATACACTCTTTGCATCTCACGGAACAGAATCATTGTCCCTTCTTGGGCCATTGGAGATGAATGTCATAGACTAAATTATTTTTCAATAATCATAAGTAAAAAAGTTATATGGGATAGTTGCTTATTCTTATCCACCCCAAATCCTAGGTAGAGATACTATCAAAAAAAAAACAAACACTGAAGACTATCTCATTCTTTCTTCAAATTCCCTCTTGCCTTATCTTTGATACTGTTATATCTTGGTCCTTTTAATCTCCTTCTATCAAATCTTTATTGAATCCTCTTTCTCCAAGTTTCTAAATATGAGTATCCATCAAAGCTCTTTCCTTGTCCTTTTTCATTTTTTATACACAGTGGAACCCTTAGAACCCCTAATTTATTCTTATTATTTGAAATAACATCTTTATATGGATAACACTGGAATGTATATTTCCACCTAACTTACCTCCCCGGTTCTACATTTTCAAATGTCATTGAGACATCTCCTTCTATTTGAACTGATAATGTTCCAAATGTGACCAAAATAGGGCTTATAATCTTTCCCACAAAGGTTATTCCTTCTTTGTACTTCCCATTTTTATGGTATAATTCTTTTAGTTATGCAAGTTTAGAACCTTAAAATAATTTTATCTCTTAGTTCTCTGATCCTATACTATATTATCATAGTCAATAAACAAGTCCACTGATTTCTCCTTAGTAAAATTCTTTAGAATGTATCTCTCCTTTTTCCCCTAAATGTTTATTTATACTACACTATTATTAGCTGACTATTTAGAATATTACAGTAGCTTTCTCACTGGTTTCCCTGTTGCCAGTCCCTTTTCCTTCCCACTATTGTCATATTATTCTACCTAAAATGCCATTTTCATAGGCTCATAGACTTAAGAGCTGAAACTTTACAGATCTCTTATTGCAATTCCCTATCTCTTTACAGATCAGAGTCCCAGAGAAATTAGGTGACTTTTTTCCAATTAAACTGTGAATTCCTTGAAAGCAGAGATTTTTTTTCACCTTTCTTTGCATCTTCAGCATTTGTCACAGTGCCTGACACATAGTAAACATTTAATAAATCCTTGTTGATTTGACTTGAATTTCTCAATTCATTAATCAAAAACTGGGAACTCCTTTAGAGTTACTTATAAGTACAAGCCTCTTAACCTAGCATTCAGTCTTCTACTATTCCATTTCTGATGCTACCATCCCTCAGTTCTTCAGCACTTGACCACTTTGACCACTGAAAAAACATAAGGTTGAGTTATATGGCTTCTTAAAGTTCTTTTCAACTCAAGATTACATGATATGGTTCCAAACTCATTTCTTATGATTCTCTTAAATAGAATCTCTACTCTATCAGCCTAACATCTTTACTACCCTTCAACCATGTTGTAGACATTCCTACCTCTGCTATTTTCCATACACATTAACTTAAAATCTTTGTTTTTTTTTTTAAATAATATGCATTGATTGTATAAAGGCAGCACAGTTTATTTAAGGGTGACACTGGGTGATGCATTTGTTCTACAATACATGTCTATTAAAATATTGAGTTTACAATTCCCTATTTTCTATAGTTGAGAAATAGATAAGGATTATTCCTAAATACTCTTCCTCTTCCTCATATAAATCCTACATATCATTCAAGGATCAGTTTGACTCATCTCAATTAAGCATTCCTTTGCCCATACTGAGTCACAGTATTTCTTCTATTTCTGAGTTACTTTAACATATATTATCTCTATCACTTGTCACTTAGCATTGTCTTATTTTTAGTACAATTCAACAAAAACTTTACTTAAGTGCTTGTTAAGAACCCTGCCTAAGTGTGGAACCCAGAAATCCTAGAAAAGATTGAAGGGGACTATACCATTTAAGGGGTGGTGGATCTCGGAAAGTCACCACAGCTGTGAATCATAACACACTTGAAGGAATTGCAAATTAGCCTTTACTGACTCAGATGTTGCTTGTGAATTGGGAATTAAATAAATCAGAGGGAAAAGGAAAGAGGTCAGAGGATGCAACTGTCTCTCAATCTCCTTGTATCGTTATCATCTTCTCACATAAAGAGATCTATTCTGATGATTAGAATTAGTTTCCCAGCAGCCAGTAGCAGGTAGCTCTCATTATACATTATTTATGCCAGGCACTTTGTTGGTATGAGAGACACAAAAATAAAAATGAAATGGTCCTTACTCTTTAGGAGCTTACATTCTAAAATTCCTGAGCTACCTCACAACTCCTCTTGGAATGGAGGACAGGAACCTTGTTTGGTACTTCTTTGTCTCCTTCAATATCTAACAATAAATATTTTTTATATAAGGAGTTTTCAATAAATGTTGTTTGGTTGGTAATCAGTTGGCTAATTAATTTATAATGTGTCATTGCTTACAATAAATGTTTTCCTAAATCCTAACAATCCAAAATACTTCATCAGTAGATCCTAAAAAAACCAAACAAGTTTTAAATTATGTACACTGCGAATAATCAAAAGAAATAAAGCCTGTCTTTTCATTAAAATTAAAATCCTTGTAAATTCTGAGTAAATGCATTAGGATTTTTAGAGGTAATGTCAGACAGAGCATTGTAGTTAAAAAACAAGTTGTCTTGAAATTCAGAAGTCCTATATCCAAGCCCTACTATTTGACACATTTGACCCCGAACAAGACTTTAAATCTCTCAGACCTCCAGATTGCTTTCTGAGATTATAAAACAATGAGAAATTGGAGATCTTCATTGGCACATTCCTCATCACAAACTCCTTTTTCCAGTAAAATAATAGGTCAAGCCCCAAAAGAGAAAAAGGGAACTTGATTACTCACATGAAAATTGAAAAAGTCAGAGATTTATTTGCAAATGACAGAATGAATAAGTGGACATAGTTTTCATATGCCTTCCATGTCTCTGCTACTGCTGCTCTAGGCTGAGGTTTAAATTATACATTCTCCCTTTTCAAACTTCTGCAGTTTTATCCTTTCTTATACCTCTCTATCCCTCCCTTACACTATCCAGCATGCAATTATTCTAGATTGACTTGCTGACTTAGCCCCCTCTTTCTACATGGGGCTTTCATGGACCAAGAATAAGAGGTAGAAATGGAAGTTGATCAATTATACAAATTATCTGGGGTCAACAGGAGCCTGAGGAAAGTTTCCACATTGTGCTTTTAGGTGAATATATAAACCTTCTTTAAGAAAAAAAAAAAAAGCAAAAGTGTACTGAAAAAGATTTTAAATCTTCAAATCCCAAAAAAGAAATTTTAAGTTTTTTTAAACCTAATCATTTCTATCCCAGGTGGTTGATTAAAAAAAAACTGAATTCTTTCAACTACAAACCACTAGAACTATGTGGAAGCTTAGTGTGAACAGTTAATATTCCCTTATTCTGAATGGGCAGCCTAAGCTAAAATGAATTGAGAGCCCAATACTGATGTCCACATGTCACCAGAAGCGATCATCATGATTGATGCTGGAGGCAGAAACTTTCACGGAGGGAATGAAATGAAGAAGGCTGTTTGAAGTGGTATGACTCACTGACTCCCATGAGGTTATCCCTGTAGAACACAGTTAAGATCCGTGGGAAGAGTTTCCTGGGGAAGTTTGCACTGCAGATCCAGAGCACTTTGCTTGTCAATCTATTCCATTTTAAGTGCGTTAACAGAGTCAGGAAGGGTTGCTGAGCTGAGTGGCAGAGCAGAGTGGGAGGGAAGACTGACCCAGCCCTGCTTGGAACCCCAGTGAGCGAGCTGGAATCCTGCTAGTTCTCTTTATCTACATCAGAGGTTTTCAGTGTTGAAAAATGATAGCAGCAGCCAAAAATGGAAATATAGTAGGGGGCATGGGATCTGCTTGTGTGTGTGGGTAGTGGTCAGTGAGGCTGCTACTTAAGAACCAGGTGCCTTAGAAGTGGGTGTCTGAGGAATCGTCCTGGTAAGGGTTCCTGGGATTCATCGAAGCAGCAGTGAAGGTGGGAAGCACTTTTTCACGGTTTTAGTGTCTGCTTCAGTGGCTGGGGAGTGCTCTATTCAGCTCAGCTTGGCTAATCATATTCAAGTCTTTCTCTCTACCAGTTACTTATAAGCTTAAAATTGCCCATAACTATTTCTGGGGTCCCATTTACATATGATTCCGACACACAATCCCAGAAATATGCTTTCTGTCCTCATAAGTCTTATAAACTAGGAGATGAGATGCATGGCTACTAATAATTTAAACTCACAGAAATATATACTAAGTGGATGGAAAAACAATCTAGTTCTGAAAAAGGAGAGCTTGGGAGTCTCCCCTTCCCCCGGTGGGGTAGACAGGGCTCCAGAATAGGGAAGGTATGGAATACCTAGGGGGCAGTAGTATGGTCCTTTTAGGGTGGCAAACCATGGGGTTTAGAGGAGTTCTGGCAGGGTGATGGGGTCTACTGCAGGGAGAGTTCCAAGCTCTACAGGATGGTGTGTCTTTGCAAGAAGGGCAAGGCTCCTAGGAAGGGGCAGGATGGGAATGGGGAACCACCTGAAATCCATCTAAGGATGACAGAGGGAACTGAGAAGTGTCCTTTGGTCTATTTCAACTTAATGTTGATGAGTTCTTTATGGGTTCTGATTTTAACCTGCTTCCTCACATTCTTGGGACCTTCTTAGCAGTAGTTGGATTGTCCATGGGTCTGAGTCACTCTCACCACAGGGGCTTGTGTCTTAAATTTTGGAAGTTTTCTTGTTCCTACCAAGAGCTTTCCTTGGCTCTTGTGTGAATGTCTTTAAAGGAAATTATTCCAAAGTATTTTTCAAGCTGTTTGCATAATGCATTGAGGGAAAGGGATAGGGAGAGCGTTTATGCAACATACTAAAAGTGCTAGCTATAGTTTTGCTATTAAGTGGACTTTATTAACTAACTTATTTTTTGTCAGTTCATACATAAATAGTAAAGGTTCCTATCTTGTTCCATTTGACCTGGAAATACAGAGAGTGTATTCCTGAAGGATAGCAGATGACTAAGAATTAGTCTGCAAATGGGCGAATCTCTGGCTCTACGCCTGACTTTCCAAATAGTGCCTCAACAATAGTATCACTCTGAAATTTCTCTCAATTCCTTGGACTTTTTTCTGGAACATACATCTAACCCTGCAACTTTGTTATACTGGAATATCCCTCCAAGATGTTGGTCTCTTTCTCCAAAGTATGAGTTCCTTCTAGTGTCTCCATTTTGGGGAGAGATCCAAGCCAGTTAACATCCTTTTCAGTCCTGGTTCTGCTACAAACGTTCTGGACTTTGAAATTATGAGTGTGCAGTATATGCCATCTCCTTTCCCTTCTAAATTCTATTTTCTTTCTTTTTTAATATTCCCTGAAGAAGACTTGAAAGCATGGCTGTCCTTTCTTGAAACAGGAAAGAAGTAAATTTTTCCCAAACTTTCACACCAACTCTATCTCTCAAGTGGACATATATAATAGTCAGGTCTTCAACCTAGAGCTAACTTCCACCTACCTATTATACATACTAACTCTACAACCATGAATATGTCATGTAATAACTTAGTGCCCTCAGGCAACTCAATGGGGAGACTAAGAGTTATAGACAATTGTCTATTCACATCATTAGAGATAATTTTCACCCCATTAGTTCCCAATTTCCTGTGATTTCATCACAGGTTCACATCAATGTCTTTAAAAGCTCATTCCTCCAAAAACCAACAAATAATCCCCCCAAAAGACACTGTTAGGATAAAAAGGTATATAAGATACAGAGGGACATGATCATTCTTGGAGAGGAAGAAGAATTTAAAACAATTGCTCATTTTGAGATATTTTGCCTAATCATATTCCAGGCTTTCTCTCTACCAGTTACTTATAAGTTTAAAATTATCCATAAATACTTCTAGTGTCTCAATTACATATGATTCCAACATACAACCCCAGAGATTTGCCTTCTGTCCACATAAGTCTTAAAAACTAGGAGAGGAGATGGCATGGCTACTAATAACTTCCATCCACAGAAACATATACCAACTGGATAGGAAAAACAATCTGGTTCCGAAAAAGGGAGAGGTCAGAAATAGCACATCTCTCCTTCCCCCAGTAATACATGTCCTTTGTGCCATGGACATCTGTGATAGAGGAAATATATTTATAATTCCATATAGCAAGGATGGAGATTTTCAGGTCAGCTTCTAGTGAACCTCCCCTTCTTCATGAGATATTGGCCAAGGGAGAGAAGGTATAGCATTTTCTTTTTGAAGCACATGTGTGACTTTTCTTATAACCTTTACCTGCCAAATCATGCATGTAAAGCAGTCGACAAGAGGTAAAACATCTCTCCCCTCCAATCTACTCCCACTCCCCACAGAGGCAGTGAGGCTTTGATTCTGCATCAGTTACAATACAGTGTGAATTGATGAAATTAAACTGAACAACAGCTTGTCAATTAGGCTATTCTCTCAAAAGCAATTCACTTCCCCCACCCTTACAAATGTTAAATAGCTTGGATCCAAAAACAGAGCAGTTTCCATACAAAAGTGATGAAGGGAACTCTTTAGGAAAGGAATAGCTCAGGTGCATCCTATTAAACAGCTTGATCATGAACCACTAGGTAACAACCAGGGGAGTGCTTACTAAAAAGGGGGAAATTAAACAGCCTAACCACTTTAAATTGGTATGATTGTAGATTATGAAAGTCCACCACCCTTTTTTTTTCCGTTTTAGGGTTATTATTGAAAACCATCTCTTGGCTGTACTGGATTGGGAACACCCCAAGCAGAATTCTGCCTGGTGTCAATGCTTTGCAGGCTCCTATTCAGGAAACCATTTGGCCTGCAAAGTTGCTGGGTTTTCTGTAAACACAGTGAAAGGAGACAGTTATTGCATGAAGGTGAGGGAGTGTACCTGCATGACAATAAGGCAAATGTCATGGCAAAAACACAAAGCCAGCGTTCCATGTGACCTTTTAGACAGAAACCAATTTACTCTCCCAACGTCTCGAACAGAAAATTATGGTGTAATCGTTCGTGTCAATACATAATTTATTTTGTAATAAATAACTACCCACATATTTATGAGCTCCCCTCCTCTTGCTTTTATGATGCTCTTAGGCTAACTCTGCCTTCGATGCACAGTTCAGAATCATTACAAGGCTTTCTGTTTTGAAGACTGCTCTCTTCACTAAGCTTAGTAATGACTGAAGAATGCATTACAGGATTAAAAGCCATCATCTATTTCCGAGAAGAGAACCTAAGTTATTTATTTTTGTATTTTCAACTTACCTCATATCAGGCTGAGGGATTCATGGGAGCAAATAAAAAGAAAACCAACTGAATGCAGCGTTAAGCTACAGTCTAAAGCACCCCCACCTAAGAGAAAAAAAATCCTATTCATTCAGGGAAGGCTAAAATCAGGGAAGTCAGAAAATCCTGAAATAAAGTTTGCAATCACTTTGAAAGCAATGGCCCCAAGAGGAAGCTGGGATATTCTTATGCAGGTAATTTGGATAGTCCCCAAGCTACCTGCTGAAGTCTTTTACAATTTAAATCCAGGGGAGTTCAAGAGACAAGACCTAAATTCTTCCCAGGTGACAACTGCACAGTGACCTCTCTGGAAGCAACCAGCATTCTGGCCTGAGCTCACAGAACCCTGGGTGATCTCATCAAAAACTTTTCTACAACAAATCTCAGGTGGTCCTAGTGCTCTGAAGCCTTGGCAAAGGACCAAAAAAGGGTCAGGCTTAAAGTTCTTCCTCCTCCCTTTGTGGAGTTGTTCTTTAGATGGAAGATGGCTACAGCACAGGAATACAGGAAAACTTCCTTCAGTGCAACTCAATTTAACAAGCACTCCTTATGAAAGGCACTGTATATACAGAGGCAGAAACAAAAATAATCCCCACCCTCAAGGAGTTTGCATTCTATATGGGATTGGGGGAACAACCTATACAGAGATAAATAAATACGAAATGCTTATGTAATATAAGTACAAAATAATTTGGATAAATAATAATTGTGGGAAAACAGAACCTAGTTTAAGAGATGACTGGAGCTGAGCTTTAAATAGAGCTCAGGATTCTGAGAGGATTCATTGGAAAGGGAAAGGATTTATGGGAGGAGGAGAGAGGAGGACTTGTTAAGATAGGAGGCAGGAAATGGGATGGCTGACTGTCAGCAAGGCCTCATTACTGATCATCTTTAAATTTGATATTCAAGTAAGTGAAAAGATTTGTGGTCTATAGGATGTAGTTCAACCCCTTCTAGATGTCCTAAATTAACAACAAAGGCTATGACATATGAGCATCATGAATAGACATTGACTTGTCTTTCTCTTAAATATTCATTCCTGACATTTCTGGGCTAATAATTCAAAATATCCACATTTTAACAAATGGGATTTCTCTCACAAGCTAAATTTTGCTTTCTCAATTTTATAGAGAAATCATGATGTCTAGCATGTGACAACTCATCCCCTTGGTCATTAGCTGCAATGTCACCAGAATAAGATTTCCACAGCTTTACAGCAGAGTGAAGCAATAGGACAAGTTGAAAAGCACAAGCAAGATGTGAGTAAAACACAAAATAGTCAAAGCACCAACAGGAATAAATATATTTACTTGAAATGTCAATTGCTTTTTAACTAAATATTATTTCATGTTGTTCATTGCAATTTATTTTAAAATTTTCTTTTGAAGACATATTGATCCTACTTTATCATTCTCTTTTTTTCTCCATGTCTCAAATACTCACAACTACCCCGTCTTATTCAGTGCTTTTAATTCCTGAACTGTCTTAAATTCCTGGAAGCAAGCTTGTAAAGTAACTTACAAATACTAAGCAAACAACTTTTGTTTCATGACAACAAATTTAAAAATATTTTTACTTTTTTCTAGTTACATTTAAAAATCTTACATTTGTTTTTAAAACTTTGAGTTCCAGATTTTTCTCCTTATCCCCACCCCCAACTCTCATTATGAAAGCACATGTGAAGTTATACAAAACATTTCCATAAAAGTCATGTTGTGAAAGAAAACATAGATTTCACTTCTGCCAAAAAAAAGACCCTCAAGGAAATAAAGTTTTAAAAAAAGAAAGAGATAGTATTGTTCAATCTATATTTAGACACAATCAGTTCTTTGAGTTTGGATAGGATTTTTCATCATAAATGCTTCAGAGTAGTATGACAACAAATTAAGGTAGCCCACAGCTACAAAACACTCTGCCTTCGTGGCTGTGGGCATCAATTTTCCCTTCTGGAAGATGAAATTTACTTCTCATTACTTATGTTATGATTTAGGATAGTTCTACCAGGTTTAAGTTTGATATTGGAACAAAATGAGATACTTTTAGGCAGAATTATGTTGGAGTCAGATTAGATTTGAAATTATTAAATATGAGTGTGAGCATTTAGATCTCAGAAATCATCAAATGCTACAAATAGGTTTGGTTTATTGTTTTGTTGATTGCCGAGGCAGTGGTGACAAACTCAACATGTTGACTTAGAATACTACAAATGACATTAATTCTGTTGTATTGTATTTTAGTTCATTTAACATTTCTGAATTACAAATAAATCTCTTTGAACCCAGAGTTATGAGGGAACTTGAAACTTCTCATTTAGCTTGAAGAAAGTGATAGAGAAAATCTTTTTATACTCAATCATAATATACATTCAGATTGGCCATATCAAAAAAAAAAAAAAAGTCTCATTCTGCCTTTTGGGACCTTCTCCTCTCCATTAGGAGGTGCCTGGAACTATCTCCTTACATTTATAAGAATTCAATGCAATAGTTATTTCATCATATTTATATACCATTAAATTGTTCATCCATTCCCAAATTTATGGAGTTTCAATACTTTGCTAATCCACAAATGGATAAAAATATTTTTGTACCTCCTTAGACTTTGTTTTTCTTAGAAGCAATATCTACCTTAATTTTCCCTCCTTCTGATTCACTCCCTGCCTTCTTATCTTTCACTTCTATTTCCTGGTTGAGTGAAATGTATTTCTAGGGGTATCAATTAGCTGCCCCCAGAAATTAGTGGATAGAGCACCAGCCCTAGAGTCAGGAGGACCTGAGTTCAAATGTGGCCTCAGACACCCACTTCATGGGTGACCCGGGCAAGTCATTTAACCCCAATTGCCTCAGCTGCCTGTATATGTATATCCTTCCTTCATTTGACCAGTCAGGAGTAAATTTCAAGTGCCAGCTACACAAATATCTTCTTGTTTTTATAGATGTGTACTTATACACACTTGATTATGTAAAATAATTTGTCCTAACCATCCTTTTCCTTCCCCAACCCCTCCCAAATATATTCCTCTTCACTTTTCTTTCCATTCTTTTCTTAAGATCATCAACACATAACAAAAACACTCCCAAATTGTGGCTAATTGGACTCTATGATTCATATGATCATAGTTCAGAGAAGACACATGTATCACCTCCTATATTAGAATGCAAGTAGCTTATCCTTATTTAATCCTTTATGATTTTTTCATTCAGGCTTATTTTTTATGTTTCTCTTCACTCCTGTGTTAGAACTTCAAAGTTTCTTTTTAGCTCTGGTTGTTGCATTAGCAATGTTTGGAGATCTTCTATTTCATTAAATTTCCATTCCCCTTCTTGCATCATTCTCAGTTTTCCTGTTAGTTATTCTTGACTGAAGCCTCTTTGACTTATGAAATATTGTATTCCAAGTGTTGAGCTCTTTTATAGTGATGACTGCTAAGTAGTATGTGACTCTGACTGTGGCTCCTTGGTACTGGAATTCTTTTTGAAAGCCAGGAAGAATTCAAATACCAAATATCTGCATGTGTATGTGGGTATACATATATATATACATATATATGTATATGCACAGATACATATATATGTATATATATATATATACATACACATATATCTGTCTACATAGATAGCAAAAGAGAGACATAAAGACAGAAATGAAGAGGCAGAGAGAGTGATGGAGAAAGACAGAGAGAAAAAAGATACACACAAAGAGAGAACAGAGAGACACATACAGAAAGAGAGAGAGAAAAAAAGACACAGAGAGATATGGAGGAACAGAGAGAGGGGGGAAATGAGAAAGAAAAGAGAAAGTATGTGTGTATATGTGTGTGTGTGTGAGAGAGAGAGAGAGAGAGAGAGAGAGAGAGAGAGAGAGAGAGAGAGAGAGAGAGAGAGAGAGAGAGAGAGAGAGAGAGAGAGAGTCTCACTGAGCAAGAGGGAGAGCAAGAATAAAAGTGAGAGAAAGAGAGATTCACCAGTTACTGCTTGAAAGAAACCACAAAATTAACACTCCAAAATTCAGAGTATCTAGATAAAATTTTGCACTATTTCTCTACATAAATATAGGAAATGTTATAGAAAAATTCTAGAGAGATACCTTGAGAAAACTGAAATTTGTAGTTTTCATTTTGAAGTTTCTTTTAGATAATGACTATTTTAGTCAATGGCTATAGCAATCTAGTGTTTGACAAACCCAAAGACCTCAGCTTTTGGAATAAGAATTCATTATTTGACAAAAACTGCTGAGAAAATTGGAAACTAGTATGGCAGAAATTAGGTATTGACCCACCCTTAACACCATATGTTGAGATAAAGTTGAAATGGGTTCTTGATCTAGACATAAAGAATAATATTATAAATAAATTATAAAAACATAGGATAGTTTACCTCTCAGCCTTGTGGAAGAGGAAGAAATTTGTAACCAAAGAAGAACTAGAGATCATTATTAATCACAAAATATATAATTTTGATCATATTAAGTTAAAAAGTTTTTCTTCAAAAACTAATGCAGACAAAATTAGAAGGAAAGCAATAAACTCAACATTTTTACATTCAAAGGTTCTGATAAAGGCCTAATTTTTTAAATATATAGAGAATTGACTCAAAATTACAATAGTTCAAGCCATTCTCCAATTTATAAATAGTCAAAGGAAATGAACAGACAATTTTTAGATGAAGAAATTGAAACTATTTGTAGACACATGAAAAGGTGTTCCAAATCACTGTAGATTAGAGAAATGCAAATTAAGACAGATTTGAGATACCACTACACACCTGAGAGATTGGCTAAAATGATAGAAAATCCCAATGTTGGAGGGGATGTGGGAAAACTGGGACATTGATGCATTGTTGGTGGAGCTATGAACAGATCCAACCATTCTAGAAAGCAATTTGGAACTATGTTCAAAATGTTATCAAATTGTGCAAACCCTTTGATCCATCAGTGCTACTACTGGAAAGAAATCTTAAAGGAGGTAAAGAGACCCACATGTGCAAAAATGTTTGTGGTAGCCCTCTTTGTAGTGGCAAACTGACACTGGAAACTGAATAGATGCCCATCAATTGGAGAATGGCTGAATAAACTGTGGCATATGAATGTTTTGGAAAATTACTGTTCTGTAAGAAATGACCAACAGGATGACTTCAGAAAGACCTGGAGAGACTTAAATGAACTGATGCTGAGTGAAATTAGCAGGACCAGGAGACCATTATACATGGCAACAAGAAGTCTATACAACAATCAATTTGGATGGACATGGCTCTCTTCAACAATGAGTAGATTCAAACCAGTTCCAATTGTTCAGTTATGAACACACAGAGGGAGGACTATGGGAACTGAGTGTAGACCGCAACGTAGCATTCTCACTCTGTTATTTGCTTGAATTTTGTTTTCTTTCTCAGTTTTTTTCTTCCTTCTTGATCTGATTTTTCTTGTGCAGCATAATAACTGTATATATATGTATACATATATTGGATTTAACATATATTTTAACACATTTAACATGTTTTGGTCTACCTGCCAGCTAGGAGAGAGGGTGAGGAAGAAGAGGGGAAAATTTGGAATAAAAAGTTTTGGGAAGGTCATTATTGAAAATTACCCATGCATGTTTTGTAAATAAAAAGCTTTAATTAAAAAGAAAGAAAGAAAGAAAGAAAGTGACTATTTTGCTGGCTTGTTCTAAGAATTCAGGGCAGTTTTTAAATTTCTTGAAATATGAAAATCTAGACTCATTTCTTGATCCTATATTCAAATCATATAATAATTGTTAATTTTTTTCTCTACAATGTTTTCCAGCTCAACTGGATTTTTAACAATTTTTACATTGTTTCAGTCTTTTAATTTTATTTAAAATTTCTTGTTACCTCATGGAGTTATGAACCATTTTATTTTTCAGGAAGTTTGTTGCTTGGGTAAGGTTATGTACCTCTTGTGACAAGCAGTTAATTATTTTTTCTAAATTGTTCTTCCATAGCACTCACTTCTTTCCCAACTTTTCCCTCAAATGCTCATATTCATTTATAAAAACATTTTTTAGATTTTTAAAAACTTGTATTCTATCTCTACAAAAATTTTTTAGATTAGTTTTTTCTAAGCTTTGTTCTTTTATGAGGCAATGTTACAGATGACTATATTCATCTTTTGGGTTGTGTTTTGAGCTTCCTTGCTACAATAATAGGCTTTTAAAGGGGGTTCTTTTTTTTCATTCTTCAGGCTTGCTGCTAGGGCTGAATTCTGCATCACTTCAGGAGGGAAGATCTGACTTGATAGTGGTGCTTCTTTCTTGGGGTATTGAGTATTATATTATTTCAAGTTCTGGGGGATAGGCTGGGAATTATAAGCTTTCAGTGCTCCCCAAAAGGTCTGATCCAGGGCAAAATCTGATTACTGCCACACTCTAAGCTCTTCAGCATCCTGATACAAATTTGACTCTGCACAAGAGAATGGAAACTAAATGGTCTGTGAACCAACTGGAAAGCTCTCTTGGTTAAGTGGCAGAATTGTAGGAATCTCTTTGGTCTTGAATTCCTGTCTTTCTGAGATTCTTTCCCTGTTTATTCCTCTATAGGATAGATTCCAGAAAAGGCTTCCCTATGAAAAAATGTAGGAATGCTACCTTTATTCATAGATCCTCTTTACAATCTACCCTGAGCATGTAACTCAAAACAAGGAATGGGTAACAAAACTCTTAGTTTGCAAAACTCCCCATCTTAGTTTCTGTATATGAGTATTGTGTTACCTAAATATAATTCTGGGACCTCTTCTTTCTATGATATATTGTCTACTCCCAGCCACCAAAAGAGTTCATAAGCTGCTTGCTCCTAGTATGCTGATTTTCAATATCCACAGATCTCCCTATCAATTTATTTATGCTAAACTAGACTAGACATGTGATTCACTGTGACTTTTTCTGAATTTTTCCATATAGATGTGCAAAATGTTATATATATATATATATATATATATATATATATATTATTCATTTAGTTTAACAAATCTTGGGTATTTCAGTTATGTTTTGAATACTTGTCTTAGGAATGAATCAATCAACAAACATTTATTAAGGATCTATTATGTTCCCCAAACTTGCAAAAACTCTGAGCAGGGTAATACCAATCACAACTACTCTTTTCTTTTCCCCTGAACCTTCGTGTGTGATAATACAACCAATTACTTTTATGGCTCAATTTGATCATTTCTTGAGAAACAAGCAGCATTTTTCCTCCCCTCAGGGCATACTTTCCTGCTTCTACAAGAAGAGATCCAAATTTGTGGCTGTTATTGATGTTTCATCTCCATTTATGTTGTTGTCCCTTACCTCCCCTTCCCAACCTCCTCACAAGTATTATTTCCTCTCAGAGATACTTCCCCCACTCTGTTGAGGTTTAGCTTCCTTTTTTTTCCTTTTCTTTAAAAAATATTTGGGAATATTTCATTTTCCCTTATATCCCAGAGGTTATAGAAGTCTTAAATAAGTAACTGTACTTCCATGACTCTATACTTGGAACATAAATAGTATGCACTGATTAAAATAGAAATTAAAATATTGAACAAAGTTCAAGTAATTGCAAAATTCAACCCTTCCTCCACACTGATTGAGATGTGAATTCTTAGATGTGTGTCTGTGTATGTGTTTCATTCTTTATGGTTTTTATGACCCATTTCCTAACATGACATTACCCATGCTCTCATAATTTTATCCATAAAACCACCATGAAATCATACAAGTCCTCTAAATGTGTTTTTGTTCACAGAAGGCAATGGAAAGAAAAAAGCCTGAAAGGTATATGAGGTTTCTAAGTAGAACCCAAGTTGACAATAAAGTATAGTTGTTAAAAGAAGTTAAGTCTGATCCAGAAAACCATTACATGAATTTAGTATTCAGGAATCATGAGGTAAAAGTCAATTCGAACATCTCCCCCTTACTAGACTCATAAAATGAGGGATTACTGAGTGTAGTACCTAGGTCTACAATTGATGAGGGACTTGGGGTACTTTGAGAGGTTTCAGTGGAGAGCAATGAGAATGATTAAAGAACTGGAAAATGAGGCCCCTGAGAAAACCCCACTAAGACTGGTTATTATTCATCTGAGAGGAGAGAAGCCCACAGGCTCTCCCACAAACAGTCTTTAGGTGTATGAAGGATTGCTCTTGAAAAAAAGGAGGCTGGCTGTTGTCCATGTCTTTCTAAGGATAGAACAAGAAGCAATTGGCTTTTAAAGTGCTAGATGATGAATTTCAAGTAGATTAATAGAATTTTTGGCTTCAGGAGGTACCTCAAAATTCCCATTATAAGATCATAGATACAAGCTCTAGGCTAGAAGGAACTCCATGGGCATCTAGTCTGCCTCCTCCCCTCATTTTTCAATTGAAGAAACTGAGACGCAGAGAATTTAATTAAGTTGCCCATGATTACTCAAATAGCATATGATCAATGTGATATAGGAAGGAAGGAAACAAGCATTTATTAAGACTGGGCTATGTACCAGGTACTGTGCTGAGTGCTTTACACATATCTCATTTGATCCTCACAACAATTCTATGAAATAGGTGTTATTATTCCCATTTTAAAGCTAAGAAAACTAAGGCATAGAAATGAAGTGCTTTGCCTAGGATCACACAGCTAGTATGTGTTTGAGGCTGAACTCGGTCTTTCTGACTCCAGGCCTTAGACTCCATCCACCTGCCATGCATCTTCCCTATAATGAATAAAGATCTGACCTCAGAATCAAGAACCTGGATAAAAGTCCCATCTCTGGCCTTTACACCTCAAGCAATTCTAAATTCTAAGGTTGGTGCCAAATTGCATTGGTGAAAGGAGTTTCCATTTACTGAATCATAGATTCAGTAAAAAAAAATCATTCCATTGCCCAGCACAGTACCTGAGACAGAGTAAATGCTTATGAAATACTTTTCCCTACATTCTCATGTAGATATCCCCACCTGCTTAGATTCAGGTGTTTTCTCTGAAGCAATGGACTCATTGGTGCTTTTTAGCCATGTGGTATCTGCTGAATGTATAGTAAAGTTTACTAAAATATCCTTGCAGTGTGCCCTTCATTGAGGTGGAGAACAAATATAAAAAGCATATTCTAAAACAGAAAGTATCACCTGCAGTAATGGCAACCAAGGGAGGGAAAGGAGTCTTCTCCAGGTGTTATCAATAGCTAACTTTGTCAACCCTAAGAAGTCAATAATCATTTGATAGTTAATCTATTCATAAATCAGAAATCAACTTTACCATGGATAATCGATGGCCCTACCAAGGCCAGGTTTGCAGTGGATTTCAATGAATGTTTTAGGTGGGGAAGACATTGAATATATTGAATCAAAGAATTATAGACTGTAGAGGGCCAGAGCTTTGGAGAAGTATGCTTGAAACAGGTATACATAAATCCATCAGCATGGGAGGTATTACAGTAGACCTCATATGACTCTTCGAGATCTTCTAGTTCAACCTCACTTTATAAACAATATAACTGAACTCAGAGAAGTTTTGTTAATTTAGTCTAAGATTTCATGAAAAAAGAAACACTAACATAATTATTCCAATCTAGTCAACCAACTTGGTGAACAAAGGATACTGGGGAAACATATGCCCAATCTGCTTCACCGCTACCCTGTGGCTCAGTATTTGTTATCTACCAGGTGTTATTAATATTTTTGTCTGTCAAAGCCCCTCTTAATTGGTGAAACCAACAGATCTCTGTTTTTAATGTATAAAATAAAATATATAGGGTTGCAAAGAAAAATCATCTGAAATAAAGTTATCAAAATATTTTAAAATAAGTTTACATGCCTTAAGTTAAAGAAGCCCAATTATATACCTAAGAGAGGAAATAGCATATGAATCAGCCCTGACACTGACCAAAACTTCAGACTAAATCTGAATGACCTGAAAAGATCAGGACTAATTTGTTTTTGTTTTTGTTTTTGTTTTTTAATCAGGAAAACAAAGGGAAATAGAGTGCTTTACAAATACATAAAAAGAGGCTTGAGGAATCTTTTAATTTATCAATTAATAATAAACTGGTCAATGATGTTTCTAATATTCTTATTCTATTATTGCATCCATGAATTCATCACTCAGTGAATTCCCTCTCCTCCCTCTGGAAAAAGACAAGTCTAATAGATCCCATCAACCGTGAAAGATTTCCAAGTTTCTCCCCAATAGAACCCAGTCTTCATATTCACATTTTAGTTTTCATTCTATACTAAAAAAGGAAAGGATTTTAGATCTTTCATGCTTTACTGCTTTGACAGATCCATGAACTCATTGATGTGGACACACTATCCAACAGCACAGATTGCAACCCACCCACACCTGCTCATCTTACAGGATGGCTCATGAACTTCAGTGAAAATGCAAGGTACTGTACAACTGGAATCCTTAGAGATAGCATCAAAATTCAAGTGTTTTAATGAAAATAAGCAAGCACACATTCTTCCTTTTCTCTGAAAAAGGTTTTTTTTATTAAACCTACAAGATTTATTAAGCATCTGTTTTGTGTAAAGTATTGTTTTGGATACTAGGGAAGATATATTAAGACAGAACTCTTGCACCCTTAACCCCCCCCACAATGGTTGATAATATCATGTATTAAAAACAGTTAGGTGTCCCAGTAAATAGAAAAATTAGTGTATCTGATGTCAGCAAGATAGGTTCACATCCACATTCAGTTATTGTGTGACCCTGATCAAGTATCTTCATCTCTTTTAGGCTCAGTTTCTTCATTTATAAAATGGAGACAATTACAACATCACAAACAGAGTTTGTGAAGATCATTATGATAAGATTTTTGTAAAGCACTTTACCAACCTTAAAGTATCATATAAATTCTCTTTCTCTCTCTCTCTCTCTCTCTCTCTCTCTCTCTCTCTCTCTCTCTCTCTCTCTCTCTCTCTCTCTGTATATATATATATATATATATATATATATATATATATATATATATATATATATATATATATATATATATATATATATATGTATGTATGTATGCATATGCTATATATGCATTATATGTATACATGCTAGCTATTATTATCATTATTATTCATTAGCAAATAGAATGATTCATATATGATCTTAAAATGAATAAAAATCCCAACACCTTCTAGCCTGTCATACCAATCTACAACCTGTTTTACCCCCACCACACCTCTGGCACAAGACTAACCTTACTAAATCCCAAACTTGTTATGATCCACTGGAGGACACTGGTCTATTCATAGAAGAGATGTACCTATCTACAGATGGGCTCATTAGCCCTGCTCAAATACAAAAGAGCAATATGTGGTAATCTAAAACTAACTGAAAAGTACACCTGCTTTGAAAGCAGCCCATTAGCAATGCAAATGTCGAGTTATCTGCTGTTTTGACAAGCACAATAAGCAAAAGCCCATTAGAAGGCATTTGTGAGACAGTTGGGCTTTGAGAACTGGCTTTGCTCAGTTAGAAGGCAAAAAAAAGAAGCAAAGCTAGTTCATACTTTGTAGAATTTTGTTTGTTCTGTTTGTCTTAAGTGAAGGCCAACACTAAGAATGGTTTCACATTACTCACAATTAGGTGAAACTTATTTTCAAGCATATTTTTCCAAATATGGGTCCATCCACTTAAACATCCTCTGGCAATCTCAAAAGGGATGAGTAGTCCTTGCTCCCTTAACTAAAAGGACAGACAGAAGTAAAAGACTTAAAGACACACATTATTCAAGACTCAAATTAAGGAAAATTATATATATATATATATATATACATATATGTGTGTGTGACCAGGAAAAATACATGGTATTTGAAAAATCAGATGACCTGAATTCAAATTCCAGTTTTGCGCATTATTGCCTATATGACCTTTGGCTAGTCACCAAGCTTGGTTTCCTCATCTATGAAATAAGGAAAGTGAATGAATTAGTGTTAACTTTCTCTTCTGGCTCTGAATCTGTGTTTAAATAGAACTAGAAATAGATAAGGCTAAAAAATCAACAGCAAAGAAAAACATAACCCTAACACAAATGAACAAAAGAGTTCTGTGCTTCCTCAAGTCTGTTCAACTTTGATAATATTCCTTTGTGTTTCTCAGCTGTAACATATTAACAGGAAGATGATAATTTTGCTAGCTTGATCTCTCAAAGGAGATAAAGATGGAACAATTAACATTTGTTCTTTCATTTCTAAATAGGTAATAATACCTTTAATAATAGCACACTCTCCCATCTATGCAAATCAATATAATTAATCAAACAATTTTAATCACCTACTATGTGCAAAGTACTATGCAGACTTCTGAATACACAGAAATGAAAACTAAAACAATTCTTGCTGTCAAGGTACTTTTCTTCCACTGAAGGGGTTTTATATATATATATATATATATATATATATATATGAATAATTAAAGCATGGCAGCATTTATGAAGGAAAAAGAGAGCCATTAACAGTGTTCTAGAAGAATTTGAGAAGGTAAAGAATATATTTATCTGCGGAGATCAGGGAAGGGTTAATGGAGAAAGGGCCACCTCAACTGAAATCTAAAGAGTTAGAGGGATTGATTGGTAGAAGTGAGGATACAATATGGTATAGGGAGAAGAATCTTAGACTTGCATTCTTAAGATCTAGCTTCAAATCCTGATTCTGCTATTTATTAATGTGTAATTCTAGTCAACTAATTTATCTTCTCTAGGCCTCCATTTCCTTTTCTGTAAAATGAAAGGGTTCGACTAGATCCATCCTAACATCCTTTCCAGTTCAATGATATTGTCAATGATATTTTGTGGAGCATTCTAAATATTGGGATTGTTCTGCTGAGATATCTAAAATATATGAAAGAGAGTAATATGAAATGATGTTGCATAGAAAAATGAGAGTCAGATTGCTGAGGTCCTTAAATATCAACTTTAAATACAATGAAACTCATATGTTGTATTCTATACAAAAGACAGCCATGTTTTTAGCACCTATTCTCTTCCTTATTACACCAATAGAATATAGAATCAATCTTTCTAAATGTGGTCCTCACCAAATCCCAAGAAGGGGTAAGAACAGTGTCCCCATTTTTCTCATACCTCTATGGATGTAGGGAATCCTCTAACACTCACAAAAGCAGGCATGGTCCTTTCCTGTTCCTGAGAGTACCATGTGGATGGTCAATGCCATTGCTTAAGATCCAGTCGGCCAAAGGTCCATCCTTGCTGATCACATTAAGCTACTATTGGTCAAGATGTGAAGAAGAACACATCTTCTCCAAGTGTGGCTATTCTGTATAACCTAAGGCCCATGTGGCAATCTCACTCTTTTCCCCTTCTTCCCAAGGATTTTTTCCCTAGACCCCTGCTCAAAGGTTGGGTTGTGCTATTGTTAGCTTCTTCCTCCTATTCACAATTTTTGATCCGGTCAAAGTTACTGTGCTCTCAATGTTTAGAATTTTTTCTTTTCTTCCCATGGTTTCTCCATTATGGGAAAGAGATTTGAAAGGTCTTCTCCACCAGAATAGATTCCTTACCCTCATAAATATAAACAATGTCTATCTGACAACCATCTTTGTGGAAGTGTATAGGATATAGATACAGATAAGAATATAAATCAGGTCTATTCCAACTGAACATAGGTCTTACTACTTTACTCTAAGTGACCTTGATATTGGGATTCATTTGCTTTAGCAGAATCTTAACAATAGCAATAATTTGAATTTATACATCATTTTAATGTTTGCAAAGCATTTTCCAAATTTTATCTCATTTGATCCTTGCAACAACTCTGGGAGGCAGATACTATTATTATTCCTCTTTTTGAGCAAAATTGAATGACTTGCTCAGGATCATATAGCTTGTATCTGAATCTAGAGTTGAACTCAGGTCTACCTGTCTCTAAGACAAATCTCTCTTGTATACTGAGGAGAAGATTATGTGAGAGATCTGATGAGACCAATCCAGAGATGATACAAGGCAAGAGATGTCTTGATTACACTACCAGGTCAGGTAACTGGAGCCATTGAATCAAAATTATAGCCCTTGCAACCCTGCTATGGCCACAGTCTGAAAGATGGAGTTCTCCTCTTGGTCCCAATCTAGATGCAGATTTTCTAAAGCATATCTAAATAAAACCCTCAATCTGAGCCTATTATCATTGTGGCCTGAAGTACCCGAGTCCACTGCACCAAAAACAGAAGATCTGGTGCTATTTACAAATCTGAGCTATCCACAGTTATTAATTGATCTAGCATCAGGCAATTGAAGCTCTTTTCCACACCCAAATCCCAGGCTGTCTATCTGAAAGGTTGTACAAGCAAGCCCATTATACCTGCCATTTTATGTGGAAAAGAATGCCCTGGATTTTTTGAAAACTTTTTAAATTCCTCATCTATTTCTTTCTTAAATATGTCTATTAACACTATTTCCTCTCAGCGAAGAATGACTCTCAGTTGCCAAAACACATCAAAAGGTAAGCAACTATCTTTTTCACTGTCATATATATATATATATATATATATATATATATATATATATATATATATATATAAAACACTAGGCTATAGGATTTTGCTTACCTGTAATATTCAAAAATGAACAAGAACTCAGCTTTAATATGTGGGTAGTTTTCCTTTTCCCCATTATCAAGAGCATTGCCACCCAAAAATTATAGTCATACTTTAATTTCCAATGATAAATTCCACCACTGCCTGATCTATTAAAAGATGTGAAGTTGAGTGACCCAAATCTAGGTCAACCTTTCTATTTGAAGCTGCACAATCCATATGATTCACAACAAACAAAAGATATGATCTAGGTTTGTACTTCCAAAATCATTTCTCTCAGCCTTGTTGCTTTTTAGTTTGGGTTGTTACTCTGGACTTCAGTACCAGGGTTTGGCATTTTTCTGCCATGCCAACTTTTCTTCCAAATCCAGCATTCTGACATGTCATTGCTTCATTCAATGTCCCCTACTGGCTTCAAGGACATCCTTTTTAGATCAAATATAAAGTATCTTTTAGTTCAAGCCTCTCTCAGGTCTAATGAGGTTTTGGGGGCAAAGTTGAATATGATATTTCTGAACTCTAATTTCAGGACCAAAAAATATACACAATAAATTTATAGTAATATTTTATGTATTTGTAGTTCTTTTATCTAGAAAATATCAACCAATTTAGAACATGGCCAAGAACCAATCAGTAAACAAAAACAAAAAGCCTTCTTAGAAAGCAAAACAGAATTTATATAGCACATGCAATAAAGCACATGTCAATAGGAGAGTCCCTCCTGAAATGATTGAAATAAATTCAGTCTGACAAGACCACCTACCCCTTTGATAAGACCATGATTCATTAAATAAAACCCCTACCAACAGAGGGGTTTCAGTTATCTGGAAATTAACTCCACTAGAAAATCTTCTTCTCCAATAATGGTGAATAATTGAACTGTTACTACCCAAAGATTCCCTGGTTACTGGAAATCATTCATCAGTAATGAGATATGTCTTCCTACAATTTTTTTCCAACAACTAAAATACAGCTTCACAGTATTATCTTGAAAATGTTTCTTCTAGACTATTTCTTTCTGCAACTGATAAATACTGTCAGTCTCTGACTTTCTTGTCTCTGTGTCCCTGGCTTGTGTCTCTCTCAGTGTTTCTATTGATAAACCTCTCTCTGTGTCTCTATGCCTCTGTCTCTTTCTCTGGCAGTCTCTCTCTCTGACTGTCACTGTCTCTTTCTGCCTCTATGTCTGTGTGCATGTGTTTCTCTCTAATTCTGTGTGTGTGTCTGTCTGTTTCTATCTCTGTCTCTCTGTCTCTGTGTCTGTCTGTTCTCCCTCCCTCCTTCCCTTCTTCTCTTCTTCTCTCTGTCTGTCTCTGGCTCTCTGTTTTTCTTTCTCTGTCTTGCTCTCTCTGTCTCTCTCCCTGTCTCTTACATTCTGTCTCTGTCTCTCTGTCTTTCTTTCTCTGACTTGCTCTTTGTCTCTCTTTGTATCTTTCCATCTGTCTGTCTGTCTCTCCTCTGTCTCCTGTATTTCATTCAGAGCACTGTACACATGGTTTACAAAGATATATGCAGATAGTTTGTAGCTCAGATTTTTTAAAATTGCAAACTATGTTTTAGTATCCTTTGGCATAAAAGAAGCAGTAAAAATGTTAAGTCATATTTATTAGCAGATGATACATCATAGTCATCAGAGATATAAAAACCCATTAGATCACAGAGCTTTTTCCCCTGGCAGAACAGGATTAAGTCTCCCACAGAGGACACATCCGATGTACTGATACAGCACTTGATCTTAGCCAAAGACTAAGAAGTCAGCAATGGACTTTTAAAAAGGGAAAGGGAGTGGGGGGAGACTGTGAGGGAAGAGAGGTGTGGAGAATGGGGGAGGAGGGATCCTTCTATCTCTTTTGGAAAACAGCCTGTCTTGTCTTTGGCAGGAAATGGAATGGATGGAAAATTATGATTCACTGTAGCTTAATCCTCATTTTATACCCTGAAATTAATTAAAAGATAAGGAAATGTGAAGGCGTTGTGCCCAGAATGCTGTAATACAGGTACTGTGTAATACCACATCCATGTAATGTTTATTGGAGTAGAATTTCTATCTCCCCATCCACCCAATGCAGATGAGAAAGCACTGTGAAAACAAGACACTCTTTAGCAGGAACTAATACTTTCTCCTTTCCTGTAGAGTTCTGACAGTTTGCCTCATTTTTCAGACTGTACCTTTTCTAATATTCTAGCCCTGATTTCTTCTCTGGCAGTGATCAGTCTGAATTTGCCAAGCTGCAGCACGTAAAAGTCTTTGGAGTGAGAAGCATCAATGAGCCAAACAAACTCATTCCATGTGACTGCTGGCTGTTTAGTATGGGAATGTTAGCTCACTAGGAAAAGTAAAATTAAAACCAAACATAGAGATAATGCATTTTGCATTGTTCTATATCCAGAACCCCTCACATAGAAGTCCTTTCATGAAACAGTGTTTATCTAGCATTTGCTTTTTTTAAAAAAAAGTTGAAATCTCCATGGAGCCAAAGCAACTAGTCACTTCAGCATATTGAGAGTTAAAAAGGGCAGGGAGAAACAAGGAGAAAGGACAACACATTGTTTGGTATTATGTAGACAAAATACATTGATTGAATTTTTTTCATTCTTAAATTTGTCTTTTGGGTATTATGTAAACATAGTCACTGACACATAGGTTTTTAAATATATACATATATATTCTTACTAATAAGACAGTTAAAATTTACCCATATATATGTATATACTCTGCAAATTTTAATAGCAGATCATGATACTATTTAGAGTTTATTTTCTAAGCCTCTGATTTAATCTTTGCATTTTTTAGGGAAATTATAATGATTGATGGAAACCTTGAGGACAAGATGCTATTTGCTTCTTCTTTTTTTTTTTCCTCCTGAAGTTGTCTTAGAGCAACATCTAGTGGTTCCTTTCTCTTTTCTTTAGTAGGTAGTCCTAGATTCTGAAAAGAAATTGCCATCCAGATTGAAGAGACCTTAAATAAAAAGCACCTACTTTAGGGGGAAGAAGGAGAAGGTACAGCCTTAGTGTTCTTAGCCTGCTCAGCCACTGTTGTAATTTTTAATTGCTTGGAGATTTTACCCAGATACTAGTCACATTTTTATAACAATTTTAATTTGGATTATGACAAAAATCTAATGTTTTGTGAACAGAATATTAGGCAGATATGATTTTCCATAAACAATTTTCACAAAGCAGAAGAGGAATTTGATTTGGCTAGTATTATGCTTTAGAGATACCAATTTCAATTAAACAAATTCCATGGAATGACTACTGAAAGATAAAATTCAGCAAGGCAATTCAGTTCAAGAATTCAAAACACATTTATCAGAAGTTTGCTAAATGAGTACCATTAGATGGTGAAAAAGATGCAAAATTCACTAAGCGATTGTTTAAGTGGCTTAATGGGTAGATGTCTAAGCACTGGGGGAGATCTAATTTTCAACAGGACATATCTCTGCCTCATGACAATGTGAAATCTAGATATCATTAGCTAGACAATTTTAAAAATGAATGCTTCCCTCCCATTTACATTGAAGATGTCTTGTTTTTTATACAGTTTGCATATTGTATCCTCCATTAAACTATGACCTCCTTGAAATCAGAGACTGTATTTGTATTTTGTTTTATGTTTTTTCTCCTTTTCTTGTGTCCCCTGCACTTAACACATGCCTAGGGCATAATAAGATATTATTTACTTATTGATCCTGGTTTATTTATTGATTGAAGGCTATGTTCAACAAATACTGTACTAGCTAGTCATAGAATTAAAGATTAAAACCTTAAAAAATGACTTTAGTGTCCACAGTCCAACCCCTCCCCATTTTTCACATGAATAAATTGAGGCCAAAAGAGGCCAAAGGAATTTACATCTTTTGACTCCAGGTCCTCTTCACTACACCATGCTGTCACTGAGCTAGTGTTTTAAATTTAGCTTAAATTCAGAAGCCGAAGTGCCTTCATAATCTTTGGCCTTGATTTCTGCATTTTCCCAGAAAGTGCAAGCATTATCCTCATGAGTCCTTGAAAATCCTCAACTCAGTGAGAATTTGGTACTGAGTTTGAAGTCTTTTCTGTCAGGTGTTATATTGAGATTTCCTCACCTCTCCAAGTAATGTAGCTAGAAGTGGGAATTTCTGTTCTAATCACTTTGCAGTCTTCTACGCCTCAGGGGCCAACAGATCACAGCCTTCCTCCAAACCACTGCAAGAAAGATTGTCTTTCCCTCCCCCTTTTTTCTTCTTATAATCATTATAATAATCATTGCCACTTGCATGGATTTTTGTGGCTTTACTTTATTCTTTGTCCATAACATCTATGCCACAGATAAGATCCAAAAAGCCTAACAGTTCATCTGCTTGCTGAAAGACCATAATAATTTGTCAGGGTTTTTAAATGCCATTACCAGTTACTTTTTACTCCTACCTCAGGCCCAGCAGAGCGTAAGGAAGCTATGTCATCACCAGCTATGCAAACCACAGAGATGAAAAATGGAAGATGTATATTGCATGAATTTCATTGCCTTTTAGATACCAGTGCCTTGGCTACCATGCTAATCCTTCTAATGACATTTTAAAATTATTTTCTTCTGATATTTGAAATAAGAAAGTACATTGTACAGTAGAAAGAATTTGGAGTCAGAAAACCCAGGTTTAAATCCCAAAGTTGCTAGTTACTTACAATGTCAGCATGAACTAATCATTTCACATCTTTTTATCCTGATATGTGTTGAATACTCTGTAGCTGAGGCTATTTTTTTATTTTTCTTGAATATCTAGTACTTTGCATAGCAACTTACAACATACCAAATTTTTGTCAATTATTGACAAATTGATTTTCCTGAGCCTTGAATTTCTTATCTATAAATAAGGTACCTAGGTGATCCTTGAGGTCTCTTCCAGCTCTGAATTTGTGATTCTATAATGTAATAAGAATGGCAATAATCATAGAGCAGCCCTGTGTTTTTAGAGTATCTTAATCCTGGGACATTTTTTTGTATCCCTTTGATATGTAATAGGTGCTTAGTAAATACCTACTGATGGACCAATGTCACAATTTGTACCATGGTATGATTCAACTTTTTTTCTTCATTCCATGTCAGGAACTAGAATATTCTGATTATGTTTACACAAATCACAAACCATAAACTCTCTAAGATATATAATGCCTCAAAGGTTATTTACTTGACCTACATCTGAAGAAGAATTACTTTTACAGCATCCTGAATAAGTGACAACCTAACCTTTACTTGAAGATATCTAATAATAGGAAATTCATTGCCTACTAAAGCAGCTCATCCCACTTCTGGGCTTCTTTAATTATTAGGAAGAATTGAGAGGTTTGTTTGTTGTTTTTTTTCCCCTATATCGAGTTGCCTTATTGGAATTTTCATCCCTTATTTTTAATTCTGTCCTCAAGGTAAGATGAATGAAGAATTTACATATGTTCAACTAAAACAGAGTCTCACATTAGGTTAAATTTCTAAGTTTAGGAAGGGACTCAAAAATGTTACCATTTTTCCTTCTTTTTCTCATGATAATTCCATTAAATTGTGGGTTAACCAAACATTTTTACCACAAACCCATGGTTCTTTCATTTGGACAAATGAGGACTGGCATTCCTAACTATTGACCTTTAGAACTGGAAAAGAGTCACTCATTTTCATTGGGGATTCTTGTTGACACTATTAATTTTTTGACAGCTATAAAAGGTGTATCTTCATGATTTCTATAGTTTAGAGATAAGAGAAACTGAGTTACAAAAGAAATTAGATACAGTAAAGGTCATTCAGATAGCCAGGTTGAATCCTAATAACGTTTAAGCTTGAAGAACTCAGATATTCCTCAAAAGAAGCTTTGAAAGAGCAAGAACCTGCTTAGGTAGTCAGACAACTGGATGCTCAATGAACACCAGCTCCAATAAGTGATTTAAAATCAATTCATTTTTTAAAAAAAATATTTAAATAGTTGCAATCATTTAAATCACTGAATGTTAGTTTTCATATCTGTAAAATGGTCACAATTAATATTTGAAACATCATCCATGTCTGTTTTAAGGAGAATACTTTGTTAATCTCAAAGCATTATATCAGTCATTAGAATCATATGATTTTGGAGCTTAAAGAGGCTTTAGAATCATTTGGGTCAACTTCCCCCTTTATAAATAAGGAAAGTAAGATGACAAAGGTAAATTATTTACTTGTACTTATACAATCAGCAAGTAGTAGAGCAAAGATGTGAGGTGTTTTGCTTTGTTTTGTTTAAGGGATTTCAGGAACATTAAAAGCTTTAGGAAGATCCCAACCCAACAATCTGTTGACTCCTCATGGGTTTTTTGGACGCTGGTTTTATAGCCAGGGAAATGATTTTTGGAGTATACATTCCCAGAAATTTTAAAACTAGAATGCCAGAATTTCCCTTTTGAATACATACATGCATATGTGCATAGATATGTACAAAAAATTTGAATAAGTAAATAAAATAAGAGAGAAAAATAAAATTTATAGTCTCCCTCCCTCCTTCTCTTTTTCATTTTCTTTCTTCTCTCCTTTCTCCTTCCTTTCTGCTTTTTCTCCTTCCTTAACTTCCTTTCTTTCTTCTTTCCTTCCTTTCTTCCTTCCTTTCTTCATCCCTCTCTCTTTTTTCTTCCTTCTCTCCTTCCTTTCCTCGGTCTTCTTTTCCTTTACTATTTTTCCGTTTTTGTTGTTGCTGCTGTTACTTCATAGGCTTCCAAGTATCACTCTAGAAGCCTCATTCTCTAGAAAATCTAACTATGTTTGGTTAAAAGCCTCCTGTGAGCTGAATGTTCCTAATTTTTGAAAATACTAGTAAACTGTCATAAAGTGATAGGGAAAGTCCTGAAAATCACCTATTCATTTCATATTCACTGGACCATGATTTTTACTACTTAGAATTACATCAGCACCAAAAGCAAAATGATTGATTGGGCTGTCATATTGAATAGACTCTCAAAGCAGTTTAAGGAACAATTGACCCTGAGTATAGCACCAACAGAGTTTTCTGGGCATCCAGCTGAAGGAACCTCCAGATTCCTGTGATAACAGAAAATTGCTGCTGTTGGGAGAGTGCATTATAGCTCAAAGCCCAAAGCAAAGCTCAAGAGGATTTTCATAATTAAGGCCTAAGAGAAAGAGGATTTACTAAAAGCTTCATTTACATGAATATAGCTAAATCCCTACTCACAACTTCTTGATGTTTAAAATCAATTCCAATCACTTCCTATAATTATATTTTTTGCCTCTTTTCTAAACCCTGCCTTTTAGATTTGGGCAACATTCCCAAAAAGAAAAAGAGAGAGACTTGTACAAGTTATTGTTTTTAATTTAAAAATGTGTTCATTCCATCTTTTGATATGTAGCACCTGTCCAACATTTTAGGTTCAAGTTATCAAAGAAGTCAAATTGACAAGCTATGGGTAGTGTGGTATAGAGTATTGGATATAAAGCCAAATGCATAAAGATTTAAATATCATCGGGGTGAAATAAAGCAAATAATTTATCCTCCCTAAACTTCAGTTTCATAATCTGTAAAATGGGAATAATAATTACCTATGGATTTAGCTCCCTGGGTTGTTTCTAAGCACAAAAGACAATAATTGATGCAAAGTGTTTTGCAAGTTTTAAAAAAAATAATATTTTATATAAATTCATATCATATAAATGTCATTATTATCCATTGCAGTGCTTATCTCACAATGCTTGTGAATCCCAAATGAGATAAAAATGTAAAACTCTTGACAAACTTTTAAAGTGTTATATAAATGCAATAAGTTACTCTTACTAGCCACTGACAAAGTGAATTGCCTGAGATCTAAGTAAGACCCCCAAAGCAAATACCAGAATTACATCCTACAAAATGAATCTCAGGTTTCCCTTGAGCCATTTTAAAACTGTATAGTGCATACTAAACAGATAGCCATGATCCTTCATATAGCACTATGCTAAGAATAAGAATTATCCATTATCACTCTTCCTTGCCCTAATAGCTTCCTTTTTTTCTAGACTGTGTTACTCAGTTTCATCAATCTGCTCACCATTTAGAAAAACTGGCTATTATCCAATTGGGCTGCAAGGGCAAATAATCTCTTAAAAGAACATGGTCAAGTATTTAAACCAACTGATCCAGATGTGTAATATTTACTGTTAAATATTCTAAAGCTAGGTTTAATTCTTTTATAATAAAAGCATGATTGAGTTCAGACTTCCTGAGGCTAAGAGATACTTTTACCAGACCAGGCAAGTTACCACCCTCATTTAATATACTGTTGCTTTTTGTAAATGTTCACTCTTAGAAAGTAAACCAAAAAAGAAATTTTATAACACATATAAGAACTACAAAAAGTAATGGACCTAAGACCTAAAGAATGCAGAATACAGGGTTTTAAGGGCCTTTATATGAAGATTCATCCTTCTTCCCTAGAGACATATATTTTCTTTCTGTGGTGATCTCTATCCCCATTCCATGTCTCATGTGTCTCTGCCATCCCATATGATGGCATAATTTTTCCTAAACCACCTTCCTAGTTTCCTGTTCCCTGGTACCTCTCAGATACTATCTTCTTTTCTAGTATCTGAGACCAATAGTTGGACTTCTTCTGTTTCAAAATAATTATACTCCATATAGCTCATACTCTGCAATGCTATCCCTTTACTTCTAACTTGACTCAATTGTGATTGGGTTTTTTTTTTGTTTGTTTGTTTTTTGTTTTGTTTTCTCTTTTGGTTTTTTTTTTTCCAAAAGCGAAAATATTCCAAATTAAAGCACTTGTGGAGCATGATGTTGACTTTTTTCTGTGGAGGACTACAGATAAGCAAATTACTAATGAAGAAATATTGGGGATTTGTGGGATATGGCTTAGTAAGGGGAGGTGAAAGAACTTTTTTTTAATGGACAAATGATAATTAAGATCATGAAAGCTGCACAGTAATCTATCTTGTACATTAAGCCTAAACTTGCAAGAAAAAAAATTGGGGTACATTTCTAAATTTTGATGCTACTTTGTAGATAATGCTGTTTAAAAAGGGACTTTTTCCTTTGGGACACAGAAAAGTTGGTTCATTTATCTAAGTGCTGACTTAATTATGTAGACTAGCTTCATTTTCACCCAAAGAACAAAATCTTTCTATTGTTAACAGGGATAGAATTATAACACTCTCTGAAAGTCTCATTATTACTGTCAGCAAGCATATATTCAGTTATACATCACCTTTTTTGGAAATGATTAAAGTGATTGTCTTGGTTTTTCTTTGCAATATAAAGGAATTAACCCTAGATCCTCATACCTGAATGGAACTTGTCTCAGTGGCCACTGTATCCAAGCCAGGGTTGCAACCATGATTTATTTTGTTTATCTGACTTCTTTTTACATATACTCAGTCTTACCTCTTTCATTTCCAGTTTTAAAACCATAATTGTATTACCATTGTTATTATTCCTGGAAATAGTTTGTCATTCTTTCTCTGTATGGCTCTGACTATAGTCTCTGTAACATTCGAAACTAACACATCCCACCCTGGCCACCACTCTCTTAAATATATTATCTCCCCATATTAAAATACAAGCTTCTTGAGAGCAGGGACTGTCTTAGATATTGTACTTAAATACTCAGCAATTAGAACATAGTACCAAGCATGATTACACACATAGTAAATAATTTAAAATTTACTTATTCATTTAAGTCATAAATATTCATTTAAAAATGCTTCCAAGGAATCCAAATATTTGTTTTTAAATTATCTACAAGGTTAATAGAATAACAAGTTGACTAACCTTGGAATCAAAATCAACTTTGTGTGAAAAGTTTTTCCCCAATTATATGCATACCTCCTACTGAACAACATTAAGTATATTTCCAAGAAAATGATACCTTTCTATTCCTGGATTTTTCTTTTATATTTCAGGAATAGATTTTTGTCACAGGCAATTTCCATTCTAGAATATCTGTCATTGATGGGCACCCAATAATCTTCTTAATAATGCTTTCTGTTTTATATACTATTACATTATCATAATATCATATATTACTTCTTCTACTATGAACTTCTGAATCAAGATATGACCATTATTTCAATTGAATATATATATATACATATATATATATATATTCAACTGAATGAATATATACATTTTCTTAGGAGCCTAATGCACAGATAATCGATTTCTTCTCCTTTTGGTCCATGAGCCCCATTAAAATTTTCTGTCAATGTGACTGCGGTGAATCTAAGTTTATTTTACTTCCCTTTCCCTGTTTTCAGCCAACTTTTTTGTAACTGGGCCCATCTGACTTTTACTATGACACTTACATAATTTCCTCTGGCACTCTACTTAGAGAAACCATTTCATCCAAATTCCAACTCCAGCATTGTCTTTTCTTACCTCATTTGGCAAAGGGAATGCATTATTAAATTATAATATTTTTTCTTCCTAAGGTGCCCTTAAGATGTCTTGGCATGAATGTCAGAAATATAAAAGTTAAATTATTCTTTTGAAGGGAAAAATGACATTCCCCAAAGTTTCTAATACTCCTGTTATTAGAAATCTAATATCATGAAGCTAATATTAGGATTCTTTATATAAGGATCCTAATAGTTTACCCTATCTCCTGAACACTCTTGAATACTAACTAAAAATCAGCTTGCAATGACTTGAATCAGAAGTCAATCCACTGAACAGTCATTTATCATTTTTGGCCAAATGGCATTAATCTTTTTTTTCCTCTTTATTATTCTAACACTTCCAAAACCATGAAAATCAATTGTGGAAAAGGACAGAATGTCTGACATTATTCATAAAACAGATAGCATCATTTATTATCCTGTTTACTAACTTTATTAGTAGGAAACTGTCTTCAAATCTAGTAGACTAAGGAAATGTAGCCAGCATTAGACTTTGTAGCATTTAAATTTCATGAATCAATAGGATTTCTAAGTCTGTAGATTAGAGCCAGGATGAGAAGTAAATAAGATAAGTGATTGCTTATAGAGATAGTATGAGGCATATTTTATAAAACTACTTTGTAAATACACATATTTCAATGAGAAAAATTTCCACTCTTCATGTTTCATGAGTGTTTATTTTAAATTATAATTAACTATTCACATTTAGAGACTTGTACTATATGAATATGTAGACATATGTAATCATACATGTATAACTATACACATCTATATGAGTGTATATATGTGCCCATATGTGTGTATGTATCTATACACAAAATCTTAATGCACTTTTAGGTTATTTAAACCCAGGCCTTCCTGACTCAATGTACATTACTTTATTTGTTGAAAGAATTTTAACATCTCTGAGGTTATGTTTCTTCATCTTAAAAAGAAAGGGATGTGATAAGATGATCTTCAAAATCCCACAGTATAATTCAGCAATTCAACAAGCATAGAGTAAAATTTTATTACAGGCAAGGCATATTGCTAGTGGGTGGGGATAAAAAGACAATAAGGAAATAGTCTTTACCCCCTATACATTTGCATTTTACTGAAGAATTATAATACATATGCAGATAAATATAGAAAAAGGAGTGGTAAGGACAAATTGCTAAGAAGAGAACATAGTCATCGAGGCAAGGTTTAAGGCAGATAGCATCAGACCTGAGTCTTGAATAAAGAAGAAAATGCTAAAAGCCTAGAAACAAAAAGAGCGTCCATTAAATGTTCTTATATAACCAAAGTAAGTTTTAGGTATTAAATGATATAACATACATAAAACATTTTCAAACTTTGAATGTTATATAAATATTAATCCTTCTCAATAGAAAGTAAGCTACTTGGTGGCAGATTTTGTCATCGTATTCTGAGAAAATGCTTAAAATTTTATAAATGGTTATTGAACTTAAATGTTTTTAAAAGCTGCCAAATTTTAAAAGATCATATAATTATAGAATCTCAGAATTAGAAAATTATCATCTAATAAAATTTATTCCCCTATGTAGGAATCCATTCTGCCATATCTGTGACAGAGACTTTACCACCAGACTATGTTTAAGGATAGACAATTTAATCACTTTAAAATTATCCCATTCCAGTTTTTACTCTGAATTGAAATCTTCCTTCCCATCAATGCTACTCAGTGGTCCTACTGTCATACTCAGGAATTACACAGAATAAATCAAATCTGCTTTATTTGGACTCAGAACATGGGTTATATCAAAGTCTTCAGTTTGAGGATTTATAGAAAATTGGTATTTAGGAATTTAGCACAAGAATAAATTTTACAAATATGTGATGCTGCAAGTAGGCAAAAGAAAAGCATACACACATGCATACTATATGGCAACACAGATATTCTATCACATACTGGCAAAGTTTTCAATAGAGTACGAATTCAATAAGGTCTGAAAATAAAAATTTTATAACTTAATGCCCTTAGTTTCAAACCAAGTAATTGATAATTGATACCAGATAAGGAAGGGAGCATTCCAAATAAGGCAAGATGGTAGGGAAAATTCTCCAGGAACCTGGAGGCTCAGATAGGAGAGTTTCCTAATCAGGACCAGAAATTGGGTATGGGTATGAATTTAAAACTGGGAATCTCAGAAATAGGTGTTGGAAGAATCATTTCAGTGACTGGAAGCCTTGTCCAATGAAGAGGTAGAGTCATTTACATATTTGACACAGGATCAGAATAAGTCAAGACAATGGAAAAGTGTAGTCTCTCTGTCATTTGCATAGCCATTAGTGCTACTCCATATTGGAGTGCTATCACTCATAACCATATTATCAAAACTATATTTCACAAATTAAAATTATCACATTACAGAAACCAGGTGGTACAGAGTGTTGTACCTAAAGTCATGAAAATCTGAGTTAAAATGCTACCTTCAATTTGTATAAGCCATGTGACACTAGACAAACCATGTTAATCTCTCTGTACCTCAGTTCCCTCATCTTGAAAACTGGAATAATTATAGCATGTATACTCCCAGAATTATTATAAAAGAAATGCTGACTATTTAATTAGCACATGCCAGTTGTTCAGATTTTTAGAGGCAGTAACTTTAATCCTCCTAAATATTTTCTTCTTCAAGATAAATATCTTTCATGTCTTCAATAATTCCTAATTTAATATGTTTTATAACCTCTCACAACACTAGTTTCTCTAAGACATTTCCCAGTTTGTCAATGTTTGTCCTAAAATTAGGACTCAGAAATGAACACAGTAGGTCAGGTTATCTAAAGAGAGAGCAGTAGTATTATTACTTTTTTCTTCTTAAGGAAGACTCATTTCTACTAATACAGGGAAAATAGGGTTATAATAGATTATTTAACTGGAGATTTTGGGGAGGAGGCTATATTATGTCACAGAATTGTAGCCAATTAATATAACTTACTTTTTCATGATTTGCTATCAACCATTTATTTTAGTCTGTCGAATTGTATGTGATTTTTAAAAAAAATTAAATACAGAACCTTACATTTAACTCTTTTAAACATCACCTATTGGAACCAATCTATCATTACAGTCTGTCAAAAATGTTGACATCCTGTTTCTCTCATCTTCCTAACTTAAGTTTAGTGTGAACTTAAAATTTGATCAGCATGCTGGCAGTATCTTTGTCTAAATCACTGGTCAAAAATGTTCAATTGACCAGGACCAAGGACAGAGGACAGTGGCAAATTGTTGAAAACTTTCCTCTGAGGTGACATGGTGTCATTAATCTACATCCTTTGGGTACATGGATGTATCCATCTTTATTATTTTCCAGCCCACATTTCTTCACTTTATTCTCAATGATATTCTAAGAGAATTTTTAAAAAGTAAAAAATAGTAATTGACCATCTACCCTGCATAACTGAGTACATGGGATGCTATGAAATCTTGAGCAAAATCCCAGCTCTCAAGTGGCAAACATGAATGAGCATTCACTAAAATATAAGCACTATGTGATGAATCTATTTAGTTTTTAATGTTATTAAAATGATAAAATATTATCATGTATTCCTGTTGTTATTGCCATAAGGACTCCATTGGAAAGCTCTATAAAGCTGTCTTTTAACTAGGCATGTAGATATAAGCTGGATACAATGAGAGCATTCCTTTCGAATGAAGAGAAAAAGAAAAGAACAATAGAAGTAATAGTCCAAAACAAGTTAAAACTGTCTTTAACCTACTGGAGTAATCATCTGAGTCACTTCATGATCATTGACCTGACTGAACATTGTATGTCATCTTCACTGATAATCACTTGAACAATAGATATGAGGATCTCTCAGGCCTAAGTTACCTCGTAGTCAAATTTGAGCCCATATCTCAAATTAGTATCAGTTCCGTAAGCATAAAAAACTGATGAAATGCATGATAAAAGAAAATAAATTGTGGCATTGCCTTATCAATAGCAATTAAAATTAATAATAAACTTTGAAAAGCACTATTCAGTGATATTTCTGCAATGAACTATGGAAGTACATTAATATTCTGCATCTGTCCCATGAACTTCCTTGTATATAATAACATAGTTTTGGGTTTTTTTTAAATCCTATCTATCTTCACAGTGGTCTTAGAACTATCTCCAAGTGACTTATCCACAATCTCCTAGATGTTAAATGACACAACTATTATTCAAACCCAGTTCTTCAGACTCACAAGACAATATTCAATCTCTTTTCTATGATTTCCACTGTTCTTACACTGTATTAAAGAGTTTTGAAGAACTGCACTTGGACTCAGAGGATCTAGATTCAAGTTACAATTCTATTAACTGTGAACTGACTGGTGTAGGTCAAGTCACATAAACTCTGTGAGATTCAATTTATTTATCTGTAAAATGAGAACACTCATATTTTCATAATCTATCACACAGAGCCATTGAAAATATTTTAAATGTGTTGGACAATATATGTTCCTTCTTATTCTATTCTGAATTATGCTACTTTGCTTCTACCCTATTCTAGACTACTTCTTTTCTTTTCATTCCATTCTATTCTACTCTAATTTATTCAATTCAATTCTATACTAGTCTACTCTGCTGTATGTCAGTCTATTGTGTTTTCTTTTACTCTGTACTGTTCTATTCTGTTCTATTCTACTTTGTTCGATTTTCTTCTGTACTGTTCTCTGTTCTACTTTATTCTACTCTTCTCTGTTCTATTCTATTCTACTTTACTCTGTTTTATTCTCTTCTGATATGTGTTGCTCTATAGTACTTTATTCTGTTCTGTTCTATTTCACTCTAGTCTTTTTTATTATATTCTGTTGTGTTATGCTCTACTCTGCTCTGTTCTAGTATACTGTAATCCATTCTATCCTATTTTGTTCTATTCCACTCTAATTTTATTATATTCATTACAGTTTACAGTTTATTGTTTTATTTTGTTCTATTCTAATTTACTCTGTTCTATTGTATTTTACTCTATTCTATTCTATTTTATTTAATTCTATTCTATCTTCTCCGCAGACTGGTAGTCAATTGAAGAACAGCCTTGAAGTTAACAAGTCATGTGGTATGAAGTCCTGCCTCTAAAATGTATTAACTATTTGTCTTGGACAAGTCATTTAATGTCTTAATGACTATACTCAGCTCACTAAAAGTAGAAATTGGAGAATAATTTACTATTTCTTTCTGTACTAGGAACTCTGCAGACAAACATAGATCTATATGAAAAATGGTGTTTATAAAGCAGTATTATTACAAGAATACAAAGGGGCTTCAGAATCTGCTATGATTGGAGTTCAAATACAAATTATTCTCCAGTCCATATATGGGCAAAGGATATGAATAGAAAATTTTCAGATGAATAAATTAAAACTCTTTCTAGTCATATGAAAAAATGCTCTAAATCACTATTGATTAGAGAAATGCAAATTAAGACAACTCTGAGGTACCACTACACACCTCTCAGATTGGCTAAGATGTCAGGAAAAGATGTTGGAAAAATAAATGTTGGAGGGGATGTAGGATGCAGGAAAACTGGGACACATATATTGTAGATGGAGTTGTGAACAGATCCAACCATTGTGGAGATGAATTTGGAACTTTATCCAATAGTATCTGCACTTGGCCAGTATCTAACAGAAATCTTTAAAAAAGGGGAAAGGATCTACATATGCAAAAATGTTTGTATCAGCACTTTTTGTAGTGTCAAGGAACTAGAAACTGAGTAGATTCTCATCAGTTGGGAAATAATTAAACAAGCTATGGCATATGACTGCTATGGAATATTATTATTCTATAAGAAAGAGCATGATTTCAGAAAGGCCTAGAGAGACTTACATGAACTGATGCTAAGTGAAGTGAGTATGAACCAATGAACCAAGAGGACATAGCAACAATAAGATTATATGATGATCAATTCTGATGGACATGGCTCATTTCAACAATAAAGTGATTCAGGCCAATTCCAATAAATTTGGAGACTCTTCTACATCCAGAGAGAGAACGTCTGTACTGAATGTGGATGATAATATAGCATTTTCACCTTTTATTATTGTTTGTTTACTTTTTGTTTTCTTTCTCATCTGTCCCCTTTTTGATCTGATTTTTCTTGTGCAGCATAATAAATATGGAAGTATATATATATATATATATATATATATATATATATATATATATATATATATGTATATAAAGAGAGAGAGAGAAGAATTATACATGTTTAACATATATTAGATTACTTGCTGTCTAAGGAAGGAGTGGGGGAAAGGGATGGGAAAAACTTGGAACACAAGGTTTTGTAAGGATGAATGCTAAAAACTATCTTTGAATGTATTTTGAAAATAAAAAGCTATTAATTTAAAAATAATAATTTTTTAAAAATTGGAGTTCAAATCCCCTCACCTTAGTTCTAACATTAATGACTCTGTGAAGTGGTCAATTCACTTTACTTTTCAGTGCCCTAGACAGTTGTGTTGCATTGTTATAACATGCTATATAAAAATCATATAACTTGGAGCTATATTATATTGTATTACTTTATGGTATATTATGCTATATCATATCATGTTATGGTGTTATTGAAGTATATTCTTATGTCAAGTAGTGTATAGTCAAGGATCATAAAATTTAGAGCTAGAAGAGACCTTAAAGGGAAAGAGAAATACATTGTACCTGAAAAGTACTACTTCATCAATTGATATTATCAGTGTTATTATTCCTAACATCTTCGAGACATCATACTAATGAAGAGGATTTAATAAATAAATGCCCCACTGACCATTTACTAGCAACACTGAAAGCCATCAACCGAGTTGCTGACCTTGAAAGCTTCAGCTTTCTATGAATGCAAGAGCAGTGATACAAATATTCATTTAGATGAATACTTACCATGCTTGGCCTTATCATTCTGAGCTACCCACATTTCAATTTTCCTAGTTATGCTCAGGAGCTATGGTTTGTGGAGGAAAGCAAGAGAAAAGGTATTGTTGCCATGGCAGCAAAAACATTTCCTTCTACCTCAAAAATCGCATGTCAGAGACCAGTGGAAAAAGAATACTAAGTGTGCTTGCAGTAAAAATTAAATTTAAATACCAGTTCGAGCAGCTTTATCAAATGCTGTTTATGTTTTGTTGTCTATCTTCATGGGAAGGTGCTAGCCCAGGGCTTCCTTGTGAAAGGACACATTGCTTTTCTCTGTTTTCATCTGATTTTTCATCATCCTAAGCTCATTATTTCATTCATGAATGAAAGGACACACATTTGCAAATGCATCAAATGATTTTCAAAATAAACATTTTCAAAGATATTTTAGTCCACTATCACCTTTTAGAAAACCTAACAGACTGTATTTCTTTAAATCCCCTTGCCTGTCATGCAAATGGAATATAACTTTTTTTTTAGAGACCTACTGAGAAATTCAAAGCAAAGTACCAACCTGTGCTGCAAAAATCCGTTAATGCCTTCCATTTTGTTGACATTAGGTTTCTAACTACTAGGCTAACTTCTGGTGAAATAAAATTTTGAAAACCTTTTTGCATTCAATGAGCAATTGAAATCTTCTAATAAGAGAAGGCAACTATATAATGTTACCATATTAATTCTGCACAATACTTGCCTTGCACATTCAATGGTATAAGGATGTCATCCAGAACGAATCCATCAGATTTACATTCACCTCTCCAGCTGTTGTTATTAGCTCCTGCGCCTACATTTACCATCTCCAGGAAACATTTTTCTTTATGTACTAAGATGAATGTCAATGTCAAGTCTTTAGTAGAGCTTATGATCTTTTTTACTGCATATACCACAACATGTTCCTAAATTCATAGAGTTCAATTCTGTTAACAGACAGGGTCTAACTCATAAAGGTTATATTGTTAGTTTTTCAAAAATGCCATCAGAAGATTAACACACCAAATATGATAATATAATTGTGATATTAATGTAGACTTTTTGAAATATTACTAATTACTAATTGTTTACTCCCTCTACTATTAAGATGTATTAATAAACAGATGCACCATGCTTTTGTCATATAAAAGCTAGGTGGTGCAGTATACAGAATGATGGAGACGTAGACATGAAAATCTGGGTTGAAATCCTGCCTCAGACAAGTCACGTAAGTTACTTCAGCCTCAGTTTCCTCATCTGTAAAATGGAGAAAATAGTAGCAACTAACTCTAAGTATTGTTGTAAGGATCAAATAAGAGAAGTAAAGTTACATCATCCTTAAAGCAAAATAAAAGTGCTTGTTATTATTATTACTGTCTTGAAGTATCACCTTTCTGGAAAATTTTTGTTTGCAAAAAGTCATTCCCAGCTTTAAAAAAATAACTGGAACTTTAAATAGTGTGTTAATGTTTCCATTATCAAGATGCTCACAATAACCCGTGAGTTAGGATCTTCAATATAATTTCCCCCATGTTACAAATGAAGAAAAAGTAAAGTTTTGCAGAGCTCAATGACTTTCCCATGTTCATACAATCAGTAAGTATAAGAAGTCCTCTTAAGTTTTACTGTTTCATAGCCCAGAACTAGGCACAAAATGTTTTAAATTTGCAGTCAAATTCTGACTCTGTTAGGAGAATGGTATTTGACAAATTGTTTAAATTTCTTTGTGTCTCAGAAAATTGAAGGTGGTCCAATTACATGATTTCTAAGATTACTTTTAATTAAACATTCTATGATCTTTTCCTATGAGGATATGCTATAATCAATACCATGATCTGGGATCAGAGGATCAGAGATTTAAAGATGATAGCCAGGGCATTCTGGAGCCCAGCTTGAAACAGTTCCCAGAAGCAATTTTCAGAATGGAAATTTAAACCTCGGAAATCAGCAAATTAAACAAGTCAAGACTTTTATATTTTGTTGATTGTCTACAATGAAAAAGGTATGGAAAATATTAACAATATACAATAAATTTTAAAATGTGTCTGACACATTTTAAAAGTGGAAAGCAAATTGTTCAAATTTCTCAGCAAACTCCTTGATAGACAGGGCCATAAAACTCACTTAGTCCAACCTTATCATTTTAAGATGAAAAATTTGTCACAGATGAAAAATCTGTCATAGATGATAGTTGTGAGCAATAAAAGTAACTAGGTATTACACATTTTCTATTTTATCTATTGTTTAAATAAAAAAATTAGTAGTAATAAAAATTAAATAAAAACATGCCCTGAAGCCCGTTACAATACAACACAAGCCTTAGCCAAGAAGCCATTATTAAGTTTTTCAGTTGAGTACATGACACCCCCCCCAAAAAAAAAGGAAAAAGGAAAAAATACTAAAGTATAGAATGGTCATTTCTGTTATTTTAATAATATGAATTATTAAATTATTAAATTAAGTTAAAAATTAAGATATTTTAATTCAGTACATGTTAATAAGGTAATAAGAATCAGTCTTGAAAGTCAGACAAGAAAGCTTTTCCAAGTAAATGATTCCATCAAGCAAGTGTAGATTTGGATGAGGGAGAGGTTGCATAGGAAAAAAAAATTATTAACAATAAGCCCTTTGATTAATTAAAAAAATGGTTTTAAAATGAAGAGATTTGGGGGCAGCTAGGTGGCGCAGTGGATAGAGCACCAGCCCTGAATTCAGAAGGACCTGAGTTCAAATCTGATCTCAGACACTTAACACTTCCTAACTGTGTGAACCTGGGCAAGTCACTTAACCCCAGCCTCAAAAAATAAAAAATAAAAAATAAAAATAAATAAATAAAATGAAGAGATTTGATATGCTGAGTCTGAGCAAGGGAGAATTTCTATTTAAAGTTTTTATTTATCTTTTTGTGATTTTTAAAGAACCAGTATTAAATGGAATAATTCACAAAACATCATGGCCATCATCTAATATCTTTAGAAAAACTTTTGTGGAGGAAAAAAAAAGACAGTGAGAATGAAAGAGGAAAAAAAATACTTCTATATAGAAGCATATCTTTCCACAATGAACTGGCTTCTCCCAGGAGCCAGGAAACATAAAGTTCCAAACCACTAACCATAGTTGACAAAGTAAAGGGTATTTCATTTTGTATGTCCAGAGTTCATATGTAGGGATAAAAAGCAACTTGAGACAGGAATGCTGAAAAAGGAATTTTCTCAGTCATCAAGCTGAAAGTTCTCTTGAGAGAGGCATAAGTTTAGTCTTTAATCACAGTTTTCTTTTCCTAAAACTATTCCCCTCCTTTCCTGTATTTATGAAGCATAAATTTATTGTTAGAAATGGTACTGAGCCAAGATCTGAAAGCAGGTCAGGACCCAGACACATTGCCTTTGACCTCTCTACTGATAGTGTCCATCAGCATGCCAAATGTAATGCAAATGGATAGAAAAATGGTCTACATTTATCCTCTAATACTATCCCCATGCCAATTACTCATATATTGATTATTTTAGTGTCTTGGACTGCCTGTTAGGATCTATTATTTAGTACTAGCAGACAGATACTCTTAGAATGCATGATAAAGGAGAAATTTTTGTGTTACTCTTTTGATGGATAAAACCAAATCACCAAGAATAAGAGGTAACACAAAAATTCATTACATAGTGAGTAGTCATGTGATTTTTTTGGATCCAAAGAATAGCATTATCCTGTAGAGGTGACCAGTTCCTCAAATCCATCTATTTCCAAAACATAGCCATTTCTATATTGAACCTAATTAAGTGATAACAAAAACAAATCAGTGTTTGCAAATAGCTACTTCTTTAATGACTCAAAATAATTTAAATGTCATGTTGGTCAAATAACTAATTTTAATCTAATCCCAACTTTATTTCTCAGTTTTACATCATGGTTTTTTAAGCCTGTGTTTTTTAGTCAGTTATTCATTCAAATTTGTGATGCATTCTGCCATACAGTAGGGATAAAATGATAGCAAAAAAAATTGCTCCTGATTTCAAGGAATATATAATCTAATGGGGGAGGGAGAGTGGGAAATCCCTAAATATAACATGTTGATTGACACAGAATAAGCTCCTAATTCTACAAAGGATAATAATACTTTATGTGTGTATAGTACTTAATTAGCATTATCTCTTTGGAGTCTTTTATCAACCCTGTAAATTAGCTAGTAAAAGAATGTTCATTTTGAAAATGAGAAAACAAGACAACCAAAATGGCTAAAGTTCAACAAGGAAGAGAAAGGAAAGGGAAAAACCATTTATATAATGCCCACACTGTGCCAGCTACTATATTAAATACTTTTTTTTTAACAAATATTTCATTTGATCCAACTCAGTTGAACAGATGATTGACACATTCTTTGAGCATCTTGAGAGTAGCCAGACTAGTACTGAAATCCAAGTTCTCTGACTCCAATACTGGTTCAAATCTTTACAAGCAACAAGAGCTATCTAGGCTTAAACAAAGTTATAATATCAGATAGTATGATGGGAGGGAAATTACCACAGAATCCTTCACAGAGCTGGAATGTACTTCAGAGGTTATGTATCTAGACAAAAATACCCTCCACAAAATACTTAACAGATGGTCACCAAATTTCCATTTGAAAATCACTAGTGAAGAGGAACCTACTCCTGAGGCAGTCCATTATACCTTGGGACAGCTCCAATTGTTCATAAGTCTTTTTTCTGACATTAAACCTGAATCTGTCATTCTGTATTTTCTATTTTCCACTCATTGACCCCACATTTTGCCCTCTGGGACCAGACAGAACATGTCTAATCCCACTTCCACATCGCAGCCCTTTAAATACTTAAAGATAATTTTCAGGTGTCTTTTATACTCCAAGATAAACATGCCTAGCTCTTTTTTTTTCTTTTTGAAGCAACCAATCAGGTTTAAGTAATCTACCTAGGGTCACATAACCAACAAGTGTCTGAGACTATATTTGAATGCAGATCCTCCTGACTCAAGGGCTGCTGCTCTATCCACTGAGTCAGCTAGCTGGCCCATTTGTTTTTAATAAATGTGACAAATTCCAGTCCTCTCAACATCTCTTCTTTTTTCTTCAGGTGAAAAACAGATTTTTAATGAAAATAACAATGAAAGAGCAAGGGCTTTAAGTGACACACTTAACTTCTAAAGTCTAAAGATGAAGTAGTATTGACATGTTTTGAGGGCAGACACTTTTGAGAGACTGGAAGGTTTTTATATATATATAGTCTATCTATCTGCATGAGGAAACTGTAAATTTAGGACACTTGGCATTCCTCTGGAAAACCATATTTTTCATGTCGTCTCCCTAACTGAAATACAAACATTATGCTCTGGACAGTGGTGCAAAAAGGCTCTTATCCACAGCAATAGCAAAGGACCACAGACTATAGAGGAAATTTAATATGCAGTGCTTATCAGAATGCTCTACTAACCCACAAGATTTGAAGATATATAGAAAAAGCTGATGCAGTAGACTTGAGCAGTCAAATGAAACTTTAAAAACAGAAGGAAAAAATTCCTAAAACCAAGAGTAACAGAAAAATAAAAAAGCACTTAATGTAGAAGGAGCTTCTACATGAGAAAACTTGCAAAAACTAGAACTTGGTAATACTCTTGTAAAAATTCAATTAATAATTGTTGAATTGAAGGAAATTTGCAACTTAAATGCTGAGAGGATCACAACTGTCATAATCCACTATTTTTATTTCTAAACCAATAACCAAGGTCTAGAGAACTAAGAGACAAACAAGTCATGTCCCTCGGGCCCAAAATGGTCAAAAAGTAAAACCAGCTTCACAAAGGATGGTGTTGCTGCCTTCTTTGTTCTATGTCCTTGGCCCTGAAAAGATCTCATTCATGTAAACTCCCTTCCAGAGGAGAAGGATGTGAAGACAGAAAAATCCTCTTTCTCACTGGGCCTAGACGGTCTTACCTAGAGTTAGCACAAAGTAGTCAAGTAGTACAAGCTGGTTTTAACTATAGGAATCTAGGAGTCAAGTTTTCGACTAGATTAACCCCAGCTAAGAAAAATATTTTGTAAAATAGAACTGAAATGCAAGTGATAATTCCTAGAGAATTAATCAAAATTACCAAAAACAATTAAAAACTTTAGCTAAGTTGCAGTATATAAAATAAACCCATATAAATTATCAGCATTTCTCTGTTACCAAGAAAGTCCAACAACAAGAGATAGAAAGAAAAATATAATTGTAAACAATATAAAATGTTTGGTAGTCTACTTGCCAAGACAAAGCCAGGAACTATATGAACATAATTACAAAACACTTTTCATGCAAATAAATTTGGATCTAGACGATCAGAAAAATATCAATTGCTCATGGTAAGTTGAGATAATATAAAAATGACAATTCTACTGAAATTAATTCAGTGCCATTCCAATTAAACTGCCAAAAATTACTTTATAGAGTTAGAAAAAATAATAAGAAAATTCTTCTAGAAGAACAAAAAGTCAAGAATATCAAGGGAATTAATTTTAAAAATGCAAAGAAAAGTGATCTAGCTGTACCAGACCTAAAACTATATTATAAAGCAGCAGTCATCAAAACAATATCATACTGACTAAGAAATAGAGTAGTACAAATACTTCTTTCTTTGTATAACACTCCATCATTTTAAGTGTCATTGTAGAAGAGAGGTGAAAGAGGATGTCATGGTTTTGTTGTAAACATTCTATGTTTGAGAGGAAAGTTTTTGTATTGGGACATGGTAAATAAACAGATATGCTGTGATCATAGTACAGAGAATCTTTTCAGGATTTGAGCTGTATAATCTGGGGAGGATGTAATCATTCCATTTCCTCAAAATTTGACTTCCGTGCATGGCAAGCTTCAGTTATGAGAAACAGGAGATTTGTTCTCTATATAACACATTTCCATGTTTGAAGCCTTCTGAGTGATTTCTAAGCACCGCTGATATGGAAACTAGCAAGGCCACTGGAAGTTTCAGTACTAAGGGAAAACAAGGAAGATCTAAGGAGTAATAAACTCCACTCCTTTGCACATTAAACTTTGACTCAAATATTTTTGGTTTCTGAAGCCCATTCTTTCTTGTTTGACCTTTTGTTTCTCAAAAATGCTACTACCTTTGCATTTCTCAAAACATAAAGAGATTTTATTTGATTATTTAAAAGGTCCAAGAAGATCTAACATTTTTCTGATCCATCTTCCTTTCCTGAGTGTCACAATACAGCAAAAAGGACCCAGTCACTGAAGTCATAGGCATATATTGGATTTAACATATATTTTAACATATTTAATGTGTATTAGAATACCTGCCATGTAAGAAATGGTGTAGGGGGAAGGAGGGAAAAATTGGGAACAGAAATTTTTGCAAGAATCAATGTTGAAAAATTACCCATGCATATATTTTGTAAATAAAAAGCTTTAATTAATTTTTTTAAAATTAGTGCCATTTCAAGCCATATGAAAACATTCTCTAAATCACTATTAATAAGAAAAATGCAACTTAAGACAACTCTGAGGTTATCACTTCATACCTCTCTCCTTCACACCTTAAATTAGTTAAGAAGAAAGGAAAAGATAAGTTGGATGGGATGTGGGAAACCTGGGACATGAATGCATAGAGGTGGAATTGTGAAATGATCCAACCATTGTGGAGAGCAATTTGTAACTATTCCTAAAGAAGTATAAAACTTTGGATACTGTGATGGACTTGGCTCTTCTTAACAATGCAGTGATTCAAGGCAATTTCGATAGACTTGAGGTGGAAAATACCATCTGCATCCAGAAAAAAGAGTGATGGAGAGAGACTGAATGTGGATTGAAGCATAGCATTTTCACCATTTTGTTGTTGTTTGTTTGTTTCTTTTATTTCTTTCTTAGGATTTTTTTCTCCTTTTGGTCTTACTTTTCTTGAACAACATGATAAATAGGGAAATATGTTTAAAATATTTGCACATATTTAATCTATTGCTGACTTAGGGAGGGGAAAGGGAAGGGAAGGAGGAAAGAAAAACTTGGAATGCAAAGTCTTAAAAAATAAATGTTGAAAACTATCTTTACATGCATTTGGAAAAATAAAATACTATTGAATTTAATTTATTTAATGCTGAAAAAACATAGGACCAAAATAACCTTGTAATGAGGTAAGTTCTTTCTCTTCTCTCACAAATGCCTGGTACAAATGCTAACTAACCCTGGATTATCCTAATAGAATCATGAAACAATAGGACTATATTCATGAATGACTGCAGATATGAGCAACCATAGAAAAGAGAATGTTCATGGTTTGAAATCCAGACATTGTCTTCAGTATTTTCACAGTATATTGCATTTTCACTAGTGCATGTTCCAAAGCCTTTATTTTAATTTTCAACTAATCAAGCCTGTAAACTGAGGCTCTGAAATTAATAACAGGTTTCTCTAAGAACATCTTGAAAAAAATTTGGAAAAGACAGGGAATAGGGTTTCTCTTTCCTCTTGATCTTATTTATTTGCTACCCCTGTGATTACTTTAATGTAAGATCTAATCTAGTCTTACTCCCAATAGAAGCAACTCTTTAGCACTCAGAAAGATAACAGGAAGTAGGAAGAAAATTAGTGGAATAGCACAACATATCAATCTTTCCCTCAGGTCAACAAACTAGAGGGAACAAAAATGCAGGATGAAGAGTTTTGGGATAAAAATATAAGGAAGTAACAAAAATAATATTACTATGGGAACATGCTGCAAATGTCTTTGCAAAATAAGTAAATTAGATTATGAATTTGGGAAACACGTCTATTTGGTCACTTCTGGGAGGCCCAATCATTTAACCAGTTTTAAATCCACCTAACTGAATGATCATCTAGTTCATATCTTCCCATCCTATCCATAAGACTATGATGATAGAATGTAACATTTTATGAAAACTTGGTGTGTACAATTTTCCTTGTTCAGTAAATATTTCAAAAATGTTTTAAAAAATAATTTGAGTCAGTTCATATGGGTAAATGACTATTTATTGTGTTTAAATTAAATTAATTAATATTTTATTAATAATTAAATTCAAAATTAAGATTTTCATTAGCAAAATTTATTAATAGCTTTCTGTGAAATCCTGAATTCATTGGTTATAAGGAATTATAAATCCTGGCTGCTCATTTGAAACCAATATATGGCTCAAGGCTGCTTAGCAGGAAATCAACACTATGATCTGTCTATTTTTTCTGAGACTAGTACTTGATGGCTTTCCTTCAGTTGACATCTGTGAAAACTAATTATCATTCTTCAGAACACAGCAACTTCCTCCTCAAAGAGTCCAGTTTCTTCCACAGAAAAAACTGCAAAGCTATTCTTCTTGCCTCCCTCTTTTATGTCACATTCTTGTATCCTACAGATCCTGATCTAGGATAGCATAGAGTGGAATGCCACTCTACTTTTGATTCTTTTTCCTCCTTGTTTTTCTCCCTTAAAGCATTCCTATCATTCTTTTAATGAATTAGCAAGAGAACCCTGGAGTTCATCAATAAGAATTAATCAAGCCCTTTACTCTGTGTCCAGCATGATGCAACACACTTAAAGAACAGGACATTGTATATAATATATACACATACACACACATACACTGATATGTGCAAAAACACTTTTCTCTCTGGTTTATGTTCTATCTGACCTATTTTTCTTCTGCTCCTCCTGGAGCTTAGGAATGAGGTTGCAGTTTCTACCCATACTTCATTTAAGATTTTTAAAAATTATCACTGTATATTGCATAAATTCACTAAAGAAAAAAATTCAAGAATATGATTTCCAAAAGGCTTAATATCTATACATTACTCGAGTTTCCAAAAGGTCTTCTTCAGCTTAACTCATGAACTGCCTTTTCTTCCACCCACTAGGGATACAATAAATATTGAATAAATAGCATGTAGGCAAACCAACCAAAGAAAGTCCACAAAAAACAAAATACTAAAAATTAAAGAAAGGGAAAAAGTTTGAGAGGGCAGCTAAATTGTGCAGTGGATAGAGCACAAGCCCTAGAATCAGGAGGATCTGAGTTCAAATGTGATATCAGACACTTAAAACCTACTAGCTGTGTGACCTGGGCAAGTTATTTAACCTCTATTGCCTCCCCCCAAAAAAGAAAGAAAAGAGTTTGAGGAAGATTTAATCACTACAGATTAGTAAGGCATTTTCTGCTTTGGGTCCATGCGTTTGTTCTCTACTGTCAATCAAAAAATTTTGGCTTTTTTAAATTTAAGTTTATATGCATTTAATAATTAGAAATCCCAAAACACAACTGAATTAATCTTACTTTTGGTTACATGAAGAGAGACTGTGGATGAATAGCATACCAAAATCTGATTTAAGAGTAAAGAAGGTTCATGTAAACTTGGGAAAAAGGAAGAAGTATTTTTTTCATATGTAGGGAGAAAAAACAGACTGAAATCTGAACTCAATAAAAATAAAATATATTTTATAAGACTACTGACTAATCCTACAATCCAATATAAGCTACATCTTGGAACAGAAAATAATAATTTCCCAAGGTCTTGACTCATAAAAAGACCATAAATCAATATTTCTTATACTAATTTGGCCACAGGACAGCTTGTGGCTTGAAATATGTTAGTATAGCTCTGAAAAAAATAGAGTATTTTTAAGAAATATATTAAGACATTGAAAAAAAAAGTTAGTAAAAAACTTTTTAAAAATTAGAGCTGTCCTAAAGTAGTTGCCTTAAGTGTTGATTAGTTTCCCCTTTTTTGAAGGTCCTCAAGCAAGAGCTAGATGACTACTTGTCATTTACATCCGAGGTCTCATTTATGTGACCATAGAACTCCCACCATGTTCTAACACATCTAGCATGACTCCCAATCATGTTAGAGCAAAATTAAAATGTGTTTGGGAACTATTTAACAAAAATACAATAAAACACAGAACTATTATCTGATTTTCTAAACCAATAAATTGCCTCTGGAATCTTTATGTATATTTCAGTCGTCTTATTTCTATTTGATTTTTGCCACTGATTTACAAGCATAAGAGGGATTCTTTTCATGAATGGTTCAAATTACCTGTCCACTGAATTCCTTTGAAACTTTCAAATTCTGCTATTCTATTAATACAATCAAAATAAAGGGATAGTTGGAGAAATTTTAAGATAAAAGAAATTAAAAATTTTGTAATACTGAAAAGGTGCTGCATATAAATAAGGAGACTTAAACAAAGTAAGAAAGTGTAAAGAAAGCTCTGAAAGCAACATTAAGATAAAATAAATTAGATGGCTCTCTATCTGTTTCAGTTTTCATACCACACATTACAAAGAGGTCATTTGGAAGTAGTTGGTCCCCACAGATTAACCAAAAATGTAATAAAACACTAGAATGTATTTCAAGTAATTAGGAAGAGCAAGATTGCTGTTGCAGAAAGTGAAGTGTATTTGTATTTTTATTGATGCCACATAACAAATAGAGACAGCATGATAGAACACGGAAGAAGTGTCCAAGTTCCATCTCTAACATAAAATGAATATGGAACCTTGGATAAGTAATTTAATCTCTTGATACTTTGGAAACGGTTTAAATTTATAAATTTCAAATAATGTGATAATCTTCATTGCCAATGGAATTTAATGATTTGGTATGTGTGCATGTGTCTATATTTGGCAACTGACATCTGGAAACTCCCTATATCAATGGAATTACAGTTCCATTCTCTATTTTTACTTTTACCTTGAACATAATATCTATGTGTGCTCACAATAAAAGTTAGTATTCCTTCCTAAAGGAAAAAGAGAAGAATTATAGGAATGTAATTCTATTTTCAAGTTAATGAGGGAAATGAAATGTTCCATGACACAATGAAAGAAGTGATTCAAAAAGAAGACAAAGATCAAAAATAATGTCAAGAAGAAAAGGAGAATTCTCACTTGCCTCAGGAAATTAGAGAGTAAAAAAGTATGGCATATCATCTCTTTTACTTCTCATTGCCAGTCCCAATTTTGAAATTTGTCTCTAGAATAATCAGAGCTACCAAACATAAAAGTATTATAGTTCAAATGGTAGACCAAGTCAAGTGGCTTCCACTATTTACCCTTTCTTTTGTCCTCCTCTCCCTACAGACTCTTCATTAGAATTTGTCCAATAAAGAGAAACATGACATGCTGCTCTTAACTTCAACCACTCTCCATCCCTGATACCATGTTTTGAAAAAATGAAATTATATCTTCATTTTCCCAAGTGTTGAGATATATTTCCTATCTAAATTAGCATATTCTTTAGGCCTAGATGTTGGGGAAATGCCCACAGTTGTCCTCCTCACATCTGCTATCCCTCTAGATCCACACATATTTCTAGAATCCACTAGGTAAGATTTTTTAAATTGCCTCTGTTTGGTCTTGTTACACCCCAGGGAAGGAGATAGGATTGCTGTATATAAAAGAAACAATTTTTTTTAGAATTCTAAACATACTTTATACACATTGAGTCATCCTTAACTAGAGAATTTATATTTTTAAAGCTAAATGTTAATGGTGTTGATAACTTTGTCATAAGTAAAACCAAGATTGCCAACTATTGTCATAGAGGTCATGCTAATTACTTTTTCATTACTGTAGGCCTATAGATACTGACAGCTTAATAGACATTATCTTTTCTCTAGTTGTGGTACTATTTTTAATTCACTAATATTTAATTATATTGTGTCAGCATCATAGAAGCTGATATAGCAATACTACTTTGATCCTGTGTCACTCAGAACCACACCAAGTAACCAACCACTACAAGTGGTTTTGTAACTATGGATCATCCACAAGACATAGGTGATAATAATAAGGTTTCATCATCACTAGCTGGGTGCTAGTCAAAAAATGATGGTTATGGAGAAAAAAAAAAAAACCATCAACCCTGGACACCATAATTTTCAGGGAGAAGAGGAAGAGTAAAGGAAAAAAGTGTTAATCCTCAGGATGATGGGGAAATGATGACATTCCTCTCTAGCATTTTTCTTCCTACATTTTCAACCAGTCCTGAGTCTCTTTTAATCAATTTTCTTCCAAGTCATACCTCCTTACTTTGGATATCCCAAAATAATCTATTCTGAATCTTCATCACTTCTTTCTTTGTACTATTTTTCTTGGTGATCTCATCAGCTCCCATGAATTCAGTTATCATTTCTATATTGATAATTCCAAGATCTAGTTATCCAGCCCCAATCTCTCTCCTAATTTCTAGTCTAACATCTCCAACATTTTCTTGGACATCTTGAAGTAGATGTACCAAAGAAATCTCAAACCCAATATGTCCAAAATTGAACTCTGCAGCTTCAAGGTTGATGGGTGTTCCAAGAATACCATTATTCTCCCAGTCCTTCAAATTTGCAACCTAGGTATCAACCTCAACTCTTTCTCTCATCCCCCCATATATAACCTCTGGTCCAGCACTATTGATTCAACCCTCATAACATTTCTTTTTACAACCTTTTTTTTTCTCCTCTGGTACTGAGACCATTTTGATGCAGACCTTCATCACCTCATGGCTGAACTACTATTATAATCTTCCAACTGGTCTCTTTGCTTCAAATCTTTACTCACTCCAGTCCATCCTCTGTGTGACTTGTTAATTTGTTCTTCCAAAAGTTCTGTCACCCCATCACCACCATTCAGAAAACTTCAGTGACTTTCTATCACCTCCAGGATCAAATATAAAATTCCATTTAGCCTTCAAAGTCTTTCATAAACTGATGTCTCCTACCTTTTGGTTTTCTTACATAGTATTCCCCTTGATCTACTCTGAAATTCAATGACAGTGATCTCTTTGCTTTTCTATTCCAGGCTATCTCCATTCCTATAAATCTCTCTCTTTTTATCTATCTCCTAGTTCCCTGACTTTCTTCATGCCCCAGCCAAAATCCTACCTTTTTTATAAGAATGTTTTCCTCCCAAATTCCTTTAATTTTTGTGCTTTCCCTCTGCTATTTATCTCAAATTTGTTCTCTATATACCACATTTTCAATAATCATTTACCTCACTGGACTGTTACTCCTTGAGAGCAGGGAGGATGCTCTGTTTGTTTCATTTTGGATTTGCCTTTATTTTTATTGTATCTGCTTTACTTAGCACAGGACATGGTATATAGTCGAGCTTTAATAAATGTTTGCAAACTGACTAAATTATCACACATCAAGTTCTAAAACTTTTTACAAATATGTCATGTTAGAGGAGTAATTAAGTTAATATTTGTTGATGCAGTTAATAACATATTCACAAAAATTGTTAACTTGAAATCTCCCATGGCTTAATGTTAAATGTTTGTGTGTGTGCATATGTGCATGTTTGCAGACACATACATTTGTGAACCTATTGTTTAAATATGTATTGCATCATTCTATGAAATACTTAATTGGTTTTAGAAAATATTATGCCATTTTTATTATTATTTGGTAAATATGCTTTAATTTGAGAAAGTGAAAAAATAAATTTCTGTGTATGTGATGTATATTATGGAAGTATAGAACTATTAACACTGACATAAATGGAGTAGAAAAAAATTTAAAATTTCATAAGGGTTACACAGAAGAAACTATACATCTGAAGTATGAGTTTTTAAATGATCTGATTGGTT